>NC_136491.1:70454984-70569984 GCF_053919585.1 Euprymna scolopes | reverse complement strand
AGTCTACATGAGATTATTTCTGAAAGAGCAGATGGGTGAGAGATTGCGTAGTTCTAAAAATTATGAACCACAAATTGATAGTTTCTTGAAAGAGATATGTGTAGATCATGATATTATAATCATTAGATCACTATGACCGAATATTACGACATTTAAAAAATAAATGTTTAAATTCCTTGCTAATGGAGTCAGAGATAGCTTTGTGGATGGGTTTGGATCTCCCACCCGGTAGTAATTGTATTACCCTGCAGTGATGATTCCCAAAAGGATGAAACACTATTTATAATGTTTGTAAATATTAAAAAGTTATTATTGTATTATTGTAATAATGATATATATATATATATATATATATATATATATATATATATATATATATATATATATATATATAGAGAGAGAGAGAGAGAGAGAGAGAGAAAATAAAAAAGGAACAAACCGTATTATGTGTTCACCAACGTTTCGTCTTTATTTCGAGACTTCCTCTGGGTGAATGAGATTAAGAAACCAAAAAATATACCAGTACAAAAATATATATATAAATATATATACATACGTGTGCCACGGTTTCCAGATTATAAATTATTTGATCAGGAGGTCCTATTTATTAAAAAGGAGGATAACATACCACAAACATTAAATTAGTATATAGATATGCTAATTTGATGTTCATAGTATGTTATCACCTTCTATCCTCCTTTTTAATAAATAGGATCTCCCGATCACCGAAGACACAATTAAAAAAATAAATGATGTCCGTTTTGGGCCATATGTGAAACTAAAATATATCATCTTGGTCTTCTGGCTAAGATCCAAGGGTAGTATCTGTTCTGTTTAAAGATGGTATAATATCATGGGGTTTCCGTTTGTGGCAGCGTCCATAGAATGGTAGAATGGTAATATGTCACATACTCCTATAAGGATATTGGAAATAAACCATAATAACTAGATATATTCTGACACTACATTAACCAGATTATTGGATAAATACTTTTACAGTTTTAACAAAAGGGCTACAATAATATTTCGGGGTTCTACATACATGCTGAACATCCACAGAATGCCCAGCAGCAATATATTACATATGAAAAGTGCTGTTGTGGGATTTTCATGAATCCTGCTAGTATAATATAATTATGTTATCAAAGAGTAAATCTTTAACAAAGCTAAACTTATCAAGATTAAGAGGAGCAAACAAATATATTAAATGAATGATAAGGAATAAAAGTTATAGATAACTTTATTATATTAAGCCCCATATTTTGACAAGCTTCTGGGCTTGACCTTTACTCCTGATCTGAAATGGAACACGTACATCAAGTCTGTTGCCAAGGTCGCTGGAAAGATGATGGGATCCTTCTACCGCTCCAGAAGATATCTCACTACTGATGCAATTCTCTATCTATATAAAAGCCAAGTACGTCCAAGGATGGAGTACTGTTGCCATATCTGGGCAAGAGCTGCTAAAAACAGCTTATTCTGCCTTGACAGAGTACAAAATAGACTTCGTGACTTAGTGGGGGATGCTCTTTTCTCTTCCCTGCAACCTCTCTCCCACAGAAGAGACGTTGCGAGCCTATCTTTGTTTTATCGTTATTTCCATGGCAGGTGCTTGTCTGAGCTCCAATCTCTGCCCCCCCTCGCTCCAATCTTTCACGATAAACACCCATCTAGCTGAAAACACTGTCAAAAATTTTCCCCACTCTTTATCTGTGCCTAAATTAAAACGTAGATTCGATGAATAAAGCTTCTTTCTTAGAACTGCACGCCTGTGGAACTCTGTTCTGTCTGCCTGTTTCCCACCTGACTGGATGTCTTCAAGTCCAACGTAAACAAATTCCTGATGAACCGCCCCCTTAAGTAGACACTTTATTAAATCTCAACACTAACATACTGTATATGCAATAACCCTTATCCCTGAATGGCTTCCGGGCCTTGATAAGTGGTGACTACCTTGCAAAAAAAAAAAATCAGAACAATAAGGAAAGGTAAAGGGGAAAAATTAAGAAAAAAACGTTATAGAGCACACCATTTCGAAGCTAAATGCTTCTCATCAGAAGAGGAGAAGGGCCAGAATTATATAAAATGCAAATATAGAAAAATTGGTTTAATAACATTTAGATATGAAATAAGAATGAAGGAATAGGATAATATGATAAAAAAAAAATAATTAAAAATTGGTTTAATAACAGTTATATACAAACAAAATACGCAGTAACAGAGTAAATAAAATTTTATTTTCATTTTGTCAGAAAATAGTTTTGTTATTTTGTCATAATCGATCCTCATAATGGAATGTTTAAAAAATAAATGTTTTAAACATTTGTAAATTATAAAAATTATTTTTGTAAATATGAATTTTATTAAAATATATAAATTGGATTTTTATTGCAATTTATATTTTTTTAAAAAGTGTGAAAAAAAAGATATAACAAAATATTTTCTTCCCAATACAGATGTTTGTTAGTTTTTTTTTGCTGTTAAAATTCTTTTGGACAGAATCCTGGCCCTGAAATTGGCTCAGCAGCAACTCCACGTCTGGAAGAATAAGTAACAGTGAAACAATATGACATCACAAATTTATACCAATGAAAAATTGTCTAACTATAAGAAAAATGGATGCTTGTGGTTATCAAAAAATGCATTTTAAGTAAAAACACTGTTATGTAATTACATGTCATGTTGAAATTAGTAAAAAAAAGTATGAAAAGCGATTACAAGAAAAAAATAAAATTTAATTAATAATGCAGTTTTATTTTATTTATTGATTTATTTCTATTGTAGCTAATCCCGTATGACAATCTGATTTATTTCCCCTGTTTTGTTAAAATTAGAAAATGGTGGATAGAGAATTTATGATAATAGTGATATTTTTTGTAAAAAATAATTCTTGTACATCTTCTAGTTTATCATTTTTTGTAATTTTGACTAATTTCAACATGATAAATTATCACATAATAGTGTTTTTACTTAATTCATACCCAGTTCTAATACACAAGCACAGAAAAAATACACAGAAAAAATAAATTAGAATTGTATATTCATATCAAGCAATAGTTTTCATTTAATTTTTATCTAATATAATAACTTATAAGGTGATGCACAATAAAAAATATCCATAAAACCATCCATAAAGCCATCCATAAAAATATCCATAAAGCCATCCATAAAAACATTAAAATTCACAATCCATTCTCCAATCCAAACATAGTTGGTCTGAATGAACATATCCACCAAATTCCAGCCATGAACGGCTAATAGTCTTTGTTTTATCATTGTTCAATATGTAGGGACACTTTATCTCATCAGGTGTGATCCTGAATAAGCTTAACACTCAGAGGACCATAATCTCCTAGATTTTTAACTGTAGGATTATCTCAAAGAACATATATATCAAAACAATTTCCAGACTTTTTCTAAACTATAGAGGGTCATCAACACGTAAATTAGCTGTATCCAGATATTCCTTCATCACATAGGTGCACATTTGGAGCAGATCAGTGAAAAGTGACAAAACAAAGATTGTTTGACATCTGGGAAACTTAGTGGATAAATCAAGCATAGACTGAGGTTCATGTGCACCGAATATGGTTGAGTTGTAGTAGAAAGAACATTGAATTTTATTCACAATTCCATCGATGGCATTTGGGAAGTGGGAGCACCCTGTACGTACACACACACACACACACACACACACACACACACACACACACACACACACACACACACACACCTTATATTTGATCTGTAACAAATTCAATGAAGATATTTAATTAAATTGGAAGGTAGTTTCTTTTTGAAAATCCATTTCGTCATTTCTATGAAAATTTACTATAAAAATGGTTATTTTGTTTTGCGGATTATTTAATCCTACAATTTACAAAAAAGTCTTTTTGCTATATGTTCTTTACATCTCCAAATATTTATAGTTTTTGGTTTGGTTGTTTTGTTTTAAGGCATATCAAATCTTTTTCATATTATTTAATGCTGAATCAAAAAAGTTTAGAAAACTTTTAGGTTTCAAGTTCTTTATATCTTCAAATATTTATTTGTGGTGTTTGGTTTGGTTTGGTTGTTTTATGGCATATCAACCCTTTTTTGGGTTACTTAATGCTGAATCTATTAATTTCTGAAAAGATTTTTTTCCTTCAAGTTCTTTATATCTTCAAATTATTATTCATTGTGTTTAGGTTGATTATTTTGTTTTACAGCATATCCAATCTTTTCGGGTTAGTTTATGCTGAATCATTAAATAACCTGAAAAGATTGGATATGCTGTAAAAAAAAAAAAGAAAGGTTTTTATGCTTCAAGCTCTTTATAGATAAGATGGAGGGGGGTTAAGGCGGGAGAGGGATACGACAGGGGAAGCTTCAGTCGGTAGTTGAATGGGGTTGTAAGTGGATTTAATGCTACTAAGACTAAGCTTCTTTTCTTTAACAACTACAAAAAACTTCTCAATCACCGATTGCCATGACAAATAACACCCTAGCTAAGAACACATCCTTCAAACTCCTCAGTCTAGCATTCACAGATGATAGGAATTGGAACAAATACATTGAGGACATTGCCAAGGTTGCTGCAAAAAAGGTGGGCTCTTTCTATTGTGCTAGAAAATTACTCACACCAGAGAGCATCCTATATGTTTACAAAGTCACAATTCACCCATGCAGGAATTAGTGTTGCCACATGTTGAAGAATCTGCCATTTTTTTTTCACTTTTAGACAGGGTCCAAAAAAAAGAGTCGTAAATCTAATAGGTTCCACATTATCGACCAAGCTTCAACCCCTGTCCCATCACTGCAACGTCGCATTCCTTTACCTATTTTACAAGTACTTTAAGTTTAAATGTAATGTGAACAGATATATCGCTCAATTCCCTTCAGTCTTTTGCTGGACACAATGCCAAATTGTAGCCGCTTATGTCTAAGTGGCAATATGCCTTGATAAGTAAAAAAAAAGACTTATTATTTTGACATCTCATTTACATAGATGTTTGTGATGTGTGCAGACACATGCATGTAAATTAAATGATACCACTGAAAAAGAGGGAGTCACTCTTTGTCTAAATATTCATAGAGACATTTAGAAATATTAGAAGATCGTTCAATCAACATAGTGATAAAATGCACAAGAGATACATAGATAGCAGAGAGAGAGAGAGAGAGAGAGAGAGAGAGAGAGAGAGAGAGAGAGAGAGAGAGAGAGAGAGGTGATTTGTTGTGTTAATTATAAATTACAGCTAATTCAGAATATTTTTTCAAAAATATCTCAATCCCAGCGCTGAAGTATATTTTAGCATGTATTTTGTGTTATTAATGTATATAGGAATAATAAAAAAAAGCCTTATAAATTATATTAAATAGGACAACACAAATAGAAATATATGCAATAATTAGCAATGTAAAATTTGTTACATGAATGGCTGTAAATTTTGTTATCCTTTTGCACTTAAAACCATTAAACCTACCTGATTAGACGACAACGGTGATGCATCAGTCTTATTTTGGCAGCATTAAGATCGTTAACATTTTTGGCACTCCAGAGTCTTTCAGCTACAACAGCAGCACGAGGCCTGAAAAGATAAAACACTTGTAAAACTTCATATCAACAAATAAAGTGAAAATTATGCGTATATTTGTGGAAAAATTTGCAAGTACAACTCTTTCAACTATCGTCACTTTGAAATCTTCTTTCGGCCATCAATTTCAAGGACTGGTTCAAAGTGTGTCAGTAAGAATAGCTGCCTGCTTTTATCACAGCTAGTCATTATGCACAATGTGGGCAATCCTATGTTGGTTATACTCGAAGAGGTAGGTTCTGTCTGCTACATCTGCACTATAACTCCTGAACTATTGAACAGATGTTTATGCATTTTTTAATAGGGAATTCATGCTGGTAACACATATTCATCATTTTTCTTATAATTCTTTATTTTATAGAAATTGCTTCAGACAAAGCATGAAACCACTTGATGTAAGAAGCTAAATATATATACTGCTTCAATATCAAAATCTAGCCAACGATAAGTGTTGATAGATTTCGATCTAAAAAAATAAAAAAACAGCAATTCTTCCTCTTTTGTTAGAAAATGTAATGACTAGGGCTATGACAACAGCATATTTTTTCTTTGCTTTGATTCCTAAGTATATATCCATTGATATCTTATATGTTTTTATGTAGAGTGATGTGATCCTCAGTTGATTGTGTTTCTTTCCAGTACCTACTGATGTTTAGCCATCTGTTCCAGAACCCACCGAAATCCAGCTACCTGTTCCAGAGCCCATTGACATCCAGCTACCTGTTCCAGAGCCCATTGACATCCAGCTACCTGTTCCAGAGCCCATTGACATCCAGCTACCTGTTCCAGAGCCCATTGACATCCAGCTACCTGTTCCAGAGCCCATTGACATCCAGCTACCTGTTCCAGAGCTCACTGATATTCAGCTACCTGTTCCAGAGCTCACTGATATTCAGCTACCAGTTTCCATCAATTTATTCTGTCTCACTCAGACTGATCCTTATTATATGATCTCCATTCCCTACAATTTTACTACTTTTGTTTTACTTGGTAAATAAAACACGATATCCATTGTCTTTAAACGAATATTCAGTGCCTGTCATTTTTCTTTTGCTATTGCCGTTATCTTTTTTCCTTTGTGTCTACTGTGTAGTTGTATAGTCGATTCGCACCTTCACACGGCCTTTTGCCCTGCTGCAACATTACTATGTTTTTACTCTGTCACTTACTTCTGAATGCCCTTATCATTGTACTCTGCTTTTTAAACGTGAGGATCTTCTAATGTGCAAGTCATGTCTCAGCAGATAATCCTTACTCTAATGTGTCTTAAGGCTCTGAGAAATGAATGCCAGATACGATGGATGATGCAAACATTTATCATTATGCTTCCTATGATTGTATGATCATACAGATGACATGCATAATATAAAGAACTAGTAATTTTAAAAGCCAATCTGCAACTGTAGCAAACAATTTTGGGTTGTTTGCTGTAATCTGTGATAACCAAACATTGGCTGATAATGACTAAATAGATTCCAGATTTTATATCCACAAATTAAATTTGTAACAAGATCAGATTATAAAATTACTTTAGAAGATGTTATACTAAAAAGTTATTACATTTTGCATAAGGTAATATTACCATTCAATGGGAATTGTAGTTAATATTCACTCATATCAAAGCTGATTAAGTTAGTCTGTCATAATTCTTTGTATTATCTACTTATGAAAACTGTTGAATTAATATTTGGAGTTTTGTAATCTTTTGTTTAATCTTTATTACCAGAGCCACCTGGCATTGCCCAAGGTCCTAATTTCCATAAATTACATAAAAAGTACAGAAAAAAAATAAAAGTAAAACTAAACAATCAATTTAATATTGTAATTTGAAATGTCTAAGTTAATTTTAGGACAAAATCAGAATCAAAATAATTATGCCTCAGGTGAGGTTCGAACTTGCAACCTCTGTTTCTAAGCATGGCACAATAACCAATTGACCCATGGGTGGAAGCATGAAATGGTTACACTATTAAATGCATAAACCAGACTTTTTTTTCTTTTATTACCCCCTCCCTCTTTAGAGTCAGATGTCGGTCAGCCAAAGGCAACAAAATGAAGGAAAGAAAGAAAGCAAAAGGATAAATCAAAACTCAATTTCCCTCTTTTTCGGGAATAAATATGAAAAATTATCTGTTAATAAATTAGTACCTGGTGACTTGGATTTCAGTTTTAGGATTTCTGACTGTAAGGCTAAGAACTTCATCTTCATTTATGACAGAAAAAAAAAAAATTAATCATTAATCATGATTTAATATAAAAATCAATGAAATCAATTAAAAAGATTTTTTGTTTTTAATAAAATGGACCAATATACTTCTATAAATATGACATCCTAACTGATTGAGTCACTAGAGTAATAAGGAAATGGCAATAGTATTAACTGCATAAACTAAAACATGTTAGTCAGAAGTTAAAGTTTTTTTAGTTCAGTGCTATCTTATAACAGAAATGAAACACATTTGTGGATTAAATTTTATACAATTTTTCATTTAAAAAAAGACAAAAAAAAAACACTTACCAAAGTCTCGGCATAAGATTTGTGTCATCTACGTATTCGCCCCACATGCAGGCCTCACCACCAATTACAAGTTCTTTTTGTTTGTCACTGCCTGAAGAATATAAAGATAAAAATGGAATCAGTACAGCATCAACAATTTACCACTGAAAGGAAAAACATATGAACAAAAGAAAAAACAACTTTTGAATGGAAATATTGGGCATTTTTTTTTTATAGACAACAAACCGAAAAGTGGTAAAGAAACTATAACAACAATGTTATCAAAGGCAAAATAAGTTACTCTTCTACCTACTTGGGTAAGTTTTTAGTGTTTTAACTTATTTAAAAAAAAAAAAAAAATTGAAGTTTGAAACACAACTAGTGCTGAGTTGTTGAATTAAAATGAAAACAAGGGAGTTTAGATAATCGCTCAAAAGTCGAAACCCACCCAATAATTGTCACCGGCATTTATTGGGTGAATTTCTACCAGTATTTTGTTTTATTTTTGAGTTTTGAGCGATTATCAAAACTCAAACGATGTGACCTTCGCATTTCTGCTTTTTTCTTGTTCTCATGTAACAATTGACACTACATTTTTTCTTTTTTTTTTTTACTGAATAATTGCTTTAAAATAAGTTAAAATACTAAAATTTATTCAGCTAGGTAAAAAAGTAATTTACCTTACCTTTGATAATATCTATTTTCTATACATTTCCTTTCTGACCAATTTTTCGTTTTGTTGTCTATGGTAAAAAATTCCCCAAGTATTTGTTTCATTGAAGTATTTTGATGCATGTATTTGTATTTCTAAGACATTGTACATGGAAAGAAAAAAAGCTGACATTTATAAAACAAAAATAAAACTATAAATAATTCTGCAACATCTTCTAGCATGAAATAATGAGTATTTATTAAAAAGAAAGGGTACTTGTACATTATAATTGGACATAAAATAAATTTTTTTAAGTAAAAAAAAAACTATAACACATCCACCCATTGCTGTAGCTCAGTTTGGTTGAATGAAAAAAAAAAAAAAAACTAGGGGAACAAGTGAATAATTGCAGTTCCAAAAAGATTAACAGGCAAACTTTTTTTTATATATATATATAGGTGTATCAGATACAAATAGGTATCTGAACAAAAATTTGAGAAAATTATTTGCTAGAATTTTAATTAAAAATTAAATTTTATTGTATTTTGCTGATCCGCCTTAGATAAGAGCAGAAATACTCGTAAAACCAGGGGAGATAAGTCAGTCCTCGATTTAACCAAGTAATAATGATGGCAGATTGACAATATATGCAAACTGATTTTTTTAAAATTAAAATTCTACTTGACAATTTCCTTTAATTTTTAGTGAGGATGCTTATTTTTGTATGATACATAAGTATATCAAAGGGTTTTTTGTTTGTTTGTTTTTTTTTCTTACTTAGAATGTGATTTTCACCTGTGACCTACTGTACAAGCACTGGATTTGCAAATTCCAACAATGTTTTTCATAAATACTTAGGAATTGCAATTTATGGCTACTACTGCTTTCAAACAACCATATACATATTCAAGCTCTTGTGATGCCATAATAGATCATCTCTCTTCTCTTACTATTTCTTTTATCATTTACTTAGTATTTACATTATTTGTCCTTCCTCCCACCATCTAAAATGCACAGAATACACCAAAGCCATTTTAGTTTTTAATTTTTATTTGATTGCACATTTAAAAACACATATACAGGGGAAAAAAAATTTTTAGTTGTGAAGTAAACAACTATATATATGAATTATTCCCCCTGTTTATTTTAGTTTTAAAATGTTTAATATTTTCAGTCGTCTGGACTGAACTAAGTAATTTTAAAAATAATTTGTAGCAAAGTATGTTATTATATTGTAAATAACATGGTACAACAATAACAAATAAAAATTTGTCAAAAGAAAAGTTTGATTTGTCAGCTTAAAAGTTGTAGAAATGTCCTATTTGTAGGAAAATGAACAAGAGTTGTGAATAGTATGAGGAAAGGGTTGCTGCATAGATATCCATCGTCTGGCCTTGCTGGGTAAGAAGAAAAATGGGTTAAAAATGGTTATAAGGATAAACTTTTTCTACAATCTCAGTCAATACAATAGAAATAGTTATGAAGGAGACATGTAGAAAATGGTTACAAAAATATGTTCAGTCAGTAGATATGCATGCAGTATTACAATAGAAAAATGCGAGCATGAAAAGTAATATGGCTAAGCTTAAACATGGAAAAGTAAAAGGACTAGTTGTTAAAATTGGAAAAGAAAAGGACAAGATATTCTAGTAAAAAATATAATAAATTTATAACTTCAAATATTGCAGCATTAAGAATTGATTATATAATGTTATAAATTGAATTAAAAAAAATTTTAATGCTGCAATATTTTAAAGTATAAATTTATTATATTTTTTTACTAGAATATCTTGTCTTTTTCTTTTCCAGTTTTAACAACTAGTTCTTTTACTTTTCCATGTTTTAAGCTTACCCATATTACTTTTCATGCTCGCATTTTTCTATTGTAATCCATGATTTTTACAGGCTTCCAGTAAATTCACTTATTCTTTGTTTAAAATCACTCTTATTGTCAGTGTCACAGTCGGTGAATTAGTAGCAACACTAATCGTTGAAGCGATGTGGTTGCTATGGAAACCAGTCAGAAAAAACGTCGCTCACCTCCTTACGTTTTTTTTTTTACGATTTTGAGCAGCAGTAAATTCATCATAACTTTTGTTTTACTGAACGAAAATTGAACATTTTTTTTCACAATATAGCTGAGAAGGTGATCTATAAATTGTAATAATTCTTTGAAATTTGGTCGAAAAAAAAAAAAAGAGTGAGCAGTGAAGCTTTAAAGAAGTTCTAAATGACTAAAACTGACACTTAACCATATATTCAAAGACTACTGTGTTTGAATGATAAAAGTTAGCTTGAGTCTTGGTGTTTCATTTGCCTAGGTTATGGCTAAAGGAGAATTAGGAATATGACATCTTATCAACTTAACTATTCATGTGGGAAACATGTCTGGCGAAAATTACCTCTCAAGCAAAAGTGTTCTGGCTGAACAACGTATCAATCACTTTGCAAGTAAGGACATGCTTGCACAAATAAAAAAAAATTGTAACTATATAACTGTGATAGCATGATAACAACAGCATCATAGTTTTTTTTTTTTTTGTTTTTTTTTACACAGTGATCACCACTTATCAAGGCCCGGAAGCCACTCAGGGATAAGGGTTATTGCAAATACAGTACGTTAG
Source organism: Euprymna scolopes (assembly GCF_053919585.1). NCBI lineage: Eukaryota > Metazoa > Mollusca > Cephalopoda > Sepiida > Sepiolidae > Euprymna > Euprymna scolopes. The sequence goes on along the minus strand of NC_136491.1, from coordinate 70,558,632 downwards.
TGTGGAGATTTGATTAAGTGTTTACTTAAGGGGGCGGTTCATTAGGAATTTGTTAACGTTGGACTTGAAGACATCCAAGTTGTAGTCCAGTGGGAAGCAGGCAGATGGAACAGAGTTCCACAGGCGTGCAGTTCTAAGAAAGAAGCTTTGTTCATGGAATCCGCGTTTTGATTTAGGCACAGATATAGAGTGGGGGAAATTTTTCACAGTGGATTCAGCTAGACGGGTGTTTTTCGTGAAAGATTGGCGAGGGGGGACCAGAGTTTTGGTATTATATAGATTAGAATATTATAAAAAGTGACTTTCAGCTTAAATTCCCAAAACAATGTGTAATGGTACACATTTTGTATATTTATTTATATTAGATAAGATTAAAAACAGAATTTTCCTTTAAAATATAACTCTTGAAAGTTTTTGCCCATTTAAAATTTCAACTTGAAAATGAAAAACTGGTTTTGAAAATCTTTATTCATAACAATCAAAAGCTTTGCTTTATATATATATGACTCAATGAGCTTATAAATGCCTTGCTTGTAAAATTATTTAGGTTTTGATGTTAAACATAAATCTAACTCATGTTCAATCTCCTCTTGTGATGTTAACTTAAGGCCCTCTTAAATGGTTTTGTAATCTTGGAAATAGGTAATAATCCGAGGAAGCTAGTTTAGGAGAATATGCAGAATGGAGCAAGATTTCTCAACCAAATTCTCCTAGAAGATCTTTGGTCAATAATTCTGTGTGAAGACGAACATTATGATAGAAGATGATTCTCTTTCTGTTGACTATAGAAGGTCATTTTTAGGTCAAGATGGTTAAGAATATTGTAGAAAAATTTAATAATCTGAAAGAAAATGTTATATATTATAGTGATATGTTTAAATAATAACAATCCATAAAATAAATTACCATAGTTTAAAATGTCCCTGCTATAAACTAGCAGAAACTTTTGCATCAACCTGATATATTTATTATTTCAAATAGCATGGCTTAACTATGGAAGACCATAATGCAACAATAAGCATTTCATTTTTTTTTATTTTAATAACAACAAGGGTATAATAATAAAAAAATTATTAAATGAATAAAAATATTGAATTAATAAAATATAAAAAAACTGCATTTATCTTTGTTTAAGTAATTATCAATTTCTTTGTTACCTTTAAAATCCTGCGGATCACACAAATAATATTTCTGCCAATCACTTCCATAACTGATATAATTCAAGTACCAACAGGATGAGAGGAGGGTTTTATAACCTAAGGATGTCACTTTAGCCAATTCCTTTTTATATCCCTGCTTCCAAACGTGAACAACAGTGTCATTTTGAACCTATAAAAACATAATAGAATAAAACAATATGAATGACAAAACTATCTTTCATAATTGATGCACAGCTGAAATAATTTAAGGTTTTAAAATAGTTTTTTTTACTAAACCCCCATTTTCTCTCAAAAAAGAGAAAAGGTGGTATCATGACCACAGAACAGATACTATATTCCTCTATCAGGAGATGTAGCCTACAAAAAATGCCTGCTAAGGTTTTGGAAAGCATCTAGTGGATAGTTATCAAAGTTATGTTGTTATATATATTATATAAATAATCGCTTTAAATATGTGCAATGATTTGGACTTGGCTAACCAAACTCCTATCCTTACATCATCAACGTTCTGATCCCCAGCTGGCATCAATTGTGATGGATGGCTCTTGTCTGGGTGAGGCCCCGTGTTTTGACAAGCTTCTGGGTTTGACCTTTATTCCTGATCTGAAATGGAACACGTACATCAAGTCTGTTGCCAAGGTCGCTGGAAAGATGGTGGGATCCTTCTACCGCTCCAGAAGATATCTCACTACTGATGCAATTCTCTATCTATATAAAAGCCAAGTACGTCCAAGGATGGAATACTGTTGCCATATCTGGGCAGGAGCTGCCAAAAACAGCCAATCATGCCTTGACAGAGTACAAAATAGACTTCGTGGCTTAGTGGGGGATGCCCTTTTCTCTACCCTGCAACCTCTCTCCCACAGAAGAGACGTTGCGAGCCTATCCTTGTTTTATCGTTATTTTCATGACAGGTGCTCGTCTGAACTCCAATCCCTGGTCCCCCCTCGCCAATCTTTCACGAAAAACACCTATCTAGCTGAATCCAGAGTTCCTTTTTCTTACAAATGTGTTAAAAAAAGTAAGTGCTAAAATTTTATTTGAAATAATTTTCCCAACAATGTTCGGATAGGGAGCAGTGTATGGAACATCTGTATACTTTGAATAACATGTTGGATAAAAATAAAATCTTATCCTAAATTCTGTGCGTGAGTAGAATAAGAGGACAAAATCTTGCATTAAGAATGTATGTTCTGTAACGTTGGCTGAGAATAAATCCAAGGGAGATAACTCATAAAAACAACACAAAACGTGTTTTTAGGTGCTTATTTAGAATTACACTTAATTAAAAAAAATAAATAAATAAATACAGAAAAATCTTTATGATTTACATACTCGTCACAAAACGAAGATGTCATATTCAAGAAATCATATAAATTGATCAAGTATTTTTTGCAAAGAAAATCATTTTTTTACGATTTCAAGAGTAAATTGTATTCAATACAAAGCTGCTTTTGATCTCAATAGCTCGAATTGAGTTGTTTCCTTCCGTTATTTATAAACAATGGCTGCCAAAATTAATAATCGCTAAAAATTGTAAAATTTGATTTTCTTAATTAAAAAAACAACTCTTTGATCACTTGATGTTATTTTTGGAATATGACATCTTCATTCTGTGATGGGTATGTACATTATAAAGATTTGTCAGTATTTTCATTTTTTTTATTAACTCAAATTCTAAATACTAACCATTTTTTTTTCTAGTGAATAACATTTCTATACGTAAAGGTAAGCACATCAAATGTTAAATATAAAATTTGGACCCGTTTAAAGAAAGGCTGTTAAAATTTAAAGTCATGAAGATGAAAACTGGCAATGTTATTAGATTGTAAAATGATATATGTTGTTTTAAACATCTCATGAAACAAAGTCTATTCTATCATCAAGAATATATAGATTAATTCCTAATTAGTTCTTTAATGATTTTAATATATTTTGTAGTAAATGCATCCTTTCTCCTTCTGATATTTTATGTGGAACTCAAGAATCTATATGGTATTCTGGAATCTTTATAAAGGGTTCCCTTCAAAATTCTGTAATAGTTTTAGAGCTCCAAATCCCATGTTGATTCCAGAATTTGAAGAAGGTTAGACTTACATGAGCCAAATGGTGAAAATACCAACCAAAATGAGAATAGTAGTTTGAATAATCGAAACAATACTAATCAGAAATGTTAGTATATTTAGTAAAAATTTGATGGTTATTTAAAAATTATATTTTTTTAAAGAAAATAAAAATACAGAAAAATCTTTATGATGTCTGTACTTGTCACAGAACTAAGATGTCATTTTCCAAAAATCGCATGAATTAATCAAGTATTTTTTTTTTATTAAGAAAATAAAAATTTACGATTTTTAGCGATTTTAATATTAAAAAAGAAAAAAAAGGAAGATATATAAATTTATTATAAATTATAGATTATGAGGCTGATTTTGATCTCGATAGTTCGAATTGAGTTGTCTCTCTTTAATGTATGCCAGATCAAAAACATAGCTTACTAAAAATCACTACATCTTGTTTGGTTATAAAATAACAAAACTAATTGATAAATTTATATGATTTTCGGAATATGGAATCTTCATTTCATGATGCGGACATACATCATAAAGACTTTTCTGCATTTTTGTTTTTTTAATAAATGTATTTCTAAATAAGCACCAAAAATTATTATTATTATTTATTAAACAAAAATTGGTGTACATAGCAAAATCTTTAAAAATAAATGTTGCCATATTATTGTCTGTAAAGATCAACTGCAATTATTGTTTGGGATAATACAGCATATCTGCTTGGCTAGCTTTACTATTGATGCTAGTCAGCACAAAAAAAGAAAAAAAAATCATCAATAACCGGTTGTACGGTCGACAACCAACCCTATATAAATAGTAAAATGGCTAAAAGTAGCCAGGAATGTATTAAGAATGAAAAATCAATCACATACCTTGGCTTTATTATCAATAACTTCTTGCCAGATCAAATAGTGTTTTCCCAACTCTCCAATATCATCAAGAATTCTATAAAAAAAAAAAAAAGAAGAAATCATTAATTCAAAAAAAGATGTATTTTTTATGAGCAGGAAAACATTAAATAATAAAATGTAATTCTATTCTAAAGAATTTCCCTTTCTTCGCTCCATAAAATTAAATAAAACTATCACGAACAAGGTCTTTTGGCAAGAACTTCCCATAGGTAAAACACAATATTGCAGAGTTGTTTCATTAATGGTGGCTAAGTAGTTAATGGCGCACACTGTGCCAAGTTTGTTCCACAGAACACTTTCATCACTTGACCTGGTTTTGTCACTTGACACTATCTCTCCATAGACAGAATTGGTTTCATTACATTTAAAATCTCACCAGAAATATGATCAGACAAAAATGATTTTCCATGATGGTAATATTTTGAAGATATTGTGGCAGACATGATGATTCAGAATCTGGATCGAGTGATGGAAATAGTTTTGACTTACCTTATTGCCATCATAAAAGAGCCAGTCTTTATCTAGTATATGGAATCTCTGGGATTAGAGTATTCATACGTATCAACCATGTGCTTTTTTCATTTAAAAAAAATGGGCTTAATAAAACTTGATAAAAGACATTTTAGCACTCAAAGAGCTAAGATCACTGAACAATAAAGATCAATGTTGAAAACAGTCTTGTTGGATAAAAGTCTACTATCTAATTAAGGTTGAAAGACACTGAATACAGTATCAATGGAGAAAAGCATACCAAGTAACAAAGTTCTGGTGGTGAGCATGTTGTTTCCATCAATAGAGACTATCTTTCTCTTTCTTGTTTTTATTCTTTCAAATATTAAATAAAACTTAATGCTTTGTTTAAAATTGGAATTAAAAAATAAATAGAATATTTTAATGATGAAGAGATAATTTATCCTTACTAAAACAAAAGTTATTTCCCTTGTTTCAAAACCCAACCGTGTAACGAATAAATTAAAATTTTTTAGAACATTTCCAAATGATTTGTAAAAAAAAAGGTACAGAACATGAAAACTGACAGAAATATAAAAAAAAGTGTTCCGCAAGCAAAGGACAGATTTCACACGAGAAAAAATAATGAGTAAATAATAGATCAGTGTTGCTTACCTTTGCATGTAATACTGTTCCAATTTGTTATAATTCCGACCGAATCCCATCTTTTTCATGAAAGCTGTCACATTTGGGTTGCTTTTCCTAAAGTGATTTTTAAGAAGATAACGAACAGAGATTAATACAAATTTTATCTATTCCTGAATTGTTTTTAGATGAGGATTGATTAATTATTTGGTCTACTGTCCTTATTTTGAATGCTATTCACACAACATTTCGGCTGATGTAACCTCCAACCTTCTTTGGCTATATCTTGTTGAACTCGGGTATCTTTTTGTTGAACTTAGGAATCTGCACAGAATTTTAAATGGAACTCTTTATTTAATACATGGGGGGGGGGGGGGGGGAGTCAGCATACTCCCATTCCACCAGCCATGCCCAGCTAGAAGTCTTAAATAATTCACAATTTTTTTTTTTACATGGGCATAACCACTTATCAAGGCCAAGAGGCCACTCGAGTATAAGGGTTAAAGAGTGTACAGTAGAAATTGGACAATATAGTAATTGTTAGTAATAGAAATTCGGTAAATTTGTTAACTTATATGGAACGGCTCATCAAAAACTTGTTTATGTTAAACTTGAAAACAACCATATTGTAGTCAGCTGGAAAGCAGGAAGACAGAAGACAATTCCATAGGTGTGCAGTTCTAAGAAAGAAGCTTTGCTCATGGAATCTACGTTTAGGTATAGGCACAGATAAAGAGTGGGGGAAATTAGTGATAGTGTTTTCTGCTAGATAGGTGTTTCTTGTATAAAATTAGATAAAATTTGGCGAGGGGGGGGACAATTATATTCTTAGTATTGCCCACACTGAGAATTGAAACTTCAACCTCACTTACAACTAAATTTTAACCTAGAACTTTAACCATTATGCCACTCTAGTATTAATTTGGAAAACCTTTAAACTATTCTTGTTTTTAGATGTTCAATCTTACTATGTATTATTATAGATCACTACACAAGGCAAAATGTGTGTGACCATTTCGTGTATGTCTCGCAAAGGCTTCTTTTGCACACACTTAGTACTGTTTATATACCCCCTAGATAATAATATCTAGGATTTGGGAACGCGGGTCGCCTCTACATTTATTTACGTCGACTTTTATGAGATTCGCGCTATTTCGCTCTGTCGGCTGTTTGTCCTGCTTTTTAGTATAAATAAAGTGAAACTAAATTTAAATGGAACTGCTCTTGGCATTGCGCCGGGAAACGTCCAGAAGCAATCAGCTTTGATCAATGTGAGGACAAACTCCTCTTATATCAGACAATTGCTATTCAATCTGGACAATGGGGAGCTGGTTTCCCCCTCCCCAACATCTGTTGGGGAAAAAAAACAGTTAAAGTTGGGTAAACAAACTCAAACGCTGACTCGCAGCAAAAGTTAACTGCGTGACTCATTAATTAGGTCAAATGGAAACAGCAGAATTAACTTTTATTGCGGCCACCAGTTTTTAATACTTAAATAAATTCAAACGTGGTTCTGTTGTATGTCGCAGTGGCCCAGTCGTTAACATTGCATGTTTTATTTTTCACACTTTAATTTCCAACTTTGCCTCAAGGGCTCGGGTTCGATCCTCATACTCACCTACTAAAACTTTTTTTTTAAATTTTACCCCCCCCCCCTTCCCGGAGTTTTAATTTACCCAAAACCACACACACCTCAAAACACCCGGGCATCACCGGGTACCCCCCCCGCTAGTATATATATATACATATATATATATATATATATATATATATATATATATAATAGATAAAGTTACTAATAAGAAACAACCAATATATATGTTTCTTAATAGTGACCTTATCTATTATTTATAATTAACTAGCTGGGATATCCAGTGTTGTCCGGGTGTAGTGAGGTGTTGGGTGGGGGGGATCAAAACAAAATGTAAAATAAAGAATAAGCGAACGTAATAACCCTGTTTAAATATTATAAAAAAATTTTTTTTTAAAAGAGCAAAGGTGATGCAAAATAAAGAATAAGCAAACAATGTTAAAACTTCTTAATAAAATCGGAAAAACAAAAACACAACACTACTGGCCAAAGATTTCGTAGGAGGATTTGACTGAGTAATCTTGTCCCACCCTACATATTCTTCTGACCTAGATCCCTCTGATTATCATTTATTTAGAGAATTATAAAACAATTTAGATGACCTTAGGTTAACATCATTAAAGGAGATTTAACATGAGTTAGATTAATCTTTTAGAGCAAAACATAAAGAATTTTACAAGTGAGATATTTATAAGCTCATTGACAGACGAAATCAAGTTATAGAGAACAAAGGTTGTTATTGGTTTCATTCCAAAACGTTTATGTCTCACAAATCTCTTTTAGAGTATTTGTATGATCAAAAAAATGAAAAGTATTTGCATGATGAACAGAAAAAGTCTTACCAACAGGACATATTCACTTCATCTCCTCCTGCATGAATGAATTTGTCTGGGAAAACAGATGCAACTTCTTTGAAAAAAGTTTTAATGAATTTGTAATTGTATTCTGGAACTGGATTTACAGGTCCATAATTACCATTTGGCTGAGCACCATGGTAACACGGCGTCAATAGTTCCTTATGTGAAGCGCCCCATGACTGAGTATGTCCTAGAAAAAAATATGAAAGAAAAAAGTATCAGAAAGTGTAGTAATTTGAGGACGATCACAGTTTTATATGAAGGTACACCGAGAAAATAACAAAAAGAGAACATGTGATAATAAAATGGACAGGTACTAGTGTGATTGCAAGAATTAGGAGTGGATAGAGAAGATTAAAAAAAATTCTGCCATTACTAAGCAGCAAAGTGTTGTCATTATATCAGTCATGTGAAACCTGGCATGTGAGAGTTGAGGACAGGCATTACATGGAGAGAAATAAAACAAGAATGATATAATAGATGTGTCATGTGAGTCTTAGACAGGCTTATTTCTGAAAACCTCAGAGGGAGATTAAATCTGGATGATATAGGGTTTGGTTTGTTTTATAGCATATTATCAACTATCAATGGGTTATTTAATGCAGAAAAAAGCTTTCAAGTGCAATTCTATAAGAATGGACAATTATTTTATCTTCCTAGAATACATGTTCTTAGAATTTTTTGCATCAAGAATACATTGCATTATTCTTAAAAAAAACATTCCTTCTAAAAAATCATTAGAAGGAAATCTTGTATTATCAGAGGTATATATAAATGCTTGTAAATTATTTATATATATATATATATATATATACTTGTCTAAATTCATGTATCGTTTAGTTGTATAAAATGTTCTTCTAATGAATGTGTGCATACAGAGTATGTATATGAAGTTTGTGTATATGTGTCACAGTCATCTATATGATGTGTGTATATACCTGTGTTCGTCTATAACCGTTTAGCATCGTGATCGTCTAATTTAGACTTACTAATTTGTATGTACATTTAATTACAATTTATAACGGGACAAGAATCTACATAAATACCTTTACAACACAAAGGATGAATAATACTTATTTGTGGCTTCAACACCCAGAAAATCAGGAACATGTCTGGTCTTGTTTGACAGAAAGCTGCAATGGAAATTCTTCCCAAGAAAATAACAGAGCCCCGGATTTTATTTTCAGCAACTTTTTATTATAAAGTGTTTTTTCCCCTTTTGGAAAGTTGCAACACTGATTCTGACTATCGCCATTTCTGACCCCCTCTACTTGGAGCCAGATTAATCTCAAGACCATCGATGTCCCTCTCTCAATTCTGACTGACTGTCTCGCTTAACTCCTAACTTTGCTTGTATATATGTAACTATTCCTTTGTGCTTACATCATTCGGCCACACAAAGACCCAGCACATGACCTTCAGTCACGTTTTCTGGCCAAATTTATTGCTTTTATTTCTAGGTTTGAAAATCCACTCTGCTTATGTCCACCACATTCTTTCCTTGTTATTGTTTCTAAGTTAACCAAAATAATTTACTAAGCATTCCTTTGTTTCAATAACATTCTCTCTGCATACCTTTTTCTACATAACAGTTACAAAATAATAATAATGTTCATTATCTAACATTTTACATTTCAATAATAATAATAGTCGATTTTCTAAACCAATTATCAGCAATGCTAAACAATGTTGCTCCGGCATAATCCAACACCATCATTGCTTTAGAATACATTGCACTACTCTTAGAACATATTTCTCCTTGGCAGTGGTAATCTTCTTTGTTTTTAATAGGTTATTATTACTAGTTTCATAAGAAATATTATTAATTGTAGGTTGTTGAATTTTGATATAGATAGCTTCAAGTATTTTTTTTTAATTGGTTTCAGGGTGTATTATTTTAGTGTTATTAACTAGAATTCGTCTTAAATCAGAGTGGAGGCAGTTGTTTAGGTAGATGTTGGTAAATGGATCTAGAATTTACAAGATGCATGGTAATGTGATGGGATAGGGTAGTGGTTGTAAAACCAATGTAGCTATTTGCTTTATTATTATTATAGAAGTTACATACTCCCAGAGAGGATTTAAACTATTAGATAACATTGGTTCTTTCTAATGTTTTAAGAGTTGGTGAATTGTTTTTTGCATAAGCTGACTTATCACAAAAGGGTATTCAACTACATAAACAGCTAAAAATAAATAAGAAACCCTAACTTAAACTGTTAAATAGAAAATGGGTATCATTAGCTATTTATTATGTCACTAAAAATAAAAATTATTACATATATGAGTTGGCTATATCATGGAAAATATTTTCATAAAATTATTTAAAGAAGTTAGAACACCAAATAATGCTATTTCACTTTTTCTTTAATGAAATTATTCAAATTTTATCTAAGGCTTTCGATGTAAAACATAATTTTTAAAGAAGATTTTATTTTTATTTTTTATTCTGCTGGTATTAACCTACAAGGGGTTGGCCTCCTGTGGATAATGAAAAATTTAAGTCCATTCTTGTTGAAAAGTAAAGTCTGGTGTGATTTGCATGGTTAGAGATTTTTGAAGGTGAGGAATAGTTCACATTGTGGAAAACATTATTTTCATTCTACTAAAAACAGTTTGGTTTTCTGTGGCTAATTATATAGTAAACTGCTGAGTTGATAATTTTGTGCTAAAAGTTTAACATTATTGAATAAACTTAAACAAAATATTAATAAAAAATACTGAATAACTTTTTTATATTAGCATTTTAATGTTCTTGAAAAAGAAAAAAAAAAAGAAAAATCATTCTTTAAAAATAAAAACAAGTACTTTTGTGCTTTTTTCTACTTACTTTGTATGTATCAAAACCCAGGAGCTACTCAAGGATAAGCGTTTAGCACAATTTTGTTAGTGAGTGAACAGTAGCGCTTTACTTATTTTGGATTGAATTTTAGTAATAGCATTAATAAGTTTATTGATTTAATTAAATAAATTAAAATTTTAGAAATGTTTATTTGTTTGCATATGGAAGCCTTATTTTTGCAGATGTTTTTTTATGCTTGTTTAATAATAATACCTTGTACTTGTCACAAAGTTATTTCAATATTTTCCTCTGTTATTCATGAAGAAGAAATTTTTATTTTTATTCATCTTTTAAAGTAAAAATTGTTATCGTTAATGTTTGTTTGGTTCAATTAGAAAATAGGGATTGAAACAATGTATTTATTTTTTTCAAAGAAATGTAAATTTATTTGGATTTAATTTTTTTTTGGTATTTAAGATGCTGCAAGTGTCCCGGACATCAAGGTGGATGACACCAGCAACATCTACTTTCCATGTAGTCCCCTCCAAAGATTTCATTTCAGTCAGGTTGTAAGTATCATTCTTTCCACACTTAAGCACAACCTTCTTCAATTTACCAGGTTCCCTAGTGCTTGGGATATCTAAATATGTTATGAAGTTGATGCAAGGGGTGGCATGGCCAAATTACCTAAAACACAAAGCATGTCGGTATCCACTAAATCCACGTTTCTGATGAAGCACAATTGATGAGATCCTTTCCACCAGTTTACAGCTGCACATTTACCTAATTATGACATGGTCATTAAGCTGAAGCTATTGCAAATCAAAAGTAATTAGGATTATGCTTCTCTGCTAGATAATATGGCAGAACAAAAACATGCCAAAAAGGCTTTGCCTTTAATTATAAAAAAAAATGAGCCTAGATTTAAGGATTAGCAGTAGCTTCTTGAACCTTCCACAAGCAACACAACAGTGAATAGTGATAACATGTTTACGACAATTGCACTATAACTGCTTGATGTTGTGTTGTTGCCATAAATATTATATTTGAGCCAAGCTAATTATAAAATGTGTCTTTTGTTTGTTTCCAAAAGTTTAGAAAAGTCAGATGTTTCAATAATATATATACATATATATATATATATATATAAACTCTTATGATGTATCTGTATATTATGGTAATTTTTGAATCTTGTATCATTAAATTAAATTTTGAAATTGCCATAATATGTAGATATGTCATAAAATTTTATATATATATGTGTGTATGTGTGTATTAGGATTAATTAATTTATATGATGTCATGCTGAACCCGTTCCTTGAGGTACTGAAACTACATTTAGTTAAAAAATAGAAAGAAAATAGTCCTCCCCTTCCCCCAAAAAACTTGTGTAAAAACAGAAAAAAACTTATAACTTGCCTGGTGAATCAAATTCAGGCATAACTCTGATACCCAACAGACGACCAACTTCAATTATTTCTCTAATATCATTCTGGGTGTACACATGGGTAACTGGATGAAATGCACCCTGGAAAAAAAAGATACCAAATAAAGCATAAAATAAATCAGAAAAAAAAACAACAACAAAAAAAAAAAAAACAACATGAAAACAATGATCATGAATTAAGTAAATTACTTGAAAAAGAATTGAAACTCAATCAGGGCATTGCTTACATTTTGACTTCAATGGAATCACTAAAGTGCAATTTCACTCGATTAATATAAAGGTGGAATTGTTTATTGGTAGTGCAATAACCAGTTGTTCTGTTTCCCAGGACCCTCACTAATAAGCTATTATTTTGAGCAAGGACGAATCTTTTTATGATGAGGATGAAACAAGTTGGAGCCACTTGTGCTGCTGCTGCAGCTGTAGCAGCAGCTGCAGCAGCAGTAGCAGCAGCAGCAACAATAGTGACGTGGGCTCAGTGGTACACAACATGGACTGAATACCTGAGTGTGATGAGTTTGAATCCAGTTCACTCCACAGAAACACTTTCACTTAGAGACATTGGTAACCCTCATGTGATTCATCTAATAAAGACCCAATATCCTTCTAGAAAGAATTCTTAATAAAAAGATATTGGGGAAACGAATAGCACCAAAATCATCAAGAATGATAAGGATTATAGACATAAGATTTATTATCTATATATCTTGATTATAGTCTTTGTAATGAAACATAAAAGTTGTGCCAAACTATTCAGTTTGGTAAATTAATTAATTCTAATACACACACAAAATTTTATGACATATCTACATATTATGGCAATTTTAAATTTTAATTTAGTGATACAAGATTTAAAAATTACCATAATATACAGATACATCATAAGAGTTTATATATATATGTGTGTGTGTGTGTGATGTATCTGTATACTATGGCAACTTTGTACCACTAAATGAAACTTAAAAAGTATAACTTCTTTTGCAGATTTCAATTCTTAAGTTGATAACTTAAACAATCCTATATAAAAATTTTACAAGGAGAGTCAAATTCCTGCCTTTGAAAATAACATGAATACAAACAGAAACAAAAATTATAGAAACTACTTACTTTATCACTTAGTTCTGGGAATGTAATACTTTGGTAGGGAAATGATGGATCATCAACAATGTGCCAGTGAAATACATTTAACTTGTTCTGCGCCATAATATCCTGGATTAAAAAGAAAGCCACAAAGATCATAATTTATTATAAGTTTCACATATATGGATACAATTATTTCCCAACTCCAGTTATGGGGTTTGAACACAGTAAATAATTGTAACAAGTTTTTATTCATGAAAGCTAGATTTTATTGATTTTATAATTTTATACATTCTTATAGCTCTCCTGAATAATAGCCCAGTTTAATAATAGTTTATCAGCAGTAATAATGACATGCATGATTCTCAATGTTCTATCCTAGTTTTAATTTTTTAAAAACTTCTTTGCACTATTTTTCTCTTTGTTTCTTCTGTTGCAGTTGCTTTGTTACACACACTGGTTTATTCCAGTAATTATAAAAGAAACTTGACTCATAAAAAAGTTTTTTAAAAAACTGACAAATATATTAAATAAACCAAGTGCAAGTGAGATACAAACAATTGCACTTAATAACAATAGTTTTAAAAACAATGACCTCTCGGTTGGAATGTATTAAATAGTAGGTGAATGTCTGGCATCTAGTAGGATTGCCACATCCTCAGTTAAAATGAAATAAAAAAATTAAAAGATGCCTGTCTTAATGTCACATATTTAAATCTATGTTTTATATTTGATATCAATACACTTGTTGGCTCAAAATTATCACAAGATTATTTCTCTTGGACTGGATTCAAGTTATCTCCCCTGAATCATTACCAGCTAATGAAGAATGCACTCACCTACTTTTAGAAATAAAAATTTCACACTATTCATGTGCGAATTTCGGAAATTAGATTTAGTCTCTTTTTAGCTCAGATTCTCGAGGCATTGTTGACATGTGTGATTCATCCGTTTCTCATTGCAAACTATTCAAAATCTCTTGAAACTATGTCTTGTCTGAAACACATGATGTAATTTCTTGTGTGATAGCATCAACACCTACTTCTAGTGCATTTTGTCTACGGAGCTGACCTCTAAACTCTTGCATCAATTATGCGAGATTCACTTGGTTCATCTCTGTCCACTGCCAGACCATCCTGGCATGTACTTAATATAACACTCCTGAAATGCATACTAGTTAACATAATCGCAATCTACTAGCATAAGGTACAAATATATAACAATCAGGTCTTTAAGACTCCCATTACACATCCTTTATTTTATCTCCAGATCAGTTCTCTCTGTGCATAAATATAAAATATTTGTATTTTTCATAATTATCACTTATTAGTTTCGACTAGTGTCCAGGAGAGACGGAGAAGAATAATAGGCTATTTCAATCATCTGTAACTATAAAAATCTGGTTTCATTAAAAATGCTTGGTTGGAACATTTTTTAACACTAATTATAAACTATTAGAATTTATGGAAACAACTTTAATAAAGTTTAAAATTTCAATAATGTTGCCAATAATCTTGTAGTGAATTTATCATATCAAGTTTTATAATTTCTTACCAAATTATGTAGAATCATTTCTTTAGACAAGAAATGTCTTGAAGTGTCCAGAAGCAATCCTCTGTGTTTGAATCTTGGGAAGTCAACAATGGAAGTTTCATTAACAACATACTTAAAAATAAATAAAAAAAATAAATAAAAAAGATTAGAACATTAGGAAATATATTGCCATATATATATATATATATATATATATATATATATATATTTAAAAAAAAAATGAAAAATAAAAACCATTGACGTTACGATGTCGGCTTGCAAAATCTAAGTCTTGATGAATAAATAAAACCTTTATCAGAACATTGCGGTTAAAAATATTAGTGGCTTCTTTATTTTTAATCTTAATATTTTAATGTCTTTATAATTGTTTTTGAAATAAAGTAAGTTATCTCCCTTGATTGAAATAAAACTACTAGTTTAGGTATCTTCAACAGTCTTATCTTCAATGAAAGGAAATAACTTTTTTCTCTTATTAAATATACATTAAATTTTAATGTTGTTTATTTAGGAGAGAGAGAGAAGTTAAGTAAACAGTTTTAACACTAATGATAATATATATTAGTAATAACTTTCTCTCATGTGCTCAAACATTTGTAATTTTTGTATTTGTTTTGTTTGTTTTTAGGTTTCATACTGAACATTTTTCTTAATCTCTTACGGGTCTCGTTCGAATATCATTATTATTATGATATAGTGGATGATTATAATAATTATTATTATTTATTTATATTAAATTTTGGGGTTTTAATCTATTATATATTTTCTCATTATTTCATTTTATTATTTATATTATTGTCATTATTATTAGTAAAAATATTATAAATTTATGTACATGTGCTTTTCTTTTTATCTATAGTTATTTGATCCAGTGCACTACTAAAATTATTTTTAAGTACCTTATTTCTTATTTAAAAATAGAACTATTCTTTGGTTATTACGTGATTTTTTTGTTGTACAAACTTTTCTTTCCCTCATGTGTTAGACTTGGTTTCCTTTTCATATAGACAGAAATTCTGCATAAGTCCCTTATTTTTTTATTTAAGAATAACTTATCTTGCCTTTGGTAACGGTAATGTGTTGTACACTACATTTATTTGTAAGAAAAAAAGACAATTTAAAATAAGTGGAAAACAAAAAACGTATCTATGTAAGTAAAAATGTAACTTTTCTTGCCTTTGACATGTAAGTATGTAATAATGTTTTCATCTGAAATGCGTTGGTTTAAAAAAAAAAAAATCACTAATCTACACAAGCACCCCATTTTTTTCTTATAATTAGTTTTCTATTGATTCATTTTCGATAATTTTTGGAATTTATAATTTTGACATCACACATAAGTACATAATAATGCTTTCCTCTGAAATGCATTGGTTTAAAAGATCCCTAATCTACACAAACACTCTATAGTTTTCTTGTAATTATTTTTCTATTGGCTCATTTTCAGTAACTTTTGGAACTAATTTTCACATGACACATAAAATAATGTTTTCACCTGAAATGCGTTGGTTTGTATTTTCATTGATACTTCAGATGCTGCTGGGATACCAAGAACAAATACTACACAAAATACAGAATTTATATTTGGAGCAAATTAGGTACAAGGCTATCAAAAGTATGGGGAAAATAGTTGTTGATTACCCTGGGTCAAAAATGATAAAAATGTCTATTTTTAACTAGAATCCTCTCAAGCACCATGATATCTGATTTACTCTCGGGGCCATGCTATTTAAAATTTGTTTGAAATTTATTTTTCATAAACAAATTTATTAACAGAAATTCATTGAATTAAAATGGAAAGTAGAAGAAAGAAAGACAAACATCAATTAATATGACTCTTCCAAAATTTTCTAAATAATAGACTGCGCACTGTTTTCTGTGCACCGTTCTGGGTTGTTCACACTTGCAATTCAGACGTCAACAGGGAGGAGGGGGAGTGATGATTTGGGCAGAGATTATTGGTAGTAAGATTCTTGGCCCTTTTTTTTTGTCCCTGAAGGTATATATATTTTTTTTTTTTTTCTAAATGGAGTTCACCACTTATCAAGGCCCAATGGCCACTCGGGGATAAGGGTTATTGTGTGTACAGTAATCAATGGGATAGTGTAGCAATAGTATTGGAGAACTGATAAGGTGTCATTACTTAGGGGGGCGGTTCATCAGGAATTTGTTTGTGTTGGACTTGAAGACATCCAGGTTGAAGTCGGGAGGGAAACAGGTAAGCGGAACAGAGTTCCACAGGCGTGCAGTTCTAAGAAAGTTCATGGAATCTACGTTTTGATTTAGGCACAGATAAGGAGTGGGGAAAATTATTGACGGTGGTTTCAGCTAGTCGGGTGTTTTTTGAAAAAGATTGAATTCTGTGAACTACTACAAGTTTTTGAAACAGAATTTATTTCCCTGGTTGAAATCACAAAATGATGCTGTCAACCAGAATCTCATTATTCAACAAGACAATGCCCCAAGCCATGCTTCTCGGTTAACAAAAGCTTGGCTTTCAGCCCAGGGGAACTCTGGTGAACGTCTGATGGATTGGCCACCTCAGAGCCTGGATTTGAATCCAATAGAGAACCTCTGGTCAATTCTGAAGAGGAAGGTTTCAGCAGTAAAAAAGATCTTTGAGAGAGGATTAAGGCAGTATCTTCTGAAATCACATGTCAACAAGTGCATAAATTAACATCCTCTGTTGGTAGGATGCTGATGGATTTGATAAAAAATGGAGGAAAGTGCATAAAGGGTTAAATTGTTTTAAAAATTTGTATTGTTTTGTTACTTGTTATTTGAGCAATAACTGTGGTTTTCTTGTAATATGTTATCAATATATGGTACTGTTATCATAATGACACAATGTTTCAAATTTAATTATGTTTAAAAATGTTATTTATTTTGAAATAAATGAGTATTCCAAACTCTTATGGTCCATATTTCTTCCTGAATTTCTTTAAAATCCACATGTTTCCCCAGAATATGATTATTTGGTTTCCATTTTTAGGAATTTACTTTATATATTTGCATATTGAACAATGGATAACATAGCTATTATATTGGAAAATATTGAAGCATAAATTTATCAGTATATACGTTTTGCAAACACTTTTGACCCCTACAGTAGACTAACGAGTCAAACAAGCTGGAACAAAAGAAGCAGGGAATAGATAATAAAATTCTGAAGAACATATGCCATAATAATAGTTATGAAAAAAAAACTGAGACTAGCAACATCACATCTGTGAGTAAGAGGTTGCAGAAAAGAAGAAAGGGTGGGGGCCCACTCAAATTACAAATACATTTCTGCACTTTATTAAGATCCTTCAAATGGGATAGAGATTCACCAGGCCAAATATGACAAAAATACTCAATACATGGTTTAATTGTAGAGATAGAGAATAACCTCGTGTGTGAGAAAGTGTTTAGTGAAATAAAGAGAACCCACTTTACAAGAAGCAGAAAGAGCAATGGATCTAATATATGAACTTCAAGAAAGATTTGATGAGAAAGAAAAACCAAGAAATTTTAGAAAATCCATTCGGCATTACATTCCCAAATTATATGCAAGTAAACCATTATATGGTTAATTCTTTCAAACTGGAATCCCTGGAAACTTTAGCCAAACATGCAGAAACTTTTCACAGAAAAACTAACATTAACCCAAGTTAACAGACAAATTAAAAATAATTATTGTTTAACTTGACAGTTTCGCACTCTTTCTTGTGACTAGGCACTCCCGCCTTTTGCTGGCCTCCTTTTCTGCATATGTAGCACACTAGGTCTCTCTTTGAATAATAGGATGGCTTCACCGAAAGCAATCAGCGGTGCCTCCTGCTCTCCACTTCTGCTGCAAGTAACTTGAAATTATGAAATTTAGTATACAATTATTAAATTGCTTTGACAGGACGAATATTAACTTCCAACGGTGTTAATTCAAAAGTAATTATTTAGTTGCAAATTGCATTTTAATGGAGAAGATCCAAACCAAATTACTGAAAAACTGATTATGCTTGCATTTAAATGCAAGTGAAACTCATTCAATATAATTTAAACCAACATCATAAAATACTGTAGCACTGAGCCTCTCTTGGGTAGAGTATATATAGTTGCTTCTTAGAAATGCATCAAGACACATGCTAACAAAATGTTATACATATTTAAAATGGATAAAAACTGTATGCCAACTAAAAGAAATGGTTAACAAACACAACATATATAATCGTTTATATTACTTGTATTGATTTAATATATAAATATTATTTAATAAATAAATATTTTTGATATCCATAAACATCTATTATATAAATCTCACCTGTCTGTTTAAATGTATATATGTATGTATATATGTATGTACGCTTGTATGTCTGCCTAAAATTTTTGACAAATGCGACGGATTTTCACAAGATTAATATCGTTTTGAAGCTTGATTCTTGGGACGATAAATATCGAAAAATTGGCTAAAAACATTAATTCCATCACCCTCAACTGGGCATTTTTTACAAGGAGGGGTCGCTTTTTTTTGTCGATTTTTTCAAAAGTCATCCCCTCTTTTCGATTGACTAACTTTAATTTAAACCTACGTCACTCCCGGTTTGGTGATGGACGCAATGGCAAAGACATGTTTTTCCACATTCTTTTCCTCCTACGTGGTACGGGTTCAAGCCTGCCTGCCTGCCTGCCTGCCTGCCTTACTACCACTTTTTTTTGCTAAACACACACCCGGACAATGCCGGGCACCAAGGCTACTATACATATATAATTATTACTTAATAAATAAATATTTGTTATATTGATAAGCATATACATGTATAATTATTATTTCATAAATAAATATTTTTGATATCCATAAGCATATACATGTATAATTATTATTTCATAAATAAATATTTTTGATATCCATAAGCATATACATGTATAATTATTATTTCATAAATAAATATTTTTGATATCCATAAGCATATACATGTATAATTATTATTTCATAAATAAACATTTTTGATATCCATAAGCATACACATGTATAATTATTATTTCATAAATAAACATTTTTGATATCCATAAGCATATACATGTATAATTATTATTTCATAAATAAACATTTTTGATATCCATAAGCATACACATGTATAATTATTATTTCATAAATAAACATTTTTGATATCCATAAGCATATACATGTATAATTATTATTTCATAAATAAACATTTTTGATATCCATAAGCATATACATGTATACTTATTATTTCATAAATAAACATTTTTGATATCCATAAGCATACACATGTATAATTATTATTTCATAAATAAACATTTTTGATATCCATAAGCATACACATGTATAATTATTATTTCATAAATAAACATTTTTGATATCCATAAGCATATACATGTATAATTATTATTTCATAAATATACATTTTTGATATCCATAAGCATATACATGTATAATTATTATTTCATAAATAAACATTTTTGATATCCATAAGCATACACATGTATAATTATTATTTCATAAATAAACATTTTTGATATCCATAAGCATACACATGTATAATTATTATTTCATAAATAAACATTTTTGATATCCATAAACATATACATGTATAATTATTATTTCATAAATAAACATTTTTGATATCCATAAACATATACATGTTCTGTGTTTTTTAATACATTTGTCAGTATGAAAATTATGTAACTGTTCTGCCGATTGAAGAATTTCAATCTCAGATGTAAATATTATGAACCCAGGTTTCTTAGCATCAGGCGATTGTAACACTTTTAAATGCAAGAGAAGTACATCTTTTTTTTATGTAAAAACCAAGTAATGAGATTCTAATAGGTTCTAATGTCCTAATGGGAGAGAATCTAGATATGTCTAATTTGGAATCTTCAGTTTAATTTCTCATAGAGGGCTCACTTTATCGGAGCTTAATAATTATTTATATATAATAGTATGAAAAAATATATATGTCAAATAAGCTACACAGATGCACTGTGTTTCATTCCATCAGACTGATTGGGAAGCCATTAAGGAACACATCAGCAATGCCTCATGGACTAATACTTTTTCTCTACCTACTGAATAGTGTGCCAATGGTACAAAGTAGGCAGTCAGGCACATGTTCTCACATCGAAGTATTATAGCAAGCTCCACCCTTCCGAATAGTTCACTCCAACTTGTGCAGCTGTCATTGAACAAAGGCAGCATGTATTCCACTGATTCATTGTCCACAAGTAAAGTACAAATTGGCTAAAGTTTATAAAAGCTAAAAATAACTGCAAGAGTGAAATAGCTATAGCTAAAAAAAGGCATACAAAAGTAAGCAGGAAATGTATCAAGTTGCAGAAAATAGGAACATATGATTTCTGGAAAAATTATGTTAGTGTAGTAAATAATGGACAATCAACAATTTCCCCACTAACTAACAACAAACAAGGTCGCTTGCACAGCAACTGAGAAAGTTGACCTGCTTTCCTGGTGTTTGCCTCCAACTCCACCATAAATCTCTCAAACCACTCCCTCCAAAATTTCCCTGTGCAAACAGAAGACACACTAGTAGATTTGAAAATCACCTTCTCATGTCCGTGATATCATAAAAAACTTAGACACCGTAAATATGTGTCGGCCTAATCTCATCCCTGCAATACTAATTAAGAAATGCTCCGCTGAGCTAGATCCTGTCCTCTTCAAATGCTTCAACAAATGTCTAGCCGAGTCTAGTTTCTCTGATAGTTGTAAAACTGCCTCTGTTGTACCAGTATTCAAAAATTCTGGTGAAAGAAGTGACCTGCTCAATTACGACCACATCAGTCTCCTGCAACTCTGCTAAAATCTTTGAGCCTTTAATCAATCAAGAACTAGTCTACCATCTTGTGAATGCTAAGCTTTTTTCTGACCAACAATATGGATTCATGCAAACCTGTTCTACTGCATATATTTTAACTGTCATCTTTAAATCCATACACTGGAGAAGCTAGAACGGTAGATTTTGATAGATTTAGAGTCTTGACAAGGTCTAGCATGAAGGGCTTCTTACGAAAATTAAATCCTATGGTGTTTATGGATGAATATTGAACAAAATCAGATCCTTCCAAGACAAAAGAAAAATCCAAGTTGTTCTCAATGGCTATACGTCCAAACAACATGAAATTAATACAGGTACACCCAAAAGGTTGATCCTTGAACTTTTATTATTCTTGATATTCATAAATGACCTCCCTGATAAAATTGTGTCTCAGATGGGCATATTTATTGATGATACTATGTTCTATAATAGATATGAGTGTAAAATGAATGTACACATATCTAAACATATCGATAGAAATCCTAAGAAATGACTTTCAATTGTTAGTGGAATTGGACCATAACTGGATGGTAACAGTTAATTCTACTAAGACTAAGCTACTTTCTTTTAACAACTACAAAAACTTTCTCAACCACTGATTGCCACGACAAAGAACACCCTATCAGAGCACATCTTTCAAACTCCTCAGCCTAACATTCACAAGCAACATGAATTGGAACAAATAAATTGAGGACATTGCCAAGGGTGCTGCAAAGAAGCTGAGCTTCCTCCACCGTGCTAGAAAATTACTCACACAAGAGAACATTCTCTATCTTTACAAAGTCATAATTCACCCATGCATGGAGTATTGTTGCCACACTTGGGCTGGAGCATCTGCCACTAGTCTCTCCCTCTTAGACAGGGTCCAAAAATAAATCTTAAACCTAATAGGTTTTGCACTATTGGACAAGCTCCAGCCTCTGTCCCATCGCCGCAATGTTGCATTCCTGTGCCTGTTTTACAAGTACTTTAATGGAATGTGCTCTAATGAACTCATAGTACTTGTACTACCTTGACGTATATACTCTTGACTAACCCAGCAAGCAGCAAAATCCCACCCCTATACTGCTAAAGTCCCTAGATAATGGAAAGCATTACTCAAATAGTTTCTTCCCCTGGACTGCTGGACTTTGGAATTCCTTCCCTGTTTTCTGCTTCCCAGGTTATACTAACATACAGAAGTTTAAATGTAATGCGAACAGACATTTTGCTGATCAACTCCCCTCAGTCCCCTGCTAGACACAATCTCAAATAGTACCCCTTACATCCAAGTGGCAATATGCCTTGTTTGGAGTAAAAATGAATAAAAAAAAAATCAGAGAATCATTTAGTCTGACGCTTTCCTTTTGTTGAAAAATTTGATCTTGTCTACTTCAGATCAAAAAGTGATTTTACTTTTGGGCACCAAAACTCATTTCCGAGTCCAAAGAATGATTTTTGCATATAGAAATAATCAAGGTTACTCCCAGGTTTTACCAATATCCTGTATCCCTTTTTTTGCATGAAAATGTAATTGCTTTCTTAGAGTTGTTTTTGAAGCGTGGCTTATTAGTTCTGTGCATGCAATTAGTTTATTAATATATGTGTGTGTCAGTGTTATAAAATCACAGTAGCATAAAAGATATAATTCAAAGAATTTTCACAGAAACTTACCATTCCATTTTTTGCTTTGTAAACTAGCTGGCTGAAAGTCTCTAATCCATGAAGAGCACCCCAAACAGTGCTTGCAGTCAAAATCGAAGCCTTCGAAGAAATCTCGAGTAAATCTTGAAAAAGATTAAATCAATTCTCGATTAATAGAAATTCACGATTACTTTTGGCAAATACAATCATGAGAGGCAAGGTATGTTTATGTAATACAACTGAATCTCTTAAACGCTTAAACATGTTTGCAACAAAAAGACGACAAAAGGGACTAGTTAAATGAATATACGTTTATTAATAGTTTAATAATCACAAACTGTAACACAACAGAAAAGTAGACTATACACATAGTTAATACACGCTCACAAATTAATTTTCAAACTCTTCGGCTTAACGTTCACAGGGAACATGAATTGGAACAGATACATAAAGAGCATTGCCAAGGCTGCTGCAAAGAAGGTGGGCTCTTTCTACCGTGCTAGAAAGTTACTTATGCCTGAAAGTATCCTGTACCTTTATAAGGCCACCATTAAAACTTGCTGCTATGTTTTCAAATGATCTGAAATAACAGCAAGGGGAGACTTGATTCCAAATGTTTCTCATGTTATATCGCCCCTCTTTTGGAAATAGGGTACAATTATAAAGATTTCCAGTATCAAATAATCCTTATACACTGAAATTTACTTTATGTATGAAAACCAAAGATGTATATATATATACACACACACACATACATACATACTTGTAGCCAAATTGAACATTGAAATACTCATATCTTTAGTTCTATGGGACAAAACTACATGAAAATTTGCAGGCTTTTCTAAAGATTATAATACTATTCTATGGTTAAAATTTTATGACAATTGGTAATACAGAACCTACATTTTCAAACTAATAAAATATGCCCAAATTTGCTTGCATTTGTATATATAGTGTCCTGGCAGACCAGCTTCAGTTTTGCTGCTTCGGTTGTCTTCCCTGTGGTGCCAGGCTACTTGTGTGTGTGTGTGTGTGTGTGTGTGTGTGTGTGTGTGTGTGTGTGTGTGTGTGTGTGTGTGTATTAGAGATAATAACAGAAAAATTTTCAAATTCATAACTTTGAAAATATTGATAATTTTATAAAAATATTCTCAAATTCACTTGAATTTAAAAGAGGTAATTAAGCAAATAAAAAAGGCCTTGTTGTTTTACGCATGTAATTAAAGAGTAAAATGGAAGAATGCAAGATACATCAAATATTTAGCACCGCTCACATTTAAATATGAAAAAACATCGCTGTACATAAATTAAGAAAGCACCCGAAAAAGACATTGGCTGAAACGTAGTATGACTAAAAAAATAAACATTCATAAGAATAAGAGACGATGTAAATGATAACTTCTCATCTTTTATTTGTTTTCTTTTTTTTATGGAATCAAATATGTGAATTCACATGGAAAGGTAACAAGATCATGAATAGCCAATGAAAACAAAATCTTAAAGATAAAAATTTAAAAAAAATCATTTAAAAAATGAAAGCAAAGACATAACAGAGAGAATAATTTCTATAGTAAAAATAAATGCTATAACATAGATGTTTTTTTACTGTTGATTGATTATTTATCCAAATAAAAAAAACTGAATAGCATAAAATACCAAAGAATAACTTCTTAAACTTTGGCTTGTAATTTTGTAAAAAGTTTCTAATATGTCTATTTTAAGAAATATTTAGATTAACAGACGCACAAGATTGAAATATCTGTACTAATTATGATCATTTTGCAATTTTTATAGAATTTAGCAAAAAAAAAAATAAATAAAATAAAAAATATTGTCAACTCGAAATTAGGCTCAAATTTGGATCCTGGTGTCTACATATAAGGATTGCTTGTAAAACCGCTCAATGATGAATTTTTTGTAAATTTCTGAAAATCAAGAATCGACTACCTTTCTGAAAATTTATGATTAAACAAATTCATTCACAGGAATGAATACTAAAATGTATTCCATAGTAAAATTTCCTCCTTTTTTTTCTGATGTCAACAGTAATTCTCAAATATACAAAAATATGAATAATTTGTCTAACCTTGGCTCAAATTTCATGATCCACACATTAATCTACATGTTTTGGAAAGTGTTGAATCCATTTTTGGCACTGATCATTGTGGACATGACTTTCATTTTATGACAATTTTTGTCTTTTTAAAGACTTCTATAGAGAATTGAATTAAATTGCATTTCAATATTAGAAAAAGTAATCTTTGGTTTGGATTTTCTCATATACATTATAATAATCTAGAAAAAAATGTTGAAATAGTTTACATAAGTGACAGGAAAAGAATCCAAAGAAAATTGTGAAACTGTAATAGATATCCAGTCACTTCATTATTCAACATTTAAACAAATCAATGAATTTCGAAATTAATGCAGCTAGGTTTATAACTGTTGCTAAATTGCGTTTTTTTTTTGGTGGGTGGGGGGCTGTTGTAGAGTAAAAAACAATATAATAATACTGACTGTATCTCATCTGATTTCAAAACGTGATCATTATTTAGAACAGATAATTGTAATTTTGAAACAGATTTATATTATACATAAAATCATGAAACTGATTACAATGTTGGTGTTACCAAGGAATTCAATTAGCACAGATATAATAAGATAGAATAAATAAATAAATAAATAAAACTTTACGCTTTTTTATTAAAACAAAAATATATGATAGACAAACAATTCTGAAAAATCGTCAAGAATGTATTTCAGTTTCACATCTTTCCCTTCAACTTGCTTCAGCCATTTCCATGAATTGAATTGTCTTGATGAGAGAGGAGGCCATTCAACATTCAACCAAAAGGGATTTACTTAAAAACCAATAACATCACAATGTTGATAAGTGTTAGCAAAAAATTCAATTCAAGCACAGAAGATATTAACAAATTTTATCCTTTATGTAATTTACTGAAATGTTTTGGTTGGATCTTCCAAATATGCTATCACTCATCATTCATCGTCTGAAACAAAACTAGATTATCGAACTGCGTTTCCAGAGCTTTGCGAGTTTTGAGATTGACCTGAATCTGCATTTTGGTCAAAGCAAAGAAACACTAATGACTTTGGAGAAACCTATCCTACAGGTGATAGGGCACATCTACAACTGAAAATATTGCAAATGTCAAACTTAACACAGTCAATAGGTTGACACACATAATTAATACTACTGAATTACAGTCCAAAATTGACTGCATTATTCTTACATGGCAGCCATTCTTACAAGTCTAAACTCGAGTAAGAAGGTAAAGGTTGCAGAGCATAAATAATTTTGTTGTGACATATCATGTTTATTCAAATCAATTCCATAGAGATTTATATGATGACATTTTACTTGCCTACAGCTCCAAACTTATTGAGGAGAATGATAATATTGATATGCTAAATTTTACAGTAAAGTAACATTGTGTCAAAAAGTTTCTTGAGACAGTATTGCATCAGCCATGAAATGAGAACTAACTAGTGTGAATGTTTACAGTGTGCCTATTGCAAAGTAAAAAGGTTAAACAACATGAACTTGTAAAGAGTTGAATATAACAGTGAATATGAGACATTAGTGTCCTTAACTTAATTATGCTGAATGCATGTTTTGCTGGTTCACGTGAATGGCAGGGACACAATTCTTGTATACTTGGCTAAGGAAAAGGGGGGGGGCGCACAGAATTGAAAATATCCTTAGCCAAAGTCAAACCACCCAAGAGATATTCTTTTTGTTTAAAGAAAATAGGACCCCGATGGTGTGGGAAAAGTCATACTGGGATCAGCTTTGTGATAGGAATGGGTGAGTCCAGAAATGGAGATTGGTCTTTGGTGGATGTCTTCAGCTCCCACCAAACAATGGCCACTAATAAATGGTGAGAACCAGCCAAGAGCGAAAAGATTTCAGAAGATGGAAAAGAGGGTGCTCAGAGCCAGGCCCTAGGAACAGAGAGTGGAAGTTGAACATTTGAAATGGGCAGTTGGTTTTGGTGAGAGTTATCGGGCAGTTGAGTCAGTGTGTCTCTTTGGGCCAGGTAGCCTCCTTTGGGGCTCTCAATAAAGGACTATGTTAATCGAGCTTATATGTTTCGATCTGATCATGAAATATCTGATGCTGCAAGTCTGTCATTCACCTAAGTAGATGGATAGCACTTGTAAACTTTAAAAAATAAACATTTATTATTTGTTTATAAACTGGACTTGTGCTTTTGCTTGGTGTAAGGATTCTTCGGTGCAGTGCAGAATGGATTGACGAAAACTTTGTCCCGGAACAATGTGTTCGATGATTATACAGGCATGTTCACACACACGCACACACACACACACATCTCACAAATATATTTCATAATACTGATAACAGCCTCTACAGAGATGATAGATTGGTTATAATAAGGGATTCTAACTAGGTGAGGGATGAAAACTTTTAAAAAATTGTATATTTGAAAATGAAAAAATTAGGCCTTCGAGGTCTTTGATGCAGTGGATAAAAATCTTGAATCTCTACGGTTCCAGGTGAGCATTGTCTGAACATAGCAGTTTCAATTCTACCCAAAGAAGGCCAGAGGTTTAGTTGGTCAAAACATAGTGAGACGACAACAACTATGGAAGGCAGTAATTAATGAGGATACAATTACAAGACTCATAATTCCTATCCCATCGCAATTAATCACCTGAAGAAGGTCAAAGGATGAGTTGGCTAAAACGTGATGAAATAACAACAACTATGAAGATGAGGATAACAGTCCACAAATAAATGAAAAAATTAGGCATAAGAGTCAACATATTTACTAATGTAAAAATAACTTTTAGATGTCACTTTCAATTTAAATAGAAATGTGATGTGAATGAACACCTTGCTGCACAACTCCCGACATAGGATGCCTCCCGTAAATCTTGTCTCTAATCACAGTGTTACTGTCACTTAAAACTGATTATTATTTCTTCTAGACCTGTGGTGCAACGGTATAAGTTCTATGTAATAATCAGTTCTAAGTGACAGTCTTCTGTGAGTTGAAGGTTCAATCCTCAGTATAGGCTATACTAAAATACAATTACAAATTACTAAAGACTTCTACCTGGTCATGGCTGACGAAACGAGAACAAGCTATCCCCAATGATCAAATATAGGGTTATCTTCAAAGTTCCATACAGATTCCCGTGTTCGATATAAAAGTTCCCGAATTCAGTAAGATGCATCTGAAGAAGATTGGCGGTTACATCGACCGAAACGTTAAAATAACATCCGAAATGAGAAATGAAGTCTAAATAATCTTAGTAATACAATTAAACATTAATAAATTATTTTTTTTTTTTATTATTGATTTGCATAGAAATAGGTGTCTTTTTATTGAAATTGCTCCAGATAAGGCATGAAGCCACTTGATGTAAGGAGATAAAAAAAATACTATATAAAGATAAAAAAAAAAAACTTGCCAATGATAAGTGCTAGATGGAATTGATTTGGACTCAGAAAACAGCAATTCTTTCCTATTTGTCAAAAACATCACTCTTGGAATATGAGGACTAGAGGACAAAAAATAGAAGCAAAAGTTATGTTGTTTCTGAAAGTAAACCCAAGATCCATTTTTACTGTCCTTTCTACTCTTTTGCTTTTACTAAATATGTAATCTCTTTATAATAACTTTTTTCTTTTTTTTAATTTCTCATCATTTTGTTCTAGCTGGGATGGGGCATACTACCGGATGCCAGACATTCATCTGCTCTCTCATATATTCCAACCAAGAGATACTTTTAAGATTCTAACCATTCCTTTAAGTGCAATTGTTTGTATCTATCTTGCACTTGGTTCACTGGATATATTTGCCAGGTAGTTTTTGAAATTCTTTTCCATGAGTTCAGTTGCTCCTATAATTACTGGAATGATGGAGATCTTCCTAAGATTCCAGTTTCTTTTCATGTCATATATAAAACCTTGGCATTTTGTTATCTTTTTCCTCTCAACTCTGTTTAATCCAGCATCAACTATCTAGCAAGAGACACTAACTTTTACTACGGATGCTTCTTTCTCCCATATCACTATGTCAGGCTTAATAGTTCTGTTTTCTATGTACGTAGATGTAGGAATCACATAGGCATAATGAACGGTCCAATTGTTTTTTCTGGTATAATAATAGATGATAAAGCTATTATATTAGGTGAATATTGTTATCACATCAGTTTACTCATGGTCTATGACCTGTAAAAGAGTGAAGAATAAGACTAGAGCAATTGTTAAAATAGATTTTATATAAATAAAATTGCAAAGTTTTGCATTGTTTATTGTTAATATTATCGGACATTTATTGAACACAAAACGAGACATGCTATTAATAGAACCCTCGCTGAACAGGTGCATAAATAAATCAAGGACAGGGATGAAAGCAGTGAATCCTCAAACAGTTTGCGTGGATGGAGTAATTTTTTTTTTTTTTTTTTTTCATATTCACCCAAAGCAAGGCACTTGGACATAAGGGGGGGGGGGCTACTATTGGGGCCATATCTACAGTCACACTATATAGATAGTTGATCAACGAGATGTCTGTTCATATTACATTTAAATTTCTGCATGTTAGGGAAGCAGGAGACAGGGAGGGAATTTCAGCTTGTGGAAAGAAACTATTGGAGTAGTAGGCTTTTAATCATCTAGGGACCTCTATAATGATGGGGTAAAATTTTGCTGCCTATCAGGGGTATTTACCTCAAGAGAACACAAGTGCTATGAATTTGTCAGAACATATTCCATTAAAGTACTTATAAAACAGGCACATTACAGTGATGGGACAGGGGATGGAGCTGGGTTGATAGTGCGGAACCTATTAGGTTGGAGATTCTTTTTTAGACTATGTCTAAGAGACTAGTGGCAGATGCACCAGCCCAGCAACAATTCTCCATTCATGGGGCAAATAATGGCTTTGTAGAGATATAAAACACTAGCATGGGTGCCCGGCATTGCCCGAGTGTTTGGAGGTGTATGTTGAGCAAAAGAAAAAAATAAAAGTGGTAGTAGGAAAGCAGGCTCAAACCCGTACTGCAAAGGAGGAAAAGAATGGGAAAAAAACCTGACGTCTTTGCTGTTACGACCATCACCAGGTTTAAATTAAGGCTAGACAATCGAAAGGAGAGGATGACTTTTGAAGATATCGGCAAAAAACCCGACCACCCCCTGTAGAAAAGTGCCCAGTTGAAGGTGAAGATATTAATGTTTTTAGCTAATTTTTCAATACTTGTTGTCCGAAAGGTCGAACTTCAAAACGATATTGATCTTGTAAAAATTTGTCGCCTCTGTTGAAAGTTTTAGGCAGACATGCAAACATACATACATACATTTATATATTGGTAACTCAAATTTTCGACCCAAACCCATTAAAAAGCTTGCCCTATCTCTGAATACCCTTTATGTAAAATTTCAAATGTTTAGACCAAAACTTGTCTGAGTAATTTGGTAGAGATCGAAGTGGTGAATTTTTTTTTAAATTCGACCCCATAACATTTATTGTTTTGGGCTCAAATCAAGTTATTAAGTTAGATCCATGTCCAAGGAACCTATATCTAAAATTTCAAGTGTTTAGACCCAAAATTGTCGGAGGAGTTTAGTAGATTTCTCAAAGGTCAAATTGTTGAACTTTGACCCCTTACCAGCCAAATTTCTGGTCAAAAATGGATCACAAAGATTTCCCAAAATCTCAATACCCGGTATATCAAATTTCGAGTCTGTTAGCTGAAAATTGACAGAAATATTGTGTAGGGAAATGTACATAGACACACAGACAGACAGACACTTTCACTTTTATAGATATATAGATAGATTGCCAGGTGTAAGAGAACTTTGCTTTTTTCCTCGTATGATGAGCAGTTCTGAAGAGAGTGAAACATCAGTGTCTAATGGTGGCAAAATATGCTTGCCTGTGATAATTTATGCAGCAGACCTTTCCTCAATTATTATTTTGATCGTTTAAGTGATAGTGACAGTGGAAGATCAATAGGTTTTAATACAATCATCTCAAGAAACAATTAAACATATGCCACATCACTGGATAAACCAGACGCAAGACGATGCACTGCAATTGTTATATGTATGATGAGATCGGTGGGGGGGGGTGTAATGAGAAAAGCTTATCCTCTAATCATGTTACATTTTCATCAATGAGAGATCAAATAAAGTTTTATCATTCAAATACAGTAGTGTTTGTGAATATATGGTTAAGTGGCAGTTCACCGATCACTCATTTTTCGACCAAATTTTAAACAATTATTACACGTTATAGATCACTTTCTCAGCGATCTGGTGAAAAAATTTTTTTTCAATTTTCATTCAGTTAAACAAAAGTTATGATGAATTTATTGGTGTTCAAAATCGTAAAAAAACGTAAGGAGGTGAGCAACATTTTTTATGACTGGTTTCCATAAGAATCACGTTGCTTCAGCGACTACTGTTGCTACCAATTCACAGCTCTTGCGAAAATAAAAGTAACAAGTGAAACAGAAAGAATGAGAGACTGAAAGGGAGATAATTGGGGGGATTTTATTGAAAGCAGACAAGTGCCGTACATTGTTATGTAATAATGTGTATGTTATGTTTAAAAAAAAAAATAAGACTGAAAAAACAAGTGAATTTACTGGAAGCCTGGAAAAATCATGGATTACAATAGAAAAATGCGAGCATGAAAAGTAATATGGTTAAGCTTAAATATGGAAAAGTAAAGGACTAGTTGTTAAAACTGGAAAAGCAAAGGACAAAATATTCTAGTAAAAAATATAATAAATTTATAACTTAAAATATTGCAGCATTAAGAATTTTTTTAAATTCAATTTATAACATTATATAATCAATTCTTAATGCTGCAATATTTTAAGTTATAAATTTATTATATTTTTTATAGAATATCTTGTTCTTTCTTCCAGTTTTAACAACTAGTCCTTTACTTTTTCATTTAACCATATTACTTTTCATGCACGCATTTTTATATTGTAATAGATACATGCACACTGCACAGGGTGTTTATATGCTAATCTTTCTATTCTCATGATCGTTGTCACTTTTCGCTATTGCTGTTTCATGTGTGGCCATGATAT
The DNA here is from genome assembly GCF_053919585.1 of Euprymna scolopes. Classification (NCBI taxonomy): domain Eukaryota; kingdom Metazoa; phylum Mollusca; class Cephalopoda; order Sepiida; family Sepiolidae; genus Euprymna; species Euprymna scolopes. The sequence continues at coordinate 70,526,531 of NC_136491.1, read as the reverse complement.
CTCGTCTATTTAACTAGGTGACTAAACTATTCAGGTATGAAAAACACAAGATTTTGCTGTGTTCTTCAAGGTTTTATTGGAGAGAAATTACTTTTATATAGAGAGAAACTACTGTATCTTAATTATTTACCTCTTTCATTTACTAACTTAGTCTTAAGAAACGTCTGACAGACGGACAAGGGCATCGGTAACATTCAACTTAGATTCAGATCATATACATCGTCTAGACGTGTCTCATTCAGATCACTTCTCAACAAAGGCTGATTTTAAAACCTTCATTACTCTCGCTCAAAAATGTGACATCATATCTCGTGTTTGGCAATATGTTTTGTCTAGCACGTTGCTTTCTGCTTCAAATCATGCCACTCGCCTGTGATTACAATTCCGTTTGCAGCTAGGTCATCCTGATATGTAATAATATGACTCTTATCAAAATTTACACTAGCTAACTTAATTGCTACTTACATAGGGCCTCTCATATGTAACAATCGTAAGGATCATAAAATCACTTGTTCTATGCATGGAAGTCTGAAACAATGACAACTGAAAATATATTTTTTGCCTAGGTTTTCTGTAAAGGTTCAAACTGCACCTATTACATCTCTAAATGTTTGAAATAATGCTTAGAATGATCGCTAATGATTTGGTAAACTACAAAAGATAGTACTTGATGACCTCTTGCTTAAACACTCATAAGTAAAATAATCCTGGGAAAAGAATGGTGTTTTGCCTCACATTTTAGTGTAGTTACTGTTTAAAAGGACGTCTTTAGCTATGGTTGGCAACCGCTTTACTTTTTTCTTTTTTTTTTGGGGGGGGGAGATAAATATGACTGATGCCAGGTTAAAGACTAATGTTTTACAAAAGTGCACTTTTTTCTTTGCTTTAATTTGAAGCAAAATCCAAACAGATGCGCTTAAATGAAAAATTGCAATAGCTAAAAGGTCATTGATTTTATTTGCCTTGAAAGAATGATCAGAGACAGCTTGTCTGTAGGAAATATTAAACTGTAGCACATTCTATTCATTTCCACCAATATATCTTATTATAATGGAGAGTATGTGTCTGTATGAAAACTATGTAACTATTTAAGTCATAATCTCTACTATTATATAAAAGTCTGTGTGTGTGTATGTGTGAGTTTCTTCCTCATAGGTTCTAAAACGGCTGAGCCTATTTTTTTCAAGTTTCACACAAAGCTAATTTATATGTCTGGCAGTGTTCTTAGATACGTTTTGTACAGAAATTCATCAGATAAGCATTGAAAATCGAAAAAATCCGATCCTAAAAACATCTTTTCTCTCATATAGATAAAAAAGAATGATTTTTACAGAGGAATTATTTACATTACAACAGCCAAAGGAGATAATAGAATTTCAGCAAACCATTTCTTCTTAAAAACAAAACAGATTTATTATAATCTGGAAATATCGCTTAGTGGTAGAGCATTCAATTACGGATCGAATCATCCCCTCACCTCACCATTTTACTTTAATTTTTTTTTATTAATGAATTCAATTAACGATAAAAGAAGAGGTACCATTTAAAATTGCCACAAATCATTTCTTTATTTGCATATTTTAAAACTAAACATTAATCAGAAGTTACTTTTCCAGGGCATTCATAGTCAAGTCCAAACATCAGCTGACGTTATATTGTAAACAAACACAGATGGAATTTAATAAATGACAATATCATTATTACTTTTTAAAATTTTTTTTGCAAATCAGCCCACCGAGCAAATTATTTCTTATAATATATAATAATCAATTAAGGATTGATTCTATAATACATATGCAATCTGCATAAATTAAAATATTATGTTTAAGCGTATTGTCCTCCCTATAAGTTTTTAATCTCAGACTGCAGATTTTATTATTGTTTACAAGTAAATTTTTCTGCACAGAAAATGTATGGTTAAATTTGGAAAAAAATTATATAATATTTTTAAAAATTAAACAATATCATTGAGTAAAAATCTAATGCTTAAATCTAAATGAAATAAAAGAATTATAATTGAGTAAAATGTGCATTCATAAAATTAAGAAACTAAAAGAAAAGAAAAACATTTTTTAAAAATGTAAATTTTTTATTTAAATTTAAAATATAATTATAAATTTTCATTCTGTCGAACGTAAAAATACATTAACTTAAATGTGTTCTTTGATATGTTTTGTATCAGAATGCCTCTGATAAGAATCGAAAACGGATTTTTTAAAATAAAAAATCCGATTAAAGAAGGAGCAGTCCGATTTTGAACAACGTTAACACCTTATACAGCCTAACATCACAAGTGCATTTGAGAAGTTTTATCACGGCATAAGCAGAAGGACCAACATTTAAAAACAGCAGAAACTTCTTGGATAAGACAGAAGCATGTTCAAAATGAATGTTTCTGTTTAAAGCACAATTGAACTATGATACTTGACTTTTGTATTTTAAACTTCAATTCAAGCCATTATGTAAAAATAATTTTATAAAATTAACAGTAGGTTCTTTAATAAGATATGGGCGCTTGCGAAATGAATGTTTCTGTTTAGAGCACAATTGAAGCATAATACTTGACTTTTGCATTTTAAATTTTAACCCAAGCCAATATATAGAAATAATTCTATACAATCAACAGTAGGTTCTCAGTGCAATGTATTGTGAACTAAGTCACTGCGAAGAGTGATGTGAAACTTCCTCCCAGTGCACTGCAGTAGGTCCCCAACTAAAGCAGAAAATCAATCGATTTAATTGAAAAAATGAGCGATTTCACTGATTTCAATGACAATAAAAGTATGGAACATCAGGTCTCCCTGCTCGTATATATATATATATATATATATATATATATATATATATATATATATATTTGTAAAGACCCCATAGTAAAAGCAGTCGACACACAAGTATTTATTCATTCGTTTTTTTTTATTGGTAACACCTTGCGTAATTAAAAGACCAACATTTTGAAAATGAATAAATACTTGTGTGTCTCTTTCTTTTAACAGTATCTTTAAGAAAAAATATTTATATCTCTAGTATCACACTATTGAGCTATCTAATAGAGAACTTTATGTTATTTATTTATATGTCATTACTACCACAAGTAAATTACACACACACACATATATATGGGTTAAGGATGTTAATTTAAACTTTGATATCTGTTGTGGAGACACCCACTAATTAACATAGGTGGGTGAGTGAGATATATAAAGGTATCAATCACCAATACCAGGGGAGTTCTGCAACGACCGCCAAATAGGCAAGACACCTATGTTGCCTCCAGTAAGACATGCAACATGCCACCTGCTGGAATATCTCCAGCTGAACTATATCTGAAGACATGTAAATATGTATATAACTTTTCTGCCTAATATATTATTGTTATACCTTTAGTTTCCGTGTTCTTGTTAATTATTTGTGCAGACACAACAGTGGCGACGGGAATTCGAAAAAACACTTATGCGGGATAAAATCCACTATTAAACACAACAGTGGCATCGAGAATTCGAAAAAAGATTTACGCAGGATAAAATCCACTATTAAACACAACAGTGGCGTTGAGAATTCAAAAAAAGACTTACGCAGGATAAAATCCACTATTAAACACAACAGTGGCGTCGAGAATTCGAAAAAAGACTTACGCGGGAAAATCCACTACTAAACTCAACAGTGGTGCACGAAAAATACTTACTTGAGAAAGATTGAAAAAAAAAGAGAGAAAAAAAAAATACGTACTTGACGTAAAATGGGGGGGGGGGGTTCATCTCAAATACACAAACGGAATGTTCAAGAAAGATTATCGCTACAGTCCTCTGTCTCTTCTCTCTTGGCTGGCCGGGAATCATCTCCCAGCACCCAGAAATGAACATCGTTTTATAGGTTCCATCTTCACGCACACACGAGATTATGCGAGAACGGACGAAATAAAAATGCTGGCCGCCATGTTTGTTCTTCCTTTTCTTCGCCTGTACTCACTCGTTGAGCACCCACGGTAAGACTTCTCTTTCTTGCCTCCCTGATCTCAAGATCACATTTCATAGTCTCTCATCCACTGTGGCGGTCGCCTCTCTCTACTTGGCCTCTGAGGTGTCTCGTCCTCCTCCTGTGGCTGCACACTCCCCTCCACTGCTTCGCCCTCAACTGGTCTGACGTCAAGAATGTGCCTCGGGACTCCTCCCACCACAATGTTGTTACTAGTGTTCCTCCCAGTCACGCGACCCCTACTCCATTGTGTGGTGCAGCGCGCCCCCGGTGGCTTCACCCATACCTCATCCCCGAGTTTAATTGTCCCTGTAGCCTCTACTTCTCGGCTTGCCGGCTCCACCCTGGGATGCCTCCAGGAATATGCAAACATTGACAGTTGCGGGACCGTCTCTGGTACTTGTCCCAGTTTAGGCGACATGTTATACCAGAAGACGGCTTGCTCAGGTGACGTGCCTCCTCTTTCCGCAACTGCCTTTATTGTGCGGTGGTTTCTCTCTACGATCCCGTTGCCACTAGGTCTGTAGGCAGCTCTGAAAAATTGTTGGATCTTCCATTTCATCAGTACTTCTGTCACTGCTACTGACTTGAACGCAGTCCCGTTGTCGGTTAACAACTCTTCCACGGGGCCTCGCTCCAAAAACACCTCATCAAAGATTGCCGCTATTTCATTGCCTGTTCCTCCACGTAGCTTCTTCCATAGGGCAAATCGCCCGGGCCCACAGTCAATCATGGTAAGGTAAAGTCCACCCCTGTAATGGGTGACATCGCATGCCAGTCTCTCCCAGGTCCCACTCACCTCCAATTGGCCAGCTTCATGTGTGCTTGGAGCAGGATCAATCGACTGACATCTGTCGCATGTCCTGACCACTTGCCTCACCTGCTCCTTGGTGATTCTTGGGTCGACTTTTTTCACTAAGTACCAAGTCCTCTCTACCCCCATATGGTGCAAATTGTGCAGTTCTCGCACACCAACATCATCTAGATCCGATGCAGCAACAACATCTTTCTTTGGCAACAGCCAACTCTTCTTCACTCTTGTGAGAGCATCTGCTCGGTTCTTTTCAGAAGCCACCATGTCTACGCGAAGCTTCAAACAAAACTCCTGCATCAGCTCAGCCAGCACCCCAAGCCTGCGCTTCACTAACATCTCAGCAGTCCCTCTCGTTTTTATCCTTTTTTCGCTTGAAATGAGAGACTTTAGCCAAGCAAACACCGTGGCGGAGTCTGTTTTGATGCAGATGTCACGTAGTCCCCATTTCAAGGCCAGATTGACTCCTTTTATTGTCGCGTCTAATTCCGCCACATTGATGTGGCTGACGTCATTCTTTTTCCTCAACCAGGCTGCATCTTCTGCAACTACTCCTCCAATTTCCAAAACGACCCCTGTTGCAATGCTGCTCGCATCGCACCACACGACTCCATCCAATGTTCGCGGTATGTTCCAGGTTCCCCGGACTGGGTCTTGCCGTTCTGCTTCTTTCAGAAGCTCTTCCATCATGGTGACCGTTCTTTCTCCCACCTTATCATTCCATCCTTGTCCTTCAGCGTGTCTCTTTATGTAGCTGCATGCTGGTCTAAGCCAGCTAGCAATGGGGTAATGTCCGATCAACTTTCCGCATATGGAAAAAAGTTCACGTCTGTTGAGCTCCTGCTTCAGTTGTGGGATTTCGTTTCCCCTGCGAAACTCTAGGCCGCCTGACGCACCTCGTTTCAGTTTTAGGCCCAAAGCAGCCCCTCCGTCTAATTTTTCCGGCTCTTTGGCGACCAACCCGAATTTCTTCAAATGAGCTACCACCTCCTTGGCAGTTACCACAGTTTCATTCACCAGAATGTCGTCTATGTATGAGCTCACTACCCCATCTCCCTTTCCCATTGTCTCCAGAATCTTCCTGAGGATAGTTGACATAATCTTGGGTGCCGAATTTAACCCGAACCCTACTCGCGTAAGGCAGTAGGTTTTGCCTTTGTACTTGACTAACTGATATTTCCAGAGCTTCTTGGCAACATGGAGTTGCAAATAGGCAGATTTTAGATCTACCAATGTAGATGCCCCATTCATCTGCCTCCATTCCCTAATGGTCTCACTGCACACATCTACGGTGTCGCCTCCCGTATGGCACTTAACATGGCCGTTCAGCTCTCGGAAATCCAGGACCGGTCTTACTTTCCCTTTAGTTGTTTGCAGAACGGCCATCAACGGCAAAATGCCCGACTCCACATCATCCGTCCAAGGCATCAGTATCCCTTCCTCAATCCATCGGTCGACTTCCTGCTCAAACTCCTTTCTCGCCCCTCCTCTAAGCGAATTTGTGTAGCACGCCACCCTGTTTGTCAGCGATGGCGCTTGATGTTTCCATGCCCACTCCACCGTCCACCGCTCTCCGTCAAATTCGGCTCGGAAGTCCTGATCTTTGATCGACAATTTTCTTTCCTCCCCGGCCTTGTTGATCCCTCTGGGGGCGTTCTCCATCACCGCGCACTCAGCTAGTCCGAACCTCACATTGTCACATGTGATGGTAACACCTCCAAGGCGGCATATAACATCCATTCCAATGATGGCTTGGACACCAGGCACCAGGCGATCAGTGACAATTGCATGGACCCTCATCCGACGTTCAGCAATATCAATAGTGACGGTCTTCTTCCCTCGACACTTCACTCGCGACCCATCGAATGCCACTACTTCACCCTTCCCTTTCCATCTTCCGACCAGGGTAGTGTGCACCATGGTAGTGGTGCAGCCAGCGTCAATCAGGGCCATAATTTCCCGTCCTTCCACCGCAATCTTCTGTTTGGGCATTTGCTGCGGGTGCGCCTCTATTCTCGAATCGGGGCGGCCGCTGGCGCGTCGGCCTCCCCTCGCCAGTTTCCCGAACTTGTGCATTTTACCGCTAAATGGCCTCTTTGATTGCATTTGTAACACACTGTCCGTTGCAAGAACTTCCTGCAGTCTCTTCTCATGTGTGGTCCCCCGCATTCGAAACATGCGATCCTCGGGTTTGGCAGATTCCTGCCCACATCCTGCTGTACCGTTGCTGTCGTTCCTCCAGGCTCCGTGGGCTGGGTGCTCACTAAAATTTTTGCAGTTCTAAGCAGCTCACTCACATCCAGCGTCTCCACCCCCGGTACCTGCTGCAACCTTTTCGATATTTCTTCCGGGAACCCGGTAACAAAAGTCATCTTGACTACGTGACTCGTGGCATGTCCTCTGATGCCCGACAACTCAACCAATCTCCTTATCTCATTCGCATAGACATCCACAGATTGACCAGTCCACCTCTTCTCTTTCAACTTATTAAAGGCCTCGAAAGGCCCCTCTGCGAAAGCTTCGATCAGTCGACCCTTGATTGCATCTGCATCACCCTGTTCCCGCTCGCTGAGCTCCAAATAGAGGGCCAGTGCGTCCCCTTCCAGAAACAGTGGTATTACTGCGGCCACATCATCCAGCTTCTGAATCCTTGCTACAAGGTCCACTTTTTTAAGCCACGCCACCACATCACCGTCGCCATTAAAAGGCTTAATCATATTGTTTAAACCTGCGTTGGCCATCGCCAAAATAGCTTGGCGTAAAATGGGGGGGGGTTCACCTCAAATACACAAACGGAATGTTCAAGAAAGATTATCGCTACAGTCCTCTGTCTCTTCTCTCTTGGCTGGCCGGGAATCATCTCCCAGCACCCAGAAATGAACATCGTTTTATAGGTTCCATCTTCACGCACACACGAGATTATGCGAGAACGGACGAAATAAAAATGCTGGCCGCCATGTTTGTTCTTCCTTTTCTTCGCCTGTACTCACTCACTGAGCACCCACGGTAAGACTTCTCTTTCTTGCTTCTAACCACAGTACTCGAAGAAAAAAAAATCTGCTGTTGAACACAACAGTAACATCAAGGACTTTGAAAAAGATTTACTCGGGAATTCACTGTTAGACACAGCAACAGTATTCGAAAAATAATTTATGCGGAAAGTTATCACTGTCGAAAAAACAAACAAAAAACAAAACAAAAGAAAAACAAACGCAAGTAACTACAAAATTGTCGAACGAATATTTACTCGGGAATTGACTGTTAGACACAGCAACAGTATTCGAAAAATAATTTACGTGGAAAGTTATCACTGTCGAAAAAAACAAAAGAAAACAAAAGAAAAACAAACGAAAGTAACTACAAAATTGTCGAACAAGATATTCGAACACTGGATACTAGAAAGCAAAATACCAATAACCATTTCAAAGTGACTACGAAAATCAAAAAAAAAAAAAAGGTGTTTTTGCTAATACACCGTGAACTAATTTATGCAGATTGTCTTGAAGGAGAAAAGTGATATTTTTTTTCAGCTGTACCAAGAAAGGATCTTTTTTTTTTTTTTTAAAGAATTCTTGTACGTAATCAAAACTTAACGGATTAAGGAAATAAAATAGATTTTTTTTTTATCCCTCAATAGAAAAAGGGGAAAAGAAAGGTTCAACACAAAAAATAATATATCGATAGTCGAGCAGCAAGATTTTGCACACGGGCTGCAAAATTTTGTGTCACTTTATAAAAGTTGTGGGCACCACCATCTTAATTCTTTCTTCCCTTCCCCTGACAGCTTGATGCCACATGACGCGTGGATGCTTTAATGGTAAGCCACAATTTTCCCTACCCTTCCCTCTTATCTCATGATCACAAATAAGGCAGGAAAATGGCGATCATCTTTGCTGAACACGCCTTCGAAGAGAATGACACAGGCTTCATCCTTCATGTTTGCAGATTGAGGGTGGAGAATCATTGTGTCCAATGGTGATGAAGCTGGTGTAAACCAGAGCTCACTGGTCTCAGAATCCGATTCGCTTTCGTCATCCACTGGTGTTTGTGATTGCGTCACCAGCCATGAGTCTTTACCGTGACGGGGCACATCATCAACCCGCGTTGATTGTAGGCTGGTTACCTCAGTGACACATCCAGTACTATATCTTGTCGTACACCTGCTGTTCAGGTTTTTTACCCAAATGATATCTCCCTTCTTAAACTTCTCTCCGGTCACTTTCAGTTTGGGTAGCAGGTTGGCTGCAATGTTCCGCACCGACGTGGTACCTGTGCAATGCGTCGGCTGGTGCTGTGGAAGGTGAAACGTCACTGTTGTGATGGGTTATATCCATCGCTAGTCTATTCCAATTGTCTTTTGTGCTTAGTTTCCCACTTGTCCAGCAAACAACTCGAAAGGGGGTGGGGGAATGGGGATCGTTGGTCATCCTTGTCACTCTAGAACTAAACAAAAGTTTCTCTTAGCGAGTATCTTCTTTCACCATAATACTGCATTCACCCTTTCGTACTGGGGGACATCCTACTTAGAACCCAATTGTTTAAAACATGTTTTATTTATGTGTAAAAACAAAAAAGGTAACAATAATGGTACAATAATTCATTTGTGTTGAGGGTGGAGGAAGAAAAAATACAAAAGTGGTTAGTAGGACCCTCCTAACCCCGTCTAGTTGATAGACCACCTGTTCCAGCGGTTTGTAAACTTGTGGGGATGTCCTCCCGAAGGCCAAAGATTTGTTGTCTTCCCTCTCACAAGGCCGATTTTTAATATGGGGAAAATCCAGCTCCTCAAAAAGGGGCACTCTGGCTAGGAACAAAAATAAAAATCGCCTCAATCTGGAAGGATTTCTCCTCCACTGATCGAGGTAAGAAAAGGTGAAGTGTAGTATCAAAACAGATAATACACTTTGCTCCTAGGCAATTACAACACCAAAACCTGATCACTGCCAAGCTTTCACCAGCATTTGTGGAAAAGACATTCTTCTAGTTCCGAATCCATATCGAGGCAATGATTGAGACTGAAAGCGATTACATTGAATAGATGTCAGCTCTACTACATAATCAAGTTACCTGAATTGATTTTTTTCAATTAAAGTTTTAGAATAAAGCTGTAGTGTTGCTTTCTTTAGGGCGAGAAATTTATTGTTTCACCCTGTAAAAAAAAACAAACAAAAAACAAAGGCAAGACAGCAACGTGACTCAACAACATGCAATAACAGGATTCCAGAATTCTTACAACTATCTCCACTGATTCTTGTAACTGTCTGTCTGCGTTCTCCTTGCAACCCCCTTATATGCAGTCAAACGGTGAGATTTTGCATACAAGCAACAAGATTTTGCATCACTTTGGGAGACTGCTTAGTTATAAAAGTTGTGGCCACCGCCATCTTGATTCTTCCTTCCCTTCCCCCAACAGCTTGATCCCATATGATGCATGGACATTTTAATAGTAAGCCACAATTTTCTCTACAATCAGTCAAATATCTTTTCCTATAGTTTTCTTTTGCGGTTTGCAAACAGCCAATAGTTTCTAGGATTCAGATCTGGAGAAAAGGGTGGGCGTGGAAGCAATTTGAAGCACAATTTATGTAGTTGTCCCATTGAGATCAACTTATGGCATTGGTGCATTGTCTTGGTGAAGAAGTGCATTTTCTTCTTCATGTGCGGCCATTATTGTGAGATTTCTTCATTTAAATACAACAATAATGCTATATAATATTTGTTATTAGTGGTTCTTCCTTTCTCAAGATAATTGATGAACAACATACTCTGCACAAATACTAAAGCTTTGCCTGCTGATGTTTGCATTTTACAAAGGAGCCAACTGCCATTTGGAATCCAGAGTGAAATGGTAGATCTATATTTCAGCCATTGTTACATATTGATACAAAAACTGCTTTTTGTTGCATTGAAACAATTGCAAATTATGCCCTGAATCATCAACATCTTATTGTTTTTTGACTGACTATGAGCAAACGTCGCAAGACTTTGAATAGAGCTTTCTGTTAGATAAATATTTATGTAAAATGGTAAATACATTCCTTTCTGATATCTTAAATTCCTCTACTATTTCATGCATCGATTTTACAATCGAACTAAACAATTTTTGTGGACTTCCTTGATGTTTTCCAGGACAACTGTTGAATTGGGCGATCTAAGCACTAAATATCATTGGTGTCTTTACAACTTTATTTAAAGTTAACATAACATCTCTTAACACTTGTTTCTGACAGAGCAGTTTCAAGAACACTTATCAGGCCAGTGAATTGCTTGAACAGTATTTTTCTCCATCAGAAAGCAATGCTTTATAAACACATGAAATTTGGAATTTTCCACTGTTTTGAAAACTCGCAACAGCAACTTCACTAAAAAATAATTTGTAAATTAATAATCTGATTTAACAGATGCCATTTGAACATTAGTACTCCATAAAAATCATCATTTCTTTTATTATTATTAGTGGAGTCATCCATATGTCAAGACCAGGAGTTATTATGTGATGTGGTGTCCATTCAGTTGTGTTTTATATAGCTTAATTATGTTGTGTTCATTTAACTTGTGCCCCATTTTTTATTTCTAATAGCTATTGTTTGCATTGTTTATATTTTGTGTTGCATGTTTGTAAAGTCGAACACTGAGCTTTTACTTTTCCACCTTAAACTCAAATGGTGGATGCTGTAAAGATTTGAATAGATCGATAAAGAGGAATTTTTTTAATTAACATAATTTTTTTTTTTTTTTTTTTTTAATTTACCCAACCTAAAATCACGTGCTACCACCGTATACTAGTAGTAATAGTCTGATAGTAAAAAAGAAATCAAACTTAAAAAAACTGGAGGACATGACAGTAAGGCATTCTTGTAATCAATTTAAGTATTCTACCTTTTGTTTTTAATGACAACTAATCGTAAAGTTCAATGGTAGATTTTATTTTGCCAAGTTAGTATACAAATAGATGTAAAAAAGTAAAACTAAGCAGTTTTAATTCTTGATTTTGTTTGAAGTTTTTAAGTTTCTTCAATTCTGTCTTCCTTTCATTATTGAATTAAACGAAGCCATTGATTACTGCTGATTCATTTCCCAGTTTGTCCAGTTTTGTGCTAATTTCCCACTAAAAGTACATTTTTTTGCCGATTGTCAGGGGGTGGGGGGAATTACACTGCCTAATTTTTTCTTTAAACATTTTATACTTACTACAATCACGTTGACGTATCGGTTCTCATTGGATAATGGAGAAAGACGAATTAGACAAACAAAAAAGAAAATAATTTTAAGAAATATTGTGATACTATCAATGTCCCTCCTCCCCAAGTGTTAAGAAGTAGAAAAGAAAGAGAAAGAAATATAACAAAAAAAAAAAAAGAGGAAATAAGTTTATCAGCAGAACAATAGAGAGGAAGTTGTTCACCAATGCACACAAAGGGACCGAAAATAAAATTGTTGATCAAGTTGTGGCACTGAACAAGAATCAAAAGATCGGATATATATTCAGAGTTATTTTACAAGTACTTTTAGATATAATGGTGGATTTTCTGACAGTTGGTTAGTTGGTTGGTTGTTTTTGTTTTACGGCATATTAACCCTTTTTGGGTTATTTAATGCCGAATCCAAAGATTTGGAAGAAAATTTTTTTAATAGAATATATTTGTTGTTTTCAAGTCGGTTTCTATTTAATCCATAGTTGGGACCCTAACAGGTACTACTACTCTGGGTCAGAGTGGACCTGGGAGCAATGGTAATTAAAGGGTGGCTCCACACTCCCCAAAGCCTTCAAGCTGGGGCCTCACCATTGGATATAGCTTAAGGTCATATCCAGGACCACTGACAGTTGGAGACAGTCTTGGGTTTGTGATGGTTGACGATAGTTATGAGTTGGGAACAGTTCCCAGTTTGAAAGAGTGAAATGCAAGTTGTGGCTCAGAGCATGTTGAAATGAACTAATGTCAACTGACGAACACAGCCTCAACAGTACGTAGACGTGGACCTTATCGTGTGGATGGTGGGGGATGTAAACATGTGCACTGCTGCATGCTGCAGACAGCAGGCCTGCAATAGGAAAAATATTTAGTTAAGAGAAAAAAACTGGGCATCTTTGAAATAATAATGTGTTTTAGATATGAGGTCCCATTACATGAGTGTGAGCTATCTGAAACTTTGTAAATAAAATTATGCTCATTTCAGATAATGGGCTTCCATGGTCATTCAGTTTTTATGTCCATATATTAACAGCTGATAGATTTTGAGTGATCTTAAGGTGTGATCCATTTGATATATATATATATTCTAACAGGATGGAAAAAAGGAGGATCAGTTGAGTTTCTACGAGTCTCAGAGATAGATGGGACTTAGGCTGATGAACTGTTTGGGTTCAGTTGTAAAATAAGTTTTTTTCTGGTTTGAAAGTCTATTATATGGTGGAGACACTGAGTGTCATTGTAATCTCAAAACCACAAATTTATTCCTCTTTTTAAAACTTAGAGTTGTAATCTTGTTTTGAATGCACAAAAGCCAGAGTTAAAATCAAGTAATGGATTTAGACAATTGCAGCCTGTGAACGCACACAAATACAGATTTACAAAGTGACATTGAGCCTGGTCAATGCCAGATGGGTGACCATGGAGAAATAGGACGACAACAACTCCCTTGCAAAAAAAAACAAAAAACAAAAACAAAACAAAAAACTAACATCAAAATAGTATCTGCAATTGGCAAATGAACCAACCCATTAGTTAATGGTGGCTAAAGAGTAGCAGGAGGCAAGTTAATGATTCTCATCATGGCTTTAGCATTGCATTATATGGTGTCTTCAGATAAGCAACTGTTTAAAGAGCATTAGAAGTTTCACCACTGTACAACCTGAGAAAAAAAAGTGAATTGGCACGCAAATTAGTAATCCCAGATTCAACTTGAATTGACTTGCTATTACTTGCCCCAACATCACATCCGCCCCCCCCCTCGCTCGTGCCCCCGATGTACACAGTAAAATCTTCGGAAAATGTTAAATGGTGTTCTAATTGGTAAATGTCGGTGCATTACTTACGGAAAATTTGAAAATTCCAGGTAAAAAAAAAAAAAAAAACAGATAAATAACCCTCCCCCTACTCCAACTTGGAGTGCTTTCCTTTTCTTGTTTTATTTCTTTTTCAGCTAATTTTAAATTTTCCACCCAAAAAGTGCTATAATGTATTTTTGAAAATTAGAAAATTCTATGTCCTGGAAAAAAAAATCCCCGTCCCCCCAACGTAGTTTGCTTGGTGAAGCCGTCGTTTATGCTACAGCGTGCATGCGCATAGCATAAACGGAAGCTGCAAAATGGTGGAAATAAGTTCGTGGGTTCAGGGGTAAATACCATGCAAACGGTAAATTTGCCCCAAGTTTGACTATCAGATTCGTTGTCAGCGACTTCAATTACCTATAAAAAAACAAATTAGAGTGGTCTGTGTTCTGTAGTAGAGTATCTGGATATTTACCTTAATTTTAGACCGAGAAATGTATCATATTTTTGTTATTTCTATATTTCATCACGAGGCAAAATGAACTTGGTTTCAGAGAGAGAGAGAGAGAGAGAGAGAGAGAGAGTATAGAAGAAAAAGGGAGATGCTAAACCTAAAAAGAGAGAGAGAAAGAAACAGTACAGTATTAGGAGAGAAAGGTGAGAAAAGCCTTTTAACATACAAGCTGGCAAATGACCCGGTCAACGAGATACTTTTTGACCTGACCCCTGCTAGTTGCTAAGCAACAAAGAAAGAAAAGAGAGGGATAAGAAATGTATAGAGAAGAGAGAGAGGGGAAAGAGGAAAAGAGACCTTTTGGTACAGAAGAGATCTCACAGAGGCACCACTCCACCAAACAACAGATGAACGAACCGATGTCGACCCCCTCCCATCAATAGCGAAAGAAAAGAAATAATGCATGGGAGAACAAGGCGGTGTTGTCGAAATACAGAATGTTAATGCCATGAACACAAGAGACATGATACTCCAAGAATAACCAAAACGTTGGATGGATATTATACAAGAATATCACACGTTACGAACTGTCGTCCAAAGCGAACAAAATGGCGGTTAAATTCCCCTGTAAAAGCAAAAAAAAAAAAAGAGGAGAAAAGAAAAAGAAAAACTGTAAGTGTATTTATGAACATCTCTCTCTCATGTATTAAGTAAATAGGTTCATTTTGCCATTATTCTGTTTGGACTGATATTTTCGTTTTGATATATTTCTCGTTGGCAGTTTCAGATAGTAGATAAAGATACCCCTTCCCCATCTTTATAATTTGTATTTTTTTAAATTTTCATTTAATCTCATCCCCTTCTCTCTACTATTGTTTATTGTTTTGTAATAAAATTAAACTTTGAAAGTTACAATTGTGTGTCGCGTCTTCGTTATTTTCATATGCTGTTCATTTGTTTACTGTATATTTCCGGGTTTTGAATGAATGTGTTATTATTTTGTTTGCATTCGTAATAGAATTCATAATAACATATACTGCGCCCAGATTTAATCTTCCGAGGTAATCATGTTAGATGATAGCCGGGTAGAAACATTTAATTGCTTGTTATCTATCTATCTAATTATCTATCTATCTAGCGATGAGTGGACAACAGAGATTTTAATCATCATGCTTTAACAACATATCAAACTCTGTGACTTGGTAGGTTTACACTGGAAGTATGCAAGTGGGAACTGGATGTGACATTTCACATGTTCCAGTTTGCGCAAGTATAGTTTAAGTTGGGTCCAAAATGCCAAGAAAGACAAATGAGCTAAAATGTGTCTCCCCATAAGGAAGGAGCTGGTATCAGAATGGAGACATAGAAAAACCTATATGCTGAGAGTTCATCGATCACTCTTCTTCTGCTATGATGAATATCTGGGAGTGAATAAAATATATAAAAACTTTCAACATCTTGGTCTATGTCTTCCTTAAAGCAATTCCAACTCCCCAAGATGGTTGAAGAATCCCCCCAAAACAACCAGCAGTAGACAGGTATGCCATCTTTGTTATGTGTGTGATATATGTTGACATGCACACACCTAAAACACTAGATAAGTCACAGGCCGTTAAGACATTTAATACACGAGGACAATAGTCTGTTAAATGGTATGTATATCCTCTGCAAACAAATATGATTGTCTTGCAATTCTATGAATTTACTACTCAGTCAATCTCTTTCTATATAAAGTCATGTATGCATATATTTTTATATAATTCTAGGTGTAGGATTCACTACTGATTCACTACTAACTAATAAACTAATCACCATGAATGCATGGCATGGCATAAGGGATCGTATATGTGGGTTATATTATGGTTTAATTCAGTTGCATGCAAATTCTGTAAAAAGGGTGGGGGGGGGGGAGCCCTGTGTGAAAATTCAAATGCCTCAGATTTTTGTATGAAATTTTGATATCATTTAATAACTGTTCTCCAAATTTCAGTTTCTTTGGATGTTATAATGGAAAAGTCTAGCACCCCTCTAACACTAACAATGGTTAGCTAGTTGTGAGAGACACCGATGAAAAGAAAGATAGAAAAGGAAGAGAGTTTGAAGAGAGGAAGAAGAAAGAAAGGACCTCAATGTACATTGTAGGCCGAATCCCTTTCCAACCTCCTTACAGACCTATTATATATATATATATAACTACTTCATTTATTCGCATAAATTTAATATACGAAAGTATAGATTAATGCGTAAACTTTAAGTATTTACTTCAAAAGTGCTCAATACGTAGGTAGAGCTAGTTAGTAATTTATAAAATATATATGGCGATTAAGCTACACTGAATATTCTGCGTTTCATCCAACTATAGGATTCGTCAGGCTTATGCGCGAATTCTGTCGTTGCTTCTTGTTTTTATATATGTTGAGGATTTCTAGTCGGCCAATCAGCTTTCTAGTATCCACCGCGCCCCTTCCTACCAGCCAATGGGCATGCATTTTATCAAACAAAGGATCTGTTTTAGAACTAGGTTAGTGGTTTTAGGTGGCCGCTCTCCTTTTTTTTTTTTTTTTTTTTATACAAAAAATATACCTATGTGCACACAACAATGAACATACATATACATATATACATACATATATATATATATATATATATATATATATATATATATATACATATATATACATATATGTATGTGATCGTTTATGTATATTCATGTTTATTTAATTTATTTATTTGTTTTTTTTTTGTTTTTTTTTTCTATTGTTATTGTTAGTTTTAAAGCTATTTTGTATCGCTATCCTAGAGTAAGTTTTATTTTGTGAACACAGTTGTTTGCTATTTCCCGCCTACAGTTTAATAGATTTTGAGGTTCTTTAAAGTACAGGATAGAAAATTTTTCATGGAGGCATAATTTACATGGGTCGTCTAAATGTCTGCATGTGGTAGCTTGTCTCATTATTTTCCATTCGACTACCGGCGAATGTCCACTTTCTTTGAGTTCCCAGTATTTATTCGCTAGTGTTGTTTTTATACAGTGTTTTTTATTTTTGAATGTGCTTTTGTGGTCATAGTATCGGGTTTTGAAATCTAAGGAAGTCATGCCTATGTAATATTTCTTGTTATTCGGGTTTTCTTTCGCAAATATTGTTGCTTGATAAGATTTTGTGTAAGGGGTTGGTTGCGGGAAAGTGTTTTTCAATAAGATCTAGAAATTTCTTGCCAAGAAAATGCATTTAACAGGTCATCCAATATTTACGAAACAGCCCTAAAAAATAGTGGATACAAAAATATCGATATCAAATATAAGCAACAAAACACCAACAACTATAATAAAATTAAAAACAGAAGAAAAAGAACTATAATTTGGTATACGGCCCCATACAATCAAATGTTAAAAACAAAACTTGGCAAGAAATTTCTAGATCTTATTGAAAAACACTTTCCCGCAACCAACCCCTTACACAAAATCTTCAATAAAAATACCTTGAAGTTATCTT
Source organism: Euprymna scolopes (assembly GCF_053919585.1). Taxonomy (NCBI): domain Eukaryota; kingdom Metazoa; phylum Mollusca; class Cephalopoda; order Sepiida; family Sepiolidae; genus Euprymna; species Euprymna scolopes. The sequence goes on along the minus strand of NC_136491.1, from coordinate 70,508,805 downwards.
ACAGTTGTTGCGAAAATTTAGAGATGATAATTAAGGCACATAATAACAAAATACTAAATGAAAACAATGTAAACAACAACAAAATAAACAATAAAAAAAGTAGACACCATGACAGAAATAAAACCAACACTAGCAGAAATAATAATAATAATAATAATAATAATAATAATAATAACAAACCAACCCCGGACAAGAACAACCATACCATAAATAAAAATACTAATAACGAACAAGATAAATGCAATTGTAGACACCGCACACTTTGCCCAGTCCAAAATAAATGTCTAACAAAAAGCATAGTTTATCAAGCAACAATATTTGCGAAAGAAAACCCGAATAACAAGAAATATTACATAGGCATGACTTCCTTAGATTTCAAAACCCGATACTATGACCACAAAAGCACATTCAAAAATAAAAAACACTGTATAAAAACAACACTAGCGAATAAATACTGGGAACTCAAAGAAAGCGGACATTCGCCGGTAGTCGAATGGAAAATAATGAGACAAGCTACCACATGCAGACATTTAGACGACCCATGTAAATTATGCCTCCATGAAAAATTTTCTATCCTGTACTTTAAAGAACCTCAAAATCTATTAAACTGTAGGCGGGAAATAGCAAACAACTGTGTTCACAAAATAAAACTTACTCTAGGATAGCGATACAAAATAGCTTTAAAACTAACAATAACAATAGAAAAAAAACAAAAAAAAAAACAAATAAATAAATTAAATAAACATGAATATACATAAACGATCACATACATATATGTATATATATGTATATATATATATATATATATATATATATATATATATATATATATGTATGTATATATGTATATGTATGTTCATTGTTGTGTGCACATAGGTATATTTTTTGTATAAAAAAAAAAAAAAAAAAAGGAGAGCGGCCACCTAAAACCACTAACCTAGTTCTAAAACAGATCCTTTGTTTGATAAAATGCATGCCCATTGGCTGGTAGGAAGGGGCGCGGTGGATACTAGAAAGCTGATTGGCCGACTAGAAATCCTCAACATATATAAAAACAAGAAGCAACGACAGAATTCGCGCATAAGCCTGACGAATCCTATAGTTGGATGAAACGCAGAATATTCAGTGTAGCTTAATCGCCATATATATTTTATAAATTACTATATATATATATATATATATATATATATATATACTAGCAAAAGTACTCGTCGTTGACTGGGCTCAAAAACAGCCTGCAGAAAATGGACTCTGATTTATGAAAGTATGATAGGTTATGAAAAGGAAGGGCTGTGTATGAGATAGCTTCGAATTTGGGGGTATCAAAACCAAAGCAAAATATGATCAAAGTAAAAATAAAATAGATTAACCCCATAATTTATTATACCATACCTGTTCACACTGAAACACTTATCACAATATTCTGTGGATCTATATTATAAAACCTTGTAAAACTTTGTGACATATTTCCATTCTATGGAGGTCAGGTGCGAACGAACACCCCATAATTTTATTATACCATATTTCTTCAAACTGAAACATAATTATTAAAGTATACTTACGCAGATAGATATGAAAAGTCTTTATTAAAGTTTGTGCCTATTTCTATTTTATGGAGGCCAGGCGCGAACGCAGACCCCACAATTTTATTATACCATCCTATTTAAGTTACAACATACTTATCAACGTATTATTATGTACATCTATATCAAAAACACTTGTAAACGTTTTTTTTTAATTTTTAAATTTTTTATTTCCATACTTTGTGGACCAGGCGCGAATGCAGACCCCACAATTTTAATGAACCACTGTTCTGCCAGATCAAACATACCCATTCCTGTGTCTCAATACATTTTCTATCATTATATGTAATCAGTTTTTTAAAATAGTCAACCATATAGGAGTCTATTCATGACCAGACACACATACACAGCTTTATATATATATATATATATATATATATATATATATATATAGAGAGAGAGAGAGAGAGAGAGAGAGAGAGAGAGAGATCCTTCATTAGACTACTACTCATACAATAAATTTAATCGTTTTAACCCAATCATTGTTCGGATTATTATTCTGCTTATATTGAAATTCATGATATAACAATGCCAAAGAAAGAATTCAAACAACTCACATAGATGTAGGTTTGATTAAAAGAGAAAGATTGCATGTGGAAAGTTGACAGTCGAAAGGAAAAAAAAAAACTAAAAAAAAAAAATCGACAAATACATTTTTTTTTTTAATATTAAGTCGTTGGATTGACTGATCTAGCAGTTGTATTTATACTTGAGACTTTTTCTTATTCTGTTGTATTTAAAAATTATCATGGAACAGTTGGTGAAATTTTCGAAAACCATGTGTTCTGCCATGCAACAACAACAGATGCATTGGGATAACAGAATAAATCAATCCAAAAACAAATCGAATTTTTGTAATTGATATACTGAGAGCAACATCAACAACAATAAATTCAATTTCAACAACAACAGAAACAGCAGTTAAACTTACAAAAGCAAATACTAAAACAAGAAACCCTGCAAAATGTATTAACAAAACAAGTAAAGAAAGGAGAAGACGCAAATTTTTTTTCTGACGAAGGAATTTCCCATTATCTTTTGGAATTCCATTACAAACTTTATATAGGGAAGGGGACAGACTTCTGTAATTAGAAAAACAAAGTAAATAGGATTGAAAATAATATTTATTAAAGGAAAAGACTAGAATCGAACCCAGTAATCAAAAGTTAAAAAGAAAGCATATTGCAATTTAGAGGATAGGATTGTAGAGCATTGTCCATTGTGTTAGAAATAACTATACAGCTAATTGGGTCAGAGCAAGTAGAATCAGATAATGTAAATTAAGGAATTTTCTTTGTGTTGCCAAAAACGTGTTGGGGACATATGTAATATGTAGAATTCACGTGAGGGACTTTCACATGTCTGAGCACGTTCTGACGTAACAAAGAAAGATAGATAACAATATATTCAGTTAAATTAGAGTCAGCAGGAAATGAGAGAAGAGTCAGAAGGGTTCGGAGTTGACAGAGAATTGGGAGAGTTAAGTTAGCCAAAGAAGCGAACCAGAAAGGGAGCGAACCAAAAAGGGAGTCAAGACAATGTAATAATTCTGCAAGGCATCAAATACCTGATCATATAACCAGCTGGAATAAATGTCTTCATGTTATAAGTAAGCCTTTGTCTTCATTTGTCATCCACTGAAAGGTAATATATTTTTATCTATTGTCTTTGTAAATAATCATTATATGAAACCTTTTCCAAAATGCTGTCAATCCCCCATCATCAATAATTAATTCCCTTCTCGGTGTTGAAAAGAATTGTCCATTTCACATCTCTGTAAATATAAACTCTCAACAAGTAATTGTCATCATTGTCATCGCTGTGTACACTGTTATATAAATATCTCATCCTCCGTTATATGTGTTGCTCCCGATATGTACACCCCACTAAACAACACAAACTTATGTAAGTTTTCCAGTTTACTTCAGAAGGTATGAAACAATTAAAAAAAAAATGTCAGTTGTGGTTTGACAAAGAAAAACTTATCTTGTTATTCAAAAATTAGGTGCTCAGGAAAATACGAAGTACATGAATTTCATACTGCCGAAAAAAATGAAAGATATTTTGTTTAAAGAAATGATTGAAATATCGTCAAAAATATTTGGTGAATGTGACGGTTTGTTACACAAGAAAACCAGAACTTTCTTACATACACCAGAAAAGTAAATTCACAGTGTGAATTATTCAAGATTAAGCAAATTAAGGAAGACATGTTTAAATGCCTAATTTTTGTTCTGAAGTTAACTGCAGCAAAAGATAAAGAAATATGTTCGAGACTACTATCAATTATGGAGCAAGATACAGAAATAACCTTACAAAAGGCTACAGAAGAATTTAAAAACTGAGGTTTTTAGATCAAGCCTTCGTGCTACTTTCTTGACTGAGCTACTTTTCAATTACCCCCCCCCCAAAAAAAAAAACGAGGCTTTTATGCAAGCCGGCATGTTAATTTGCATGTGCAACATGTGAAATCTTGCGACTTCACAAGACTTTCCTGTTGGCAAAACTGATAAAAGGCGCCATCTTTCCCTCGTTACACTTTTCTTTTCAGTTCACGGCCAGAGGAAAGCAAGTCATTTTACTATAAAAAGTTACCGAATATAAAACGTAACAATAGAGAAAAATATTGTCAAAATACAAAGATTAAAACAATGAGTCCACAAGGAAAGAAAATACTGCAAGGAAAATGGTGGAAAAAATTATTTTACAAGTGACTGTTATTTCCAAAATAAATTATGTTATGAATGTGTCCAAAAAGAGCAGAAAACGACTGTATGCAAGAAGAAAAAAGATCAGAAGGTTAAAAGGACAAATATGATTGGATCTTTTTAGATCTAAAGAACTTTGAAAAAAGAAAATATAGAGACATCAAAATAAATGGCTGAACTGTAAGTTGCCTTCTTGATACAGGAAGTGACATATCTTTAAAAGATGAAGTAACAGGGGAAAAAATTGAAGGAACATTGAAGGGATACTATTACCTAGTAATCATGGATGGTGTTTTGAAATGGTCTGAAATTTATAGATACAAACACCCAACAACTTCAAACACTGTAAAGGTGTTAGACGAAGTATTTAGTCATTTTAGAGCACGAAATAAAATTGTAAGCGACAATTGTACTATGTTCACAAGCCAAGAACTTAAGGACTATTGTGAGTTGTTGGAAATGGAACATATCACTACACCAACATACAACCCGAGGTCTAACAACTTGGCTTCAAAAGAGCATTGAAAAAAAAATGGAAGAAAAAAAAGTATTCAAAAATTTTAAATTCAAAAAATTATTCAACGATTTATAGGATAACACTAAATCAAAATTTATCACTGAAATTATGGTTGTAAGAAAGATATGTTAAGTGTTCGATAGGATATTACCAAATAATAAAAAGAAAAAAATTACTTAAAAGATAATGCAAAGTATAAAACATATAAGGTCAGCGATAAAGATTTTTTAGGAACTATTGGACAGGAAAGTGTTTTTGGGAGGACGGTATAGTCTAAAAAAAAAAAATTGAGAAAACGGTCTATATAATAAAATGAAAGGCATTTTTCCATAAAAGACATATAAATCAGTTAAGATCTCGATCAATGGAAACAGTCAAAAACAATATAAAATTACCACTGGAAGTGTTACATGATACCTTCCAGATCAATGAAGTACCGATGAAGGAAACACTGAGTCCAAGAATTGTGGATTCTCCAAAAACTAAAAATACACCAGTTCAAACTTTGAGGGGAAGTGAAAGAAAAAAGACTGAATATTTATGTTCAAACTCAAAGTAAACAAAATGTTAAAAGCAAAATTATAGAGAAGAATTTAGCTCGGGGGGTGGGGGGAGGTTTTATAATAGAACAATCTAGCATCTCTCTAACACTGTTTAACTAGTCATGTTCAATGTTTAGCTAGTCATGAGAGATGCTGACGAAAAGAAAGATAGAAAAGGAAGAGTGTTTGACACACAGACGGGAAAAAGACTTAGATATAATATATTCCGTTGTTTTCTTCTATTCATGCAATAAAACTTATTGTGTTAAGTCAATTATTATTCATATAATTATTCCACCTCAGATTATTATTATTATTATTATTTTTTGATCCCTAGTAATGACTTGAATTAAGAAAGGCTCCCGAATTTTAATTTCTTCTTAAGATCCCTTAAGCCCAAAATTCAAGACAACATTTTCTCGAATTAGAACCATGTAATGAACTTTAATCAAAATGGGAATCAGAATTCTATAAATAAGAATTCTGAAAATTCAGTTTTATTGAAGGATTCTAAAAGTTCAATTCAATCAGTTGATTTTAATCTTCATAAGGGGAATTTGAAGTGGTACAAAATTGCTCTGTTCAAGAATTAATTTTACCCATCCTGGGACAGGTATTCTTCTAGTGCTAGTGTAGAAAGTGAAAGAATGTAAAAGTGAATTTTCTACTGTTGGACTTAATGGCGAGTTGCCATTATAAACAAAAGAATACTTAAATTAATTAAAAGAATTTCTTGCTGTTATGTCCTTCAGTCTTTCAGCTTTTATTTATTTTTTACTTCTTTTATACTACTACCACTACTACTATAAATAGTAGTAGTGGTAGTATCCAGTGGTAATACATGGCTTTAGGTTGGGAGAGTGTTATTTTCAAACAATCATAAAATTTAAAAAATGAAAAAAAAAAAAAAAAATTTAATCAATGTTTAAAGCCTGTCTGTTAAACCATGATTTCTTTAAAAAAAATTGCTATTTTACCCACAATTTGAGAGAATCTCGGATTTATGCCATAATGTTGGTGTTTTTTGCAAACCTTGTTTCCAATGTTTTGTAAACCTCAAATTAGTGAGGAGAGAGAAAGAAGAATGTGCACGCTAAGGCGACATCAATATCCATTTCCTGCCATATATGTACTCCATCAGCAAAGAAAAGGGTAAGTGAAAGAAAGGATGAACTGATCATCATATTCGGTTTAACTAACTTATCTCTGACCAAGTCTTTATTTATCCCTCTTTTTCACAAATCCATCCTTATCATTTTCTCCCACGGCCTTCCTCAGTGAACCGACCCAACAACTTTAATTAGCTGGCATCTACTAACCCAAGAACTCTTATCCATTCTTTCAATGTGACCAAATTAATGAAGTCTCCTGCTCTGTACATCTTCTTATACTCTCCAGATTTAATTTCCTGTAGTCATCAGATTAAGTCTGTCTTTAAGACTCACATTATGCATCCATTCTCATATCTCTCTCTGTGCAACATACATGCTCAACCTTCATTGTTCATTGGCCAGATTTAACTTTCATACATCATTACACTGTACAAATATAGACTCTCTCCTTTAGTGACAATGCTAACACTATTTTTTTTTGTTTTTTTTGTAAATGATTTATTTTATTTAAAAGCAGAATCGTCAGGAAAACAAGTTGTTGGAGAGAGAGAGAGAGAGAGAGAGAGAGAGAGAGAGAGAGAGAGACAGACAGACAGACAGACAGACAGACAGACAGACAGACAGACAGACAGACAGAGTTACAGATAGTGTGTTTCCCTACATAAGCCACTCGTTCTTGAGGAGAGCAGGCAGGTGCATCCATCACAGTTGAAATCTTACCAGCTAAGAGGAAGAGAGACATGTCTCACCAAAGGTCACATGATTTCCTCAACTTCAGCCGGAGATGACCTTTAAGACTTTTCCACTCATCATCATCAAAGCATTTTGGTTTATCTTGAAATTAATTGTCGAGCAGTGTCCAAAACATCCCTCAGGTCCACATCAGAGAATGCCTTGCTCAGGGGACAGTCTGTAAGGATGTACATGATGGTCTATATGTCAGCATTGCATGGACAATAAGCGTCCTGTATATAACCCCATCTGTGCTGGTTGAATCATATTTTGAAAACTTTTGCTCGGGCCCAGTTGAGTGATGCCCACTCTTTTTGGAGAAGTTTAGAGCTTGCTTTAAGATCGTTTTTTGGTGTCAGATGAGCCTTGTTGTTGTCATCTTTGACAACATCATTCCACCAGTGCAGGTGGAATGATGCTGGTGTTGTTCATATGAAGCTTGAGATGGCGGAGAAGCTCTTGTGGGATGTGCAGTGGAGCGATTCTGGACAAATAGATGGCAAGTTGGTCAATTTCAGGTTGCCAGTAATTGTCCTGCATGCCTTGTTGAGCTTGACATCTGCTTTTGCAACATGAGCAGAATGGGCCCATGCCACTGCGCAGTATTCTGCAGTTGAGTAGCACAGTACTAAAGCTGACAGGCATAGCATTTGTTCCTTGGCTTCCCAAGAGCTGTTGGCCAGAGTTGCGAGCAGGCTGTTACATGTTGATAGCTTTTTGCAGAACTTTTTGAAGTGTCACACCGAGATAAATTGGGTATAAAGTGTTTTCTAGGACTTTACCTTCTGAGGTGATGTTGAGCATCTTTTAGGCTAGGTAGATCTTATGATAGAATGAACCTTAGTTTTACCTGTGTTCGAGTGGAGATGCCACTTGATGTAATATGATGATGACAGCATGAGGACTTGCAGCAATTGATCTTTGATGACTTTAAAGTCATTTGATTGGGTTGTAAGGCACATGTTACCCACAAAGATGAATCTGTGAACGTTACAGAATATTGAATTATCATTTGTATATATGTTGAACAGTGTGGGGGCCAGAACTGAACCTTGTGGAAGGTCATTCTTCTGCACTTTCCACCTCTCTCTTACTCTTCCATCTCTATATAAAATTGATCATTTTTTAGAAGAGATTTGACGATATTAAACTATGAGAGTGTTTTGAACCATTTTGCTAACTTTCAGCAAATGCACTCGATGGTTAACCATATCATAGACTGTTGTAAGGTCTATAAAAACTACCAGAGACCATTTCAGCTTAGAACCCATCCTCCATTGTTGTTCAATACTTGGCCCATGCATAACCTATTAGCTTGTAAAACCAGATTGGTCAGGAATTAGGTTGGAATCCATAGTTGGAGTAATTCATGTGAGGATACACATCTGTGGATATGTAGCAAGCCTTCTTGTGGCATTCCTGTTAATTTTTCGAGAGTTTGATTGTTGCACTATGCTCATCTTGATCAAAACCTCTGCTGATGGTAAAATTGTTGATCCTTGACCCCAAACATGTCTTAACTATTCAAAGTTATCAGCTTCAATGCTGAAGGTCTGTCACCAGCAAAAATTGACTTCCTATCCATTCTCAAGGTTGATGTTCTTTGTCTTCAAGAGATGCATAAAATATCCTCTCCAGCCAGAATTCTAAGCATGTCTTTAGTCATTTTCCATGCTAGTGCAGTGTATAGACAAGCCATTTACATGTGTGACTGTCAAAGGTTTCTGGAACAAGTTGACTCACAGTATGAAAATATTGCAGTTGGAAACTAAAACAGGCAATAACATGTCTATAAGCCTCTTGCAAATCGTCTGCCAACTGCATTATGGACAGTAAACCCATCTGATAACACAGCATAAAATTACAATTACACTAATAAAGATTGAGAGCTCATCAAAGAGTCGGTTTTATCCCATGACCTAGCCATAGTGAACAAAGTTAAGGATAAACCTTCTTTTCTCAGCACACGCTGGAAGAAGGGTTATAACTTCGATTTGGTATTTGTTACTTCTGAATTCAGACATAATTTCAAGAAATCTACAGGAAACTAAACCCAAGTCTCAGCACTGTCCCATTGTAGTTGTCCAGTCTATCATCAACAAACTTAAGCCTCGATTTAACTATCATAGAACTAACTTGGAAAGCTTTACATTGAACCTAAACAATAACATTGTCATTATCTCCCTGTCCAAAGTGGATATGAATCTTTTCAAACCTCTGTGTGACACTGTGCAAAAAAATAACATCCCAAGAATTGCAGAGTGAACTGCATTCCTGGTCTCAATGACTCCAGTAAGATGATCTATAGGCTAACACTGTAATCCCTTCTCTGTAAATGCACTTGACCTCAGTGAATCACTGTTGGGCTCACTAGGCGACACTAGGAAAGAATAATAATTGAAACTGAAACCAAAATTTCTGAAGAATTCTTGATAAAATTATTTATTAAAAAAAAAAAAAAAAGATAAAATTATTTATCAAAAAAAAAAATGGATCACTAAATTCCATCAGCTATAATCAAAATCGCAGCCAAAACTTATGAAGAATTCTTTGTAAAATTATTTATAAAAAAATAATTGACTTAAGTGCCATCAGCTATAATCGAAACTAAAACCAAAACCAAAACTTATGAAGAATTCTTGATAAAATTATTTATCATAAGAAATGGGAATCCGTAATTAAACAATAGTTACTCGGATGTAATCATGACACACAAAACAAATAACACACACACACACACACACTATCGTATTAATATATAGTATTGTTAAAAGTCATAAAAACCACGCTTCTTTCCTACTATTAACCCTAAGTACGGGTGGCAATACAAAAAATATAGCAATTACATGTGATTTTATGATTTTGCTGATTGGCCTTACAATTAGTGGTAAAAATTACTTGACTGCTTAAAAAGTTATCATGTACCGAAATGGGATTAGTTTACATTATATTTATGTTGCACAACTGAACCGCCATTCTAAATTCTAAAATAAGGTTTCAGTGTGCTTACACATAATCGCCTAAAAAAGTAGAATCTCATATGTTTTGGGTATTTTAAATGTAAATGAAAGTTTTTTTTGTTTTTTTTTAAGTTAACAAACTTCTCAATGTTTGCTCTTCCAAAGTTTTGATAAACTTGTGAGATTTTCATCTTTATTTTTACTTGTGCCAAAACCAAACAAAATAGAAGAAACATGAAATATTTCAAAGGATGTGGCGATCCGACAAAACCAGTGCCAGAAAAAAAATTCCAAGCATATTAAATCTTTGATATTAAAGTCAGAAGTCTCTAATAGACGCCATATGACCATTTATCAAATAGGTGCAAAAAGTTTTCTAAAATCTGTGATATTGAATAGGCAAGTGAACTCTAGAATATTTACTTTGCTTACAATAAAAACTATTAAAAACAAATTAAATTAGGTTTGGAGAGTCTGAGGATTTCCTTGTGTTCAAAAAGGTGCCATAAACCTTTAATTATTTCAGAAGAAGCCGATGACAAACATCCCACTGTACAGCTGGCGCCAACGAAATTTACCCCCCCCCCAGAGCATTTAAACTTGTTAATAATCATATGAACTCCCTCAGATGAGGGCACATAGGCATTTTAGTGATAGATGCAAAACGATTACAAAGGCACTAGGCAAGTTATAAATGACCAATAAATAAAATAAATTAAATTCTGCTAATTAATGTTAAATTTGTAAATGAGATTTATAACTTATTCTATGGCCCTTCTCAGTCTTATGTTGTAAAGGAACAACTTCTAATAAAAAAAATTTTTTTTTTTTTAATTGTGCTTGTTTCATTTTTTTTTATTTAAAAATTTAAAAAAATCGGTTTGGAATCGGAAATCAAACTATAATTTTTCCAATTCTGATACCGATTCCGATTACCCCAAAAAGCTCTGATTTTTCTGATTCCGGATTCCGATTAATCGTCCCAACACTAATATATATACACATATACATATATTCACATATATATATATACACGCATATACACATACATATACACACATATACACACCCATATACATACATATACACACCCATATACATACATATACACACCCATATACATATATATATATATATATATATATATATATATATATATATATATATATATATATATAGAGAGAGAGAGAGAGAGAGAGAGAGAGAGAGAGAGAGAGTTGAAAGTTAATAAGTAGATAGATAAAAAGCTGGGAGAGGTTTAGAAGATGTCTAGCATTGCCTATGTATAGTCGTGTATTAATGGCATTGGCAGTGCAGGTGTTATCAAAACATACCAACTATTTTACTTGGCTATTTATCAACTTTGAAGCAATAGAGTGAATATCTTTTATTAGTGGGGGAAAAAATAAACCAGAGTGCTGAATATCACATGGTCCGAGTTTGTATCGAATGGCCATAGAATGGAAATATTTTTAAGCATAACAACAACATAAAACAAATGAAGGATAAAACTGGAATTTCTATTGTACTAAATGTAACTAATTATTTGAAATTTGTTTGATTTAGTTTACGTGCACTGTTCACCTCTTACATACCCTGGTTTGATAGTCTTGGTCATTACATTAATAACAGGTCATTACCATATTGGTCTTAGCAGTAGACAGTGCAGAGGTGATTACCAATATAAACTGATCCAGTGGTAACGTGTGCAACAACTCCTTTACATGTAATGGGTGCCTACCCCTAATTCTCCTAGGTAGTTCTCCAAATAATTGTGATAGTGTTTCCACGGTTGCCCCAGTTTCTTCTGGGCATAGCATTCGTGCCACAAACTATTCATAGCATAAAGCAAACTTCTTTAAAGGTGTAGCATTGATTTGGGTCTGATCCTCTTTTTCCTCCTATCCAAATGTATCATCCACCAGGTGTAATGGAATAATGTTTCCTACTCTCTTCACCCCATTCAATCAACAAATTAGTTCCATCCTCTCTACCTAGGCAACGACAAGGGTAGAGGATAGATGCATCAAATTCTGAAATGAACTAGAAAATCATTGCCTTTGTGCTCCTCATTTTTAGGGGATCCAAGAAAGTTCTACCTGCCCTTTTCTGGGCCTAAATCAATCTATTTATTCAAGTTTAGTTGAGACAAATAAATGATACATTTAAATCCTTAACTGGTAATTGTGCATAAAACCAGACACTAAGTTTTAAACATGGCGACAGGTCTGTCAATTGAGGTATGGAAGCTTAAAATGGATACAATACTCCCGCTTACTTATATATTTGGGCAAAATATCAAGACTGTTTTTGTTAATATATTTTTTCTAACATATTTACGTTTTTTTTTTCAAAAACGTTTTTTTTTTCTTTTTTAAACCTGTGCAGTCTATTACGATCGTCGCTGATTTAAAAAATATTGTTATAGTTAACTATATTTACTATGGTCCCCCCTCGCCTAACTTTCACAAGAAACACTCGTCTAGCTGAAAACACTATCAATAATTCCCCCCACTCTTTATCTGTGCCTAAACTTAAACGTAGATTCCATGAACAAAGCTTCTTTCTTAGAACTGCACGCCTGTGGAATTGTCTTCCGTTTTCCTGCTTTCCAGCTGACTACAATATGGTTGTGTTCAAGTCTAACGTAAATAAGTTCTTGATGAACCGTTCCATATAAGTTATCAAATTTACCGAATTTTCATTACTAATGATTACTATATTGTCCAATTTCTACTGTACACTCTTTAAACCTTATCCTTGAGTGGCCTCTTGGCCTTGATAATGTGGTGATGTCTGTGTAAAAAAACAAAAAAAAACTATATTTTACGTTTAATTTTTTTTACTCCCTTATAATAAAAATATATAAACATACGTAAACTTTCTTTATCAAATGATTTTGCGTTTTTAATCGCATAGAAATATCTGAAAAGTTTGACAAAATAAACAGTTATTTGAAAAAGATATGCGACTAAAAAACCTAAAATCAATTGATTAAGAATGTTTACGTATTTTTATATTTTTTATTATAAGGAGGTAAAAATAAATGTGAAATATAGTTAACTATAAACATGTTTTTTTTTTGTTGTTTTTTTAATCGTCAACATTCGTAATAAACTGCGCAGATTTACATAAAGTATATAGTAAATAAAGTATATTTAAATATTGTGCAGTATAAAAAGAAAACGTAACTATGTTATAAAAAATATCTTAATATTTTGCCAAAAAGTAATCAGTTTTGAAGAATATCAGAAGTATTGTATCCATTTTGTGCTTCCATAACTCAATTGATAGACCAACCGCCATGTTTGAAACTTAGGGTCTGGTTTTATGCACCATTACCCCTTAACTCCAATGATTTTTAATGGTGCGTGGTGTGTGTGTGAGGGGTATATTCTATTTTTCCCCAGCTAGTTGACATGGCAATAACCTGAAAATATCTATTAAAAAAATGCTTAAAAAAACTTAGACTATATAAATTTAATATAAAATAATCAGCCACTTCCTGACTAGATAACAGGAAAAGATGGTATACCATTTTTTTTAATATGACAGTCATACAAAAGATGAAAATAAACATTATTGGTCATTTTTTTTTTCTGGTAAAAATATATAGTGGGAGTAAAGCACAGAATATTTTTTGATTTTTTAAGAGCCTGTTTTGAACTAATTCCATGTTGAATTTATTGTTTTCAGGGCTAGGGTAAACATTTTTTTATTTTCTGCTGAAAAACTAAGGGGAGGGGTTAAAAGATAACAGAATTGACTGGAGATCCAAACAGCATCTAATTTCTAAGTGGCATTGGTTCCACACACAGGTAATTCTTGGAAAGAAACATTTCTCATGTAAGTTCCATCTAGTTTTTGGTACACAAGAGAAAGACAGGAAAATTATTTACAATGGTTGTAAATAGTCGAGTTTTTGTTTGGAATATTTTACAGAGGGAGACCCATAGATTGGATCTGAGTTGAACCCTTACCATAAAAATAATGATAATGTAGAGAAAGAGTAACAACGTGATAAAGAAGCCGTAGGGAAGAGACGAGGACATTTTCCACTAAATTTCGAAGCTGGTTTTGTAAGGATTGAGATACTTTCTGGAGTGGTAGAAAAATCAAGTGACATTAGCAACAGATTTGATGCAAGTCTTCCATTTTAGATCTGAAGTAAAAGTCAGTCCTAGAAGCTTTATCAAAGCAGGGGCCTTACTCAAGGAGAGCACCATTCAGTTCAACTGGAGCAAAGCAAGGATTCGAGCATTGGTGGTGAAAGGAGAGATGCTTGGTTTTAGAAGTATTTACACATCTATTCCTAAGGTCACTGGAAAAATAGTTAAATCATTCTACAACTTCAGAAAGTACCTCACTCTTGATACAATTCTTTTTTGTACAAGAGCTAAGTATGCATTAAAATGGACTATTTATGCCACATCTGGGGAGGTGCTGTTCAGAACACATTCTTGCCTTGACAGTGTACAAAATTGATTTTGTATTCTAATGGAGATGATCTCTTTTCTACCTTACAGCTCCTTTCTCACATTGTAAATTTACTTTCATAGTAGATGCTGACTTGAACTCCAATCTCTGGTTTCCTCTTGTAAAACATTCACAACAAACATCCATCTAGCTACAATCACAGCAAAAAGCTGAGAGATATGAAAATGTGCTTATCACCAAATGAAGCTTCCATGAACGAAGTTTATTGCCAAAAACTACCAGTCAGTAAAACACAATACCATAAGACTGCTTCCCAACTGGCTTCAATATAATCATCTTGAAGTTTAATGTTAACAAATACTTATTAAGCTGTATTCTTAAATAATCAAACTCTACTGATTCTACCCACTGTTTCCAATCCTTTCATAGTGTTGCTCATCAAAGTGAAATATTTTAATGTGATTTTCAGAGAGTCTTCCGGCTTTCATAAGCAGTGACCCATTAATATGAAAAAAAAAAGCATACTATCCAGTTTGACATTATAATTAAACTAAAGCGCGATTATATAAAGTAACTAAAAAAATATCCATGCCAAGTCAGGTAAAATTAATTTCGCAAACAAAATAGTTTTGCACTACTTTTATGCCTTCTTTTAAAAGATTAAAACCAAGATATAATGTGACTAAACCTTATGTCTAGAATACTTATTTATAATTTTGATTTTACAAAATGTCACAATTTTAAGGCTTAAGATTAAGGGTTCATAAGAAGAAATTGTAATTCAGGGAATCTCATTGTGTCTAATAAATATCAATCAAATTTAATGCAAATCTTAAATATTTGTTTTTTTCAAATGGGCGTATCACATCTCCAAAAACCTATTAAAATATCACATCTCTAAAAACCCATTAAAATATCACATCTCTAAAAACCCATTAAAATATCACATCTCTAAAAACCCATTGAAATATCACATCTCTAAAAACCCATTGAAATACCAAAAAAAAAAAATGTGAAATTTGGGAAATATTTACTAATTGATGTCTAATACTTATTGTTAAAAAAATCGGAGGTATTTGAATTTTCATATAGAGCTTCCAGCTCCTCTTTGCATGAAACTAAATACAGCCTACATTACCCACCCTTACACCTAGAGTGATTCAAAATTTATAATGATTAGTTAATTCATTTAGGAGTGCATCCTGTGCATACAAAAATATAAACATGCACATATAACAAACTTTATAGACATTTTTAATTTTTAGTTTGAGTACATATAGTGATTTGAATAGTATGTGTGAACATTTTGTACTGCCCCCACCCTTTCCATGCACACAGTGAGGAGGGGGGGGTCATTCCAATTTCAGTTGTTTTTTTTTTGTTATTGATTTTACTCAGATTCCTGATTATCTAAGAATGCTTTTATTGCTGAAATGATTAGGAAATTAATCTAAGACGATTGCTAATGCTCTAAAAGCATTTGAATCAGATAAACCATTATCCTGATTCTGCCATCTGTGGCCCATTCACACGCCTTGTTTTATCAACAGATCAGATACGGTTAGTGTTGTGTTGATGCAATCAACAAAAGTTAAAATCACACACACACACACACACACACACACACACACACACACACACACACACACACATACACCTAATTCTTTTTCCCCAAAACTTTTACCCATTTCACTAGTAAAAAAAGAAGCTGTTCCTTTCCTTACTCCATCTGCATCTTAAAATAACCTGTTGAAAAATTTGTCCAACATTATTTCTAAATAAGTTCCTATTTACTTACCTTTTCACTGGTGGATAAAAAAAATTAGCCCTCTGTTCTTCGTTTCCTTCCTATAAAACCATGCATTTTTTTTTCTATGCAAAATTACATGATTCTCAGAAGAAAACAAAATACAGGACTATCGCTCAGACATTTTCGTCATCTTTTTAAAGAGTTCATTCACGAATCCTAAACCTTTGTTTTTCTCCTTTACTTTGAACTGGCAAATATCATCCTTGAGAAATATGTCAGTTGATTAAAAAACGCAATTCTCAATGGACAGCGAATTAATGCAATCCTCTACCAAACATAAGAATCAAATACGTTCTAAAATGCAATAATACTGCCACATCTTGGGAAATCTGTTCCATGTGGAAGATGTTTGCTGGGTTCTTGGATAGCTTCATTCAAGCTTCTAATAATTCCATCTTTTAATGTGGTAGATCTGTGACCATACAAGGTCAAGGCTTTCTTTGATCATAAAACTGCCTCTTTATTTCAGAGCACTTTTTTTGCAGTGGCAGAGTACAAAATTAACTATTGTGAATCTAGTGATGGATGAAATGCTTTCTCACAGCCCTTTTCTCACAAAAGCGATGGTGCTTGTCTCTCTCTCTACTCCATTCATATTCCTATGGAACGTGCTTTGAGCTCCAATATTGTAAGATGTTTGCAGAAAGAACTCATACTCTTGTCATCATGGAAAAAAAAGACCTCTTTCTATCTGTCTAGCATCAGGTAGAATTTCTTTGGAGGAAGCTTCCTTGGAAAAAGATCGATAACATGTCTGGAAATTAAAATCTTGTTGATGTACTTTCACATATGTTTAATATTCAAAATATTGACGAACCATTAGATAGTTCATCTATATAAATAAAACAATAAATGTATGTATGTGTGTGTTTGTGCGTAAATATTTAACCAATAAACACTTAAACTATCGGTCACATTATACTGAAATTAACAAGAAATAGTAATTGTACACAAAGGATGGTTTATAACAAATAAAATCTTTGTTTGGATCGTTGAATAGCACACACAGAAATCAGCAAGTTACAATGCAAAATGTTCATTTCAACTTGCTGACGTATTTGTATTAGTTTATGCATGTGTAAAACTAATTATAGCTTGAAGTGGTTTAATTTTTAAACTTTCTTATCTGTCTGTCAGGTTAGCTCAAGCGGTAGGAAATGTGGCTGGGGTGCTAAATGAGAGAATGCATCTGGGGTGCTAAATAAGAGAATGCATCTGGAGTGCTAAATGAGAGAATGCATCTGGGGTGCTAAATGAGAGAATGCATCTGGAGTGCTAAATGAGAGAATGCATCTGGAGTGCTAAATGAGAGAATGCATCTGGGGTGCTAAATGAGAGAATGCATCTGGAGTGCTAAATGAGAGAATGCATCTGGAGTGCTAAATGAGAGAATGCATCTGGGGAGCTAAATGAGAGAATGCATCTGGGGTGCTAAATGAGAGAATGTATCTGGGGTGCTAAATGAGAGAATGCATCTAGGGTGCTAAATGAGAGAATGCATCTGGAGTGCAAAATGAGAGAATGCATCTGGAGTGCTAAATGAGAGAATGCATCTGGGGTGCTAAATGAGAGAATGCACCTGGGGTGCTAAATGAGAGAATGCACCTGGGGTGCTAAATGAGAGAATGCACCTGGGGTGCTAAATGAGAGAATGCATCTGGGGTGCTAAATGAGAGAATGCATCTGGGGTGCTAAATGAGAGAATGCATCTGGGGTGCTAAATGAGAGAATGCATCTGGGGTGCTAAATGAGAGAATGCATCTGGGGTGCTAAATGAGAGAATGCATCTGGGGTGCTAAATGAGAGAATGCATCTGGGGTGCTAAATGAGAGAATGCATCTGGGGTGCGAAATGAGAGAATGCATCTGGGGTGCTAAATAAGAGAATGCATCTGGGGTGCTAAATAAGAGAATGCATCTGGAGTGCTAAATGAGAGAATGCATCTGGAGTGCTAAATGAGAGAATGCATCTGGGGTGCTAAATGAGAGAATGCATCTGGAGTGCTAAATGAGAGAATGCATCTGGAGTGCTAAATGAGAGAATGCATCTGGGGTGCTAAATGAGAGAATGCATCTGGAGTGCTAAATGAGAGAATGCATCTGGAGTGCTAAATGAGAGAATGCATCTGGGGAGCTAAATGAGAGAATGCATCTGGGGTGCTAAATGAGAGAATTTATCTGGAGTGCTAAATGAGAGAATGCATCTAGGGTGCTAAATGAGAGAATGCATCTGGAGTGCAAAATGAGAGAATGCATCTGGAGTGCTAAATGAGAGAATGCATCTGGAGTGCTAAATGAGAGAATGCATCTGGGGTGCTAAATGAGCGAATGCATCTGGGATGCTAAATGAGAGAATGCATCTGGGGTGCTAAATGAGAGAATGCATCTGGAGTGCTAAATGAGAGAATGCATCTGGGGTGCTAAATGAGAGAATGCATCTGGAGTGCTAAATGAGAGAATGCATCTGGAGTGCTAAATGAGAGAATGCATCTGGAGTGCTAAATGAGAGAATGCATCTGGGGTGCTAAATAAGAGAATGCATCTGGAGTGCTAAATGAGAGAATGCATCTGGGGTGCTAAATGAGAGAATGCATCTGGAGTGCTAAATGAGAGAATGCATCTGGAGTGCTAAATGAGAGAATGCATCTGGGGTGCTAAATGAGAGAATGCATCTGGAGTGCTAAATGAGAGAATGCATCTGGGGAGCTAAATGAGAGAATGCATCTGGGGTGCTAAATGAGAGAATGTATCTGGGGTGCTAAATGAGAGAATGCATCTAGGGTGCTAAATGAGAGAATGCATCTGGAGTGCAAAATGAGAGAATGCATCTGGAGTGCTAAATGAGAGAATGCATCTGGGGTGCTAAATGAGAGAATGCACCTGGGGTGCTAAATGAGAGAATGCACCTGGGGTGCTAAATGAGAGAATGCACCTGGGGTGCTAAATGAGAGAATGCATCTGGGGTGCTAAATGAGAGAATGCATCTGGGGTGCTAAATGAGAGAATGCATCTGGGGTGCTAAATGAGAGAATGCATCTGGGGTGCTAAATGAGAGAATGCATCTGGGGTGCTAAATGAGAGAATGCATCTGGGGTGCTAAATGAGAGAATGCATCTGGGGTGCTAAATGAGAGAATGCATCTGGGGTGCGAAATGAGAGAATGCATCTGGGGTGCTAAATAAGAGAATGCATCTGGGGTGCTAAATAAGAGAATGCATCTGGAGTGCTAAATGAGAGAATGCATCTGGAGTGCTAAATGAGAGAATGCATCTGGGGTGCTAAATGAGAGAATGCATCTGGAGTGCTAAATGAGAGAATGCATCTGGAGTGCTAAATGAGAGAATGCATCTGGGGTGCTAAATGAGAGAATGCATCTGGAGTGCTAAATGAGAGAATGCATCTGGAGTGCTAAATGAGAGAATGCATCTGGGGAGCTAAATGAGAGAATGCATCTGGGGTGCTAAATGAGAGAATTTATCTGGAGTGCTAAATGAGAGAATGCATCTAGGGTGCTAAATGAGAGAATGCATCTGGAGTGCAAAATGAGAGAATGCATCTGGAGTGCTAAATGAGAGAATGCATCTGGAGTGCTAAATGAGAGAATGCATCTGGGGTGCTAAATGAGCGAATGCATCTGGGATGCTAAATGAGAGAATGCATCTGGGGTGCTAAATGAGAGAATGCATCTGGAGTGCTAAATGAGAGAATGCATCTGGGGTGCTAAATGAGAGAATGCATCTGGAGTGCTAAATGAGAGAATGCATCTGGAGTGCTAAATGAGAGAATGCATCTGGGGTGCTAAATGAGAGAATGCATCTGGAGTGCTAAATGAGAGAATGCATCTGGGGTGCTAAATGAGAGAATGCATCTGGAGTGCTAAATGAGAGAATGCATCTGGAGTGCTAAATGAGAGAATGCATCTGGGGTGCTAAATGAGAGAATGCATCTGGAGTGCTAAATGAGAGAATGCATCTGGGGTGCTAAATGAGAGAATGCATCTGGAGTGCTAAATGAGAGAATGCATCTGGGGTGCTAAATGAGAGAATGTATCTGGGGTGCTAAATGAGAGAATGCATCTGGAGTGCTAAATGAGAGAATGCATCTGGGGTGCTAAATGAGAGAATGCATCTGGAGTGCTAAATGAGAGAATGCATCTGGGGTGCTAAATGAGAAAATGCATCTGGGGTGCTAAATGAGAGAATGCATCTGGAGTGCTTGATGAGAGAATGCATCTGGAGTGCTAAATATTTGGGTTTCGATTCTTGCTGATTTCACTAAAGTCATTTTGTTTTACTTTTGAAATCACTACTATACATTAGGTACAATATAATAATATAATAGAGAATTTGCTCTGTAATAATAAATACGAAATTTGCATGAATATATTTAAGCATGTCTTATGATGTAAGATCGGGGGCCCCCCCCATTCTAGTTAAGAAATATTTCTGAGAATATCTCATCTTAAATAAAGAGAATGAGGATTGTTGTGATTCTATGCCAGCAAGTAACTATTGTGAATTTTGATGAGGGTCACATTCGTGCATGTCAAGATAACCTAGGCAAACAGAAATGTACTCAGAGACAGATGGCGTGAGTTGAAGCAGAGGACGAAGTTCAAACTCCCTAGATGAAACATATAGTCCAATGATCATGATATGGCTGACATCATGTTTTTGAGCAAAAGAAAAAAAAAAGAAAAAGTTACAAGTTAATTCTCTCTGGAAATCCCAGATGTGTGGACAACATGCCCAATAATGTGAATAATCTAAGGCGAATGTCACTTCAATGTCTGCCCATATGCATCTCTCAATTCCTAACTTAAGACAGACAAAGAAGTAAATAAATTATGCAGTGTCTCTCCCCTTAAATAAATTCTCTATCCAAATAAAATCTTGACATTCAGCAAAATCTTTGTGCCATTCATAAATGCAAAGTTTAATTTGCCTAAGTTAAAAATACAATCACAGCCAGCCATGAAACGACTATGAAAGCATGTGTAAACACCCTTTGCACAACTTATGTATAAAAAGACTTTATTTGATTTGGGTCTTAATCACTCACAAGCAAGAACAGATATGTACGATTTGATGAAGACATAACAAGTAACCAATGGCAAAAAGAGCTGAAATTAGACACTGTAAGATGTGTGTAGAGGGCAGCACAAAAACAACAACAAACAACAATTTGGATGATATGCTAAAATTCTGGATGTCATTCAGATCATCAACCTTTCCATAACAAAACTTTTCAAATAATTAAATCTATAGAAATTGGATTCTCTACGCCCCCACCCCCGAGTGGGTAAGTAACTAATGAAAAAAAAAAAAAAAAAAAAGAGCTGCAGTCAAGATGAATTTCTAAATCTGGGATAAAAGGTAGGAATCAGCTCTGCAGAATGTATGAGAGAGAGAGAGAGTGTGGAGAGAACAAATCACAACAACTTGGATAATGTGTTAGTGATAAATAGTAAAAACACAATTAAAATAATTTGAAAATTGAAAGTCAAAATTAATAGAGAGACACTGAATATGTATGTGAGGGAAGGAGGCAGGAAGCCATTCTTTAATGAACCAAAAGACATCTATTTCCCCTACCATGATCATGTATTGTTTAAAGTTCTAGCCTTCATGACAAAATTAAAATTTTCAATTTTTAAAGAGAACTCGCATTCGTGGACGATATCTAAAAGTCCCATCCGTCTGTGACCATCTTCATGTGAAAAAAATTTTTTCATTATTTTCGCATCTCACATCTTGGCAAATGTGCCATTAAAATTTCTATTTTCGACATGACAAGTAAGTACTGTTGTTTATTGCTTAAAACCATATATCAATCTGTTGACTATCTTAACAAGCACCAAAACAAAACATCTTTACCCGTCACGGAACAAACTGTGATGTTCTAAAAGTTATGTAAATTGATAGCTTTTTTTTTTTTTTATACAGAAAATATTTTTTACAATTTTTAGCGAAACATTAATAATTGATTTTAAAAATCTCGTTAGTTCGAATTGAATTGCCTGCCTTTATTAGATTTGTTTTTTTTTTGTTTTTTTAGTTAACAAAGGTTGATCAACTTTGCGTGCTTTTTGGAATATGACGTTTTCGTTCTGTGACGGGTACGTACATCATAAAGACTTTGGCGAACCTGAAGGAGCTTGCCCCACCTCTCTCTATTTTTTTATTTTCGTCTTTTTAAAAAGATTTCAGCAGATAATTATCGAATGGACTGGACACTAGTCTACGAAATTATAAAAAATGAATTAAAATGTCAATATTTAAATATTTGTAGGAGTGCTCAGTTTGTAATGAAACGTGTTAATAAAGGCCAAATTTCGCGAATTTAGCCTTAAACAAAAAACAAAAAAATGCAGTTTAGCCTTTTTGTTTGGAGATTATTTTTAAAAAAAGAAAGTAAAAAAGGTTAAACTGCTTTAAAAAGGCTAAATTCGCGAAATGTCCAATGGTTTTAAAATTTACGAGAACGTTACATAAGAAACTGAACACATCGTACAAATATTTAAATATTGACTTTTTTTTTTCATAATCTAGTAGACTAGTGTCCATTCGATAATAATTCGCTGAATTTTTTTTTAGAAAACGACGAAAAAAATAAAAAGGAAACAATAGTTAATAAAAAAGATATGGTAAAACTTTAATTTAACTTGAGAATACTATTTAAAAAATTAAAAAAAAAAAAAAGAGCAAGGTAACATAAATGCACATGCACTTTTTTTTTTCTTCTTAATTAGGTTGAATTCTGGACTTGCACCGTAATTCTTGCCTATGTCCGCAAAAGAGAAATGTGTACTCACACGACTCGTCCGATTCCAAAGATGGGAAAATCCCGGAACAAGGAGTTATGACATTTACGGCGAGGGCGTGAAGGACAGCATTAGAATCATAACCGGGGTCGGATCTCCTTTCCCTACTCCAGGAGACTGGAAATGTCCGGTGCCACCAACGGCTAAAACCGGATTTAAGAACATCACACGATTGACCCTTAACGATGAAATTAAATTGTTTAGGTATCAATTGTAACGTGTTTGACGTAGAAGAGATGTTTTGCGGTAAGGGCCACAGATTTGTCTGGGCCGAACAAAGATAGGAAGCCGATAATATAAATGCAATAACCATACATGCCGAGTTAACGAACGAAGTCCAACTTGCGAAAATCATAGTTGTGTTAGCTATCAATCACAGTATATTGAACTTGTAAGTTATAGCTGATTTGATTTATGCACGTCGAGAAACTGTAAACAACACAATCTCACGTGGTTCGCAAAATGCGAGCCGAGTTAATAGGCATTCAATTGAACTTGGGGGGCGGGGAAGAGACAGGGAGGAAGAGGCAGAGAGGAAGAGGCAGGGAGGGAGGAAGAGTTGTAGACGATGTTGCCAAGTGAGATTTTCAAAACCCACTAGATTAAGGGAAATAAAATCTGCTAAAACCCGCTAGATTTTTAACCGAAACCGAAATTTTCAAAACCCGCTAGACCAACAAAAAATTTACCCGCTAGATTCCAAACGAAATTTCCAGATCTAGCGGGAAACTCGCTAAATTGGCAACAATGGGTGTAAACAAGGTTGGTAGGCGAGGCGCACACGCGTGTACACACACACACACACACACACACACACACAGTCAGATCGTCGTTATTCAAGTTCGACAAAAACCAACAACAAAATTAGTTCACCTAGATACCGATTTGTGACAAATCGGATTTTTCTTTATCTCAAACTTCCTTGCATTGTCAAAACTTTTTTTTTTTCCTAAATAAAATTAACAAAGTAGTAAAATTGAATTTTTTTTCTCCTAAGATGGCGACGTCAATGGGTCGTCTACACTTTGTCGACGGTGTTAAGGTCGGAAAAGTCCCTTAGTTTACAAAAAAACAAATTGCTATTTCCCAATTTATTTAGTAATATTTTGGGGTGCTTATGAATGCACTAATTGAATAATTGGTATTTTCAAGTTAAATTAAAGCTTGACGATATCGTTTTTTATTATTAAATTGTTAGGTGAAAGTACAGAATAGTTACAAAACACCCCCTCTCCCCATGTTATTAACATGCTGAAATAATAATGCTATTATTTAGAAAGCCATAAACAGCGTAAAAAAGCCAAATTTGGCCTTAAAAAGGCCAATCTGTCAAATCTTAGAAAGGCCAAATTTTAAAAGCAATATATCTCGAATATCGTACATGTAGTCCAATATAAAAATAAATAGCTTTTATAATTTTTTGTTTGTCAAATAATTTACGCCGTTAAACTACACATTTGTCAACGAAAGTAATTGCAGCGACACGCCAGAGACATTAAAATGGATAAATAACATTTGGTATGCGTACATTTGTGGTATCATCCACCCACGCAAATTCTGTGGAAATAAGAAGTAAAATTTGTCTTTTCACGTGGACGTAAGACAGAGCAATAACACAAATAGCACCTTTGTCATAATAAGGTGCAGCAAACTAAGTATTATTGTATCCATTCGATGCGCAATTAGGGATAATAGGGATCAATATTTAATGTAAAACTAAGCACAGATTTAACCGTATTCAACCATCAATTTGGTATAAAGCATTCTAAGTCAAGGGTCTATGAGTTTTGCCCGTTTTTAACAGGCTAAAGCATCTAGTATGTTGCAGGGGGGGGGGCGATATTAGTTGGGTGCAAGCTAATCGATCATACAACTAAGAAAATAGACAAAGGCAAAATATGATAGATAACAAAGAAGGGAAGACAAAGGTAGATCAATGGTTGTAAAAGAAGGTTGTATTTATTTCGCCATAAATTCACAAGAATACGTAGAGGAAACTGAAAAAAGTTAATCAATGAAGATTCTGGAAGCAAGAAGGTTAGACAACAGCATAGATTGGATGGAGAGGAATGCAGAAATCAGATCTTGGACAGCATAGGATGACGTCACAATGAGGTTAACGTGGACGTTCCTGATGTGTGATGAAATGTCTCAGGTAGGTCTAGTCTGTGAAGATATAACCAAGGGCTGGTTTCAACAGAAATGGGCTGAAAACGAGGAAGCTGGATCTTTGAGCTGGGCATCAATGATCACTGGAACAGGTTGCCAGACATTGATGTGTCCTGAAATAGAGAGATTGACGACAACAGACACTTGAACAAAAACCACTGGAAGGAGCTAGAATAGGAACTGCTGGTGCAGGTAGGAGCTGGAGCCACTGGCGTAGCTAGGGAAGGGGGGCGGCACACCTGAGGGGGCGGCATTTTGAGAGGGTAAAAATAGAAAGTAGAAAAAATAAATAAAAATAAACAAAAGTTAACAAAAAATATGAAATTTTATACCAAAAAGGTTGTAAAAAACCGGAATTTTGGGGGGTATCGGAATCAGAAAAAATGTGTCCCTATTTTCTGAGCGTCAGGGGGGGGCGGCATGGGGGCGGCATTGTGAGATGGTAAAAGGGGAAAATCGAAAAAAATGCTAACAAAAAATCTGAAATTTTATATCGAAAAGGTTGTAAAAAATGGGAACTTTTGTAGTTATTGGAATCGCAAAAAGGTGTCCCTATTTTGCGAGCGGCATATGTCAGGGGGCGGCATTTTGAGAGAGTAAAAATAGAAAGTAGAAAAAATAAATAAAAATAAACAAAAGCTAACAAAAAATATGAAATTTTATACCAAAAAGGTTGTAAAAAATCGGAATTTTGGGGGGTATCGGAATCAGAAAAAATGTGTTCCTATTTTCTGAGCGTCGGGGGGGGGGCGGCATGGAAGCGGCATGGAAGCGGCATGGGGGCGGCATTTTGAGATGGTAAAAGGGGAAAATCGAAAAAAATGCTAACAAATTCATACCTAAAGGGGAAATTTCATATAATTTTTTATCGAATAGGTGCGAAAAGAAAGTTGGATATTTGGGTGTATATACACCGACATCAAAGAGGAAATAACATTAGATGCGAAAGTTTGAATTCATTAATTTTATTACTGTCCAATTCATGAGGCTAAGACTTTGAAAGTATCAAACGTTTGTTTTTGTAGCATACTTTTTATAACTCCTTGTAAACTTTACAATTGCTAGCTGGGGGATGGACAAAATCACCCCAGGCAACCCCCACCATCTACTTAAAACAAAAGGAAAACAGATAAAATCTCAAATGAATAAAAAATATTAAAAATCAGTTTTCATATTTTAATTTTAATTTAATTGAATTTAGGAAAATTAGATACCGTAGAACTAATTATCGCAAGGTATGAAAATTAAGCAACTACAGAATAAATGTTAACTTAATAATAATGGACCAGTTTTCCTACCTAGCAAAAAATGGGCGAATTTTCCATGGACGAATGTTCCGGGCACCCAAATGCCCGGGGGGGGGGGGCAAATTTTACTACCGCCCCGGGCGGCAAAAGGTCTAGCTACGCCACTGGCTGGAGCTACTAGAGTAAGTACTGCTGAAAGGACGCAAAGCAACAGGAGTAAGCTGGAACTGAAGAAGGAGCTGTAGGAGTGGGTTGAAGTCGCAGGAACTGGTAGCTGCAAAGCTAAGCTGGAGTCTGCAGAAGTGAGTTGGAGTTCCTATTTACAATGCCTCCCCACGGGACAGAGTTGGACACCAGGGTCGTTTTTGAATGTTGAGAAAAGGAACAAAAATAAAAATTGTCTCAGCCATGAAGGATTTCTCCTCCACTGAGAGAGAACAATAAATTTAAGTACAGCATCTGAAGAACAGATACGAGCCAAGATCAAAGTGTATTTGATCTTGGCTCGAACGCCAAGAGTTGCAGAAAGCTGGAAGCTACAGAAGTGAGTTGGAGCCATAAGAGCTGAAACAGCAGGAGTTGGAGCATAAATTGGAGAGGATAGTTGGAGTCAGGAGGATGAAACAGGCAGCAAGATGTGAAAAACGAAATTTTAAATCGCATTCTAATAGTTTGAAAGATGTTCTGAAAAGGAAAATTTAATTTACTGCTGCTGTCTTCTCCTTCTCCTAGGGCTCAACGACGGACTATGCAGTCAAAGTGTGTGTGCATGTGTGTATGGAGGGTGGGTGGGTTCCTGATCCCATGGCTGAACCCATTTTTCAGATCGAAATTCCCTGTATCTATCTAGTAGTAGGCACATTACGGTGGCGATGTCATCAAAGAAATAGCTATAATTAATTAATGACCAAATTTGGCTGGAACAGAAATATTTAAAGTCTTGGTTGATTATATTTACATAGTTTTTGGTCAACATTTAGATGTTAGTATATGACTGAGTGAGGAAGTTGAATCACGTATGTTTTAAAAGGTCAAGGTTTTTGGGAAGTGATTTAACGCCCATATTGGTGACAAATGATGGAAAACAGGTTTGTTTGAATCTGCAAAAGTCTAACGTAAATAAACGGAGCAGTAAACCAATATCAAAACAAATATATATATATATATATATATATATATATATATATATATATATATATATATATATATATATATATATGGCAAAAGTCTATATTCAAAATTTCAAAATGTTAACTATCTTACCTTTTATTTCTTTAAGTACGTTGGAATGTACAATTCTGGACAGATATATATTTATATATATATATATATATATATATATATATATATATATATATATATATATATATATATATATATATGAATTCTTTATTTTTATTTTTACATTTTTTTACTCAAAGTTTCTTTAGACTATATAAAAATAAATAAATATATATACTAGCAGAATCCATGTGCCGGAGTTGCCCAGTGGAAGTATGACACAAAGCTTGAACATATTCATGGTCAAAAAAAAAAAAAAAAAAAAAAAAAATCATCTGGTTTCCACTGTCGGGCATTGTCTGGCAGTGGTAGGTAACAGAAGTCATTGGCTATCATTGTCATCACTGGGGTTTACTGGCGCTTAGTGTTGATTTGAGACGATTACTGGCGAGTGATGACAGTTACTGGTGGGCATAATCATTGTCGGTCTCCATTGGTCTGCTCTGAACTGAAAGCGTCTGTCTTCAACTGTAGAGCATTGTTGAGCAGTAACATCCACTGGATACCTGTGGCAAGCGCTGATGACTACTGGCGATTAGTGGTGTTTTGAGGCTGTTATTTGTGTTTACTGTTGGCCATGACCAGTATTAGTATCAATTGAACTGCTCTGAAATTAAATCGTTTGTCTTCATTGGTGAGCACTGGTGGTCATTGGAGTTTATAAGTGGTTACTTACATTTGGTCATAGTCGGTCATTTGAGTCTATGCTAACACAGTTTACGTAATAAAAGGCATATCTAAATTTTCTGCTATAGTAGAAGGAGGCAGCCATATTGAATGTATCGATGAAGTAATATGTATTCAGAACATGGAATGGCAGAATAGGTTTCTTCAGCCAATCAGATTGTTGGAATTAATATAAATTATATATATATATATATATATATATATATATATATATATATATATATATATTGAGTGTTGAGACATGTTGAACAGAATGCAGTTTCGATACTGAGTGTGAAGTATTTTCCAGTAACAAAGATGGCGGCAGTAATTGCTAGTAATAAAGATGGTGGCCAAGAATCATCCATGATGTAGTTAACGGCGAACTAATTGAAGCTAAAATTCGACAATTTTTATAGTAACTTTGGAAGATTTTCATTGGTTGATTAGCACAGCTGGTGGTTATAAAAACGATTGTCAAAGTCATTGGTGTCATACCCCCCCCATTAGTTTGTCTGATGGGGGATGTGTCTCCTAGTGGCTTCGGCTGCAAGGAGACAGGGTAGAGTACCCGTCAAGGATTTGTTCTTGACAATCAGCCCGACAGGTGAGGGACCGAGATCCGGCCCAGCACCTGTCGGACTGAGGTACACCGCTTGGGTACTACCTAGGAGGTACACCCTCCCAGGCCTTGCCACCAGGCTTTCCGGTGGGGCAAGTTAATTGCTTGTCGCCTCAGGCGCCCCTACTGGGGAATGCCGACGGGGGTGCCCAGGCAATTTTTGTTCATGCGAGAATGCCCCTTCTTCAGGGAAGCTCGCCTGACCTGCACCTTCCGGCCTTGTGCCAAATTTTGCTGCGGTGCACAGCAAATAAATATCTACCCCCCCTCCCCATTAGGAGTCAAAAACATTTTACAATATATATAATAATTATTATTATTTATTCGAGGGTAAACATTTGGTTGCTACAAACAGCCATCTGTTTCAGTCAATAAGGCTTTGTCAGGCGACCCTGAACCATTTGACACCATAGAAAAAAAGAAAAGACTGAGCTCTTCAAAAAAAATATATATTATATAGTTCTTTTTTTTTTTTGAAGAGCTCAGTCTTCTTTTTTTTCTATGGCGTTAAATTGTTCAGGGTCGCCTGATGAAGTCTCATTGACTGAAACAGATGGCTGTTTGTAGCGACCTAATGTAACTGTTTACTCTCAAATAAATAATAAAAAAATATATTTTGCACTACCTAACAACCTCGTTGTATTCATTAGTCCCTACTTTTGAACATCTCAAAACTGAATTTATATATATATATATATATATATATATATATATATATATATATATATATATATATACAAAAAAATGTGTTCCATCAAAAGGATAGACTGAATGCATGTATTTGATGTAAGGGAGCAAAAATTCTCCATCACTTAGGATTTTATTAGAATTTGAATACAACAGCAACGTTCAATTCTACTTAATAAAAAAAACAATAACATTAACTGTATATAAATATAATAATTTAATAGGTAACCCAATGGCATTAATCTCTTAGCTAGCAGATCAACAGTGTGATTGAGACGTGCAAATACGCTTTTAATACACACCCGTACTGGTAATCTATAATATAAATCTCACCTGTCAGTTTAAATGTATGTATGTTTGCCTAAAACTTTCGACAGAGGCGACGGATTTTTACGAGATCAGTATCATTTTGAAGCCTGGCCCTTCGGACGACAAATATCGAAAAATTGACCAAAAACATTAATTCCTTCACCCTCAACTGGGCACTTTTCTCTCGTTTTGTTCGCCGATATTTTCAAAAGTCATTGCCTCTTTTCTTACGTCACTTCTGGTTTGGCAATGGGCGCAACAGTAAAGACGTAACGTTTTTTTTCACATTCTTTTCCTCTTTCACGGTACGGGTTTGAGCCTGCCTGTGCCTGCCTACTACCACTTTTTTTTTTTTTTGCTCAACACACACCTCCAAACACCCGGGAAACGCCAGCACTCAGGCTAGTTACAACTAAAATGTTAAACCAAAGGGAAGGGAATTATAACGTTACTGCTAGTATGATGTAATTATTTTGTCCCAATCAAAAGGCTATCTTTTTCTTAAGATGACTTAAAATAATAATTACATAATTGAATGTTATTTATTTATCTACAGAAGAGTTTGTTTCACCTTTTGACAATACATACACATGCAAGTTAAAGGTGAACAACCAAAAATTTAGTCAAATCTCATTATAAATTTATTCCAACCCAATAGGCCTTTTCAAATGAGCAAGCTGATTGAGGGCTACTGCCCAACTGAAAAATGAAAAAAAAAAAACATTTTATCGTTACTTTGTTATCTTTGCTTTGCTACACAGTGAGCTCTCTTCCTTAAGATTTCCTACTTTCCAAATTTCTCCGTTACATGACCCACCAATCACTTTCGCACTACAATCCACACTCATTGCTGTTTAATGAATTTTTCACAAAAAATCAGTTTTTTTGATGCAAAGTTGTGAAGGGACTGATTTACCTTGTCATCACTTTCGGTTGTGCTACACCAGAAATTAGGAAGCATGTTAGCTGACTATAACCACCACTTTCTTTTGTTTCTTGTGGTTATACAAGGTCACAACACAAGTGCTGTACAAATAGGTTGTGTCTCCTCAAACTTCACATTTCCAAACTACATTATGTGAATGCCACCGAACGCCTGAGTGTTGCCAATGTGAAACAATCGATTAAAAACAAGAGGCTTTCTCTTGCATCACCAGTACATTGATCATGGCAATGTTACCAGCTGTTTTGTAAATTTTAATAATTCTAACCGATTCTGCAGAAAACCTCCCTTGCTCTGATTAATTTAGTTACTGTTACATCCTATCCTATATATGGCATGATCACGTTTGACACACCAGTTCCCATAAGATTACCAAAGTTAAGCAACGATTAGCCTGAATGGTACCAGATGGGTGACCATTTGAGACTTCCAGGTGCAGTATGTGTTCTCCGCTTATCTTGGCATTGTTTCCAGTCATCCCGGACTTCTTGCCACTGGACTCAAACAGTGCCGATTCAGGAGAGGTGTGGTTGGAGATTGCGCAACCCTTGCCACACGATTACATGCGCAGTTGCCCTTACAAAGGGTATTCTTACAGTATTTCGAGGCTGAACGGAGGCAATACATCGTGTTATATCATGCTTCAAGCTAGACAGCATAGTTTCGCGCTCAAAATGGAATGTGAGCACCTAAGCATGGTGCACCATCAATCATGGTAGGGGTGGGGAACAATTAGACTCTAGTGAAAGCTGTTTCATTGTAAATAATAAACATCTGTAAAGTAGGACATTATTAGCTGGTGCAGCATCATCAATCATCATTGGATTGTAATTAGCAAAACTGGCCGGGTTAATCACTTCAGTATTAATCCAGATGATTTAGGTAATCTGTAGCATTGAGAAATCAAAATTAGAGCAGTTACCCATGTGAAAAAAAAAAACAACAACAAAAAAAACAAAAAACAAACAAATAAAATGGATGTGGGGATGAGGGAGCTAACTGTAAGTAAAAAATTGAGTTTAAATAACTTTTATACTATCAAATCATTGATATTATTGAAACCTTTTGAAACTAAAATAAATAAATGTACCAAGACATAGAATAACTTTTTAAAGAAAGAAATCTTTCATTATTATGTTTCCAAATTTTTTAGATTAGGAGTGATAATTTGAATTATTCGAATTACTATTCTCACCTTATTTTCACAACACACAACTGAAGGTATTGAATAAGTGATAATCTTTGTGAGGTTGAAAGTTTAATCCTCACTACAAGACATAACAAATTTTTTTTAAAAATTATATAACACTTCTATCTAGTCATGGCTGAGAATGAGAACAATAAAAGGTTCAGCTTGAAATTCTGTATAGCTTTCCGAGTTCAACACTTTCCTTTCTTCCTATGTGTGTGTCTAGCATCAGGTAGAGTTTCAGCAAGCAAAGCTTTTTTACAAGTGTTTCCATCTGTGGAATACACTACCGTAGGACTGCTTTCCTGCAGACTGTAACGTAGTCATCTTCAAATCTAATGTCAAGAGATTCCTGTCATGAACTGCGGCTGACAAAAATTCAAACCGGTTCACTTCATCAATCATTCTCAACCCTCTAATAAGGCTCATCATCTCTCAACTGACAATCATTCCATCTCATTTACTCTTATCCTCAAGTGGATTTTAGCCTTGATAAGTGGTGAAACATTAGTACAAAATCTATAAATAAATAGATGAATAAAGATTCCTGAGTTCGGAAAGATGCACCTAAAGAAGGTCGGAGGTTACATCGGGTGAAACGTTATGAAAATGACAAGCAAGATTCAAATAATAAAATAATCCAAATAATACAAATCCGTCATTGATGAAACAAGAACATGACGTAGCTTGAAATTTAAGGCGTGTCTGCTCACGTGATCACTCGTCAATCTGAAAAGTCAAAAACCCAAAGAGATGGTGGGGGTGGGGTTGGGGGGATCAGTATTCATTGATTTTTTTTTTCTTGCAACAAGTTATTTATTTACAATAAATACAAATATTTCCACCAGAAACATTTATGAAGAAAAGAAGGTTGAAAGTAAAGAAGATTAATTCAAAGCAGAGTAGCTTTTGCAGCCATGGCTGGTTTAAAAAACTTTACTTGTGCTAAGGAAAGGACACTTCCAGGATGGCAAAGAGCATTATTTCCTTATTTACTGGCTTTTGTAACTATACTGACATGGATACCAAATCCATGTTTCTCTCAACAACATAAATTGTGGCCTTTTCCACAAAATGTGACTTCCTCGCTGAATTTAATGCATTTTTTACCTGACAGATTTACCTTTGTGGTTACAGGACAGTCTTGCGATATTCTGGAAGCAGCTTTAGCACGATGGTGGTTCCGGAATTTTCCAAAGAATGGTAAAAAAAACTGGCATACAGTTAATTCCTCTCCACAACCTGTACTAAACAGCTTGAAAGTGAATGTGATCGCTCCTTGCATGGGGATATATCCAACTCTTAAATCTGATGAATCTTGTAAGTTTTTATTTAATGCTTTTTACTTTATTAAATGAAACTGGATTGTACTTTCCATTAAATGTCCATTTTTTTGTTGCAAAAAGTTAAAAATTGTTGAGGGCACTGTTTGTATCCTGATTTTAAATGGACTGCAAACAGGACCCACAAAAATGATTAAATAAGTAAGTAAAGAGTACCTAACATTTTAAATAAAGTTCTTTTGAAGTTTCATCAGAATATGGAGGGGAAATAATCTGAACTTAAAGAAAAGCGACCTTCTTCGGTTAGCAACACACACAAATAGCAGAAACAATGTTTTTACTCAGAACTTAAGCACGCATCCACCGTAAGTGTACTTTCTCTGTAACTTCTGTATTAACAGCATCAAATCCAAAATAATAATTCCAAAAAGTGTTATATTTTTCATCAAACGTATGAAAGAACTCATTCAAATAATCCGATTTTCCACCAGATCGTGCAAAATGAATTATTTGAATAACCTGACACGTCTCGTTTTCACTGTTCTTCTGAATGTTTCAAATAGAGATATTATTAGATTGGTGCAAAGATAATATCATTTTTTGACGTGTATATATCGGATATAAAAACGACATTATTTTTTGCACCAATCTAAGACACAAGTCGTCGTCATCTCGGCCAGTGTTAGTGTGTCCATTTTCCTGATGTATAGCACAAAATATGTGCATTCATCTTCACATTTACTACAGTACTAAACTTGCTTTCCAACTGAAAAGAAGAGTTAGTCCAGTAGAATGATAATCCAAATCATCTATTTTCTGGTGGGAAATTTTTTATATCATAGCTCATGAAATGTGAATTATTCTCATAACAACCCGACATGTCTCATTTTCACTGGCCTGGATGTTGAAAAAAAGAAACATCAGGAGTCGTCATTGTTTCAATTGGTGTTGCTATCTGTTATCAATCAGGCAGTGTTTGAACCATCTTGTTTTCTCAGATAAATGACATAAACCATGTACGTTCTTTTAAGGGGCCGCTCATCCTATTTTCCCCCCTTTTCTTTTTCCAAAAATAAAACAAAATCATTTTAAGCTCTTTTATAGATTTTGCTTTAAAAATATCTATATATTTTTCTTTTGTTTTGTATCTTCATAAGCTTTATTAATCTTTTCACAATAAATAATCAAATGATTAGTAAGTTTCGTTCATTTATTGATGGGGAACTGGGTTATTTTTATTATGGACAATACAGCAGAAGTTAAAATAAATTGAATAATTTATTAACTGAAGTGTGAGGAAAGCATATTTGAATGGCAAAGTTTTTGAAGTTGTTTGTGAGTTTTGTTATTTTGGTGATACTGTAAAAAATAAAGACAAGAAGTTTCATTCTAACATTTAATAATAGCTTTATTGATTATCTTCGTTAGTATGACTTGTATAGAGAAAGGGTTAGTCACAGGAAGAGTTTCTGTGTAGGGACAGTGATGAATAATTAGAAAGTCTGTTGAAAGAGAAAAGAGTTCATGTGTGTGCGTGGAAGTTATGGTTCGTAGCCCTGATGGATTATTTGTCTCCTTAAAGTTAGTAGTAAAAACGTGCATTACGAAAGATTAGAGACATTACCGTAGGGAGATAAGAATTCATTTATGTACCGTATTGAAGTCTGATTGTGGCAGTAGCCATGCTTGATTCATTGTCTCTCCATTTTAGTCGAACATGGGCCAAAAGGCCCAGTGTTGTGTTGCCTTCCAAGAAAGTTATTAGGGGTTGGTCCATGCCATGTGGAGATCTCTTCAGTCCGAGTGCCAGGAAGAAAGAGAGAGAGTGTTGCCATGATTTAACCTTCATGCACTTCATCATGTGTTCAGCTCACCAGAAAGATGACATCTAATTGGGCAAGCCAGAAAGAAAGCTGACTGCTACAACCAATCAGCAATTCTGTTATAAAATAAAACACATTCAAAATCTTAAGCCATGAGTAAATGCTGCTGCTGCTGCTGCTGCTGCTACAATACAATTGAAGCACAGGATGAAGTAGGTTCTAGAGTGATTGCAAGAGTTAGGGATGGATGGATTGAATTCAGAGATCTCTGTCATTTCAAACCAGCAGTGCATTACTACTGTCGACAAGGAAAGAGTCTATCAGGCATGTGTATGCAGTGTGTTGATATATAAAAGTGGAACATGGCCAGTGAGGGTTGAGTACATGCGTTGCATGAAGAAGAATGATATGAGAATGATACAATGGACTCATAATGCGACTCTTAAAGACAAGCTTAGATCTGATGACCTCAGAGGAAGATTAAATCTCGACAGTTTATGGAGATGTGTACAGAACAGGACACTTTGACGGTATGACTACATTGAAAGAAAAGATAAGAGTTTTTGGGTTAGCAGACATGTATGAGTTGAGGTAGCAAGGAAAACGAGACGGAAATGATAAGAGAGAAAGAGGGAAAACTAAAAACTTGGCCAGAGATAAATTAGTTTGGAAGTCAATTTCTAAAAGCTGTCCAATATATCCATGCTTTCTCAATCATATCACTGGGTCATTAACTCTAATGAATCCAAATGCTATATCCTTTATGGTAGCTTTCAGAACACACGGTCTACCATGTGATCCGCAAAACAAAAAGAATAATTTGCATTCAAAGACCATTTTACTAACTAGTCGGAATCTTCTACTATCAAAATAGGTGGATTAGAGACAGAATAATAAAAAAAATATCTCTGCCACCATATGTATGTGTGCATATGCCTTTTTTTTTTTTTTTTTTTGTATGAGGAGGGTATATCAGTTTATGGAATTAATAGCAGGGTCATATTCTTTGCACTTGCACTCATGTGATATTATTATTATTATTATTTACTCATTAAGATTTTTCACACAAATGATTATCAATGATCGCTCACTGATAATAACCAGTGGTGTTCTCTGGAGTCTGACTAACAGCAAAAAATCTCCAAATATTCAACACTCTCTGCCTCTTTCAATAACCATTCCAGACAGTTGCATTATTGCAACAGCTGTTTACCATTGATTTCTCGTTGGTGCAAACTGTTGGTCTTTTTTTAGCATCTGAGTATAAATGAGTCTAACCAAGGGTCAAGTATACTCTGAATTCTTCCAGTGGAAAAATGCTTGATGCTTTCCCTCTTCCATCTTTTAATCATCCTTGACCGTTCATGGCGATTTAAAAAACTGAAGAATAAAAACATTGACGAAAAAGAGATCATACAAACCTAGAGAACTTAAACAGAAATCCTATAAACTGCCTCCTCAACACACACGCATGCATAGGCTTTCACATATGGAGGCATATGTTTACGATGATTTTACCCAGTGAATTAATGTTTTTTTAAGTTTCTGTGAGAAGTCTCTGATGCTTTGAAACTTTTACGTTTCCAAACAATGGTTCCACC
The DNA here is from genome assembly GCF_053919585.1 of Euprymna scolopes. Lineage (NCBI taxonomy): Eukaryota > Metazoa > Mollusca > Cephalopoda > Sepiida > Sepiolidae > Euprymna > Euprymna scolopes. The sequence goes on along the minus strand of NC_136491.1, from coordinate 70,471,762 downwards.
AGAATACATACAGGATGCATATATGTTTCATTGCATGCGTTGCACTGCTCTACTAAGAAATTCATAAAACACACAATTTTGTATACGAAACTCATTACAAAGTATTCACCCAAAAGAAACAAATTTAAAATACTAACAAAAAAAAAATCTCGCTGGTCACATATTTTTGCTAGACTGAAGTGATTATACAATTGTGAAAGAACTGCATACAATCTATCTATCTATCTATCTATCTATCTATCTATCTATAAAACTGAACGTGTCTGTGTGTGTGTGTGTGTGTGTGTGTGTGTGTGTGTGTGTGTGTGTGTGTGTGTGTGTGTCTGTGTGTGTGTACATTTCCCTATGCAATAACTCTGTCAATTTTCAGTCTAAAGACTCGAAATTTGATATACAGGGTGCTGAGATTTGGGAAAATCGATGTGATCCGTTTTTGGCTAGAAATTTGGCTGTTAATGGGGTCAAAGTTCAACGATTTGACCTTTGAGAACTCTGCCAAACTCCTCCGACAATTTTTGGTCTACAAACTTGAAGTTTTAGTTATAGGTTCCTTGGACATAGATCTAACTTAATATGTCGATTTGAGCCCAAAGCAATAAATGTTAAGAGGTCAAAAAAGGGGTAAAAGTTTTAAAAATTGACCTCTGCGGTCTCTTCCAAATTACTCAGACAATTTCTGGTCTAAATATTTGAAATTTTACATAAAGGGTATTCAGAGATAGGGCAAGCTTTTTCATCGGTTTGGGTGGAAAATTTTTAGTTACCAATATATGTATGTATGTATGTATGTATGTATGTATGTATGTTTGCATGTCTGCCTAAAACTTTCGGCAGAGGCGACGGATTTTTAGAAGATCAGAATCATTTTGAAGTTCGACCTTTCAGACGACAAATATCGGAAAATTGGCTAAAAACATTAATATTTTCACCTTCAACTAGGCACTTTTCTACAGGGAGGGGGGTCACTTTTTTCGCCGATATTTCTGAAAGTTATCCTCTCCTTTAGATTGTCTAACCTTAATTCTAAAAAATGTCGTTTCTGGTTTGGCAGTTGTCATAACAGCATAGACGTTAGGTTTTTACCCCGTTCTTTTCCTCCTTTGCAATACGGGTTCGAGCTTGCCTTCCTACTATCACATTTTTTTTTTTTTTTTGTTCAACAGACACATCCAAGCACCTGGGCAACGCCGGGCTAAAATGCTAGTCTATATATCTATAAAAGTGAAAGTGTCTGTATGTGTGTGTATGTGTGTGTGTGTGTGTGTGTGTGTGCATTTCCCTACGCAATAACTCTGTCAATTTTAAGCCTACAGACTCGACATTTGATATACAAGGTACTGAGATTTGGAAAAAATCGATGTGATCGGTTTTCGGCCAAAAATTTGGCGATTAAGGGGTCAAAGTTCAACGATTTGACCTTTGAGAACTCTACCAAACTCCTCCGACAATTTTTGGTCTGCGCACTTGAAATTTTAGCTATAGGTTCCTTGGACATAGATCTAACTTAATATGTCGATTTGAGCCCAAAACAATAAATGTTAAGGGGTCAAAAAAGGGGTAAAAGTTTTAAAAATTGACCTCTGCGGTCTCTACCAAATTACTCAGACAATTTCTGGTCTAAATATTTGAAATTTTACATAAAGGGTATTCAGAGATAGGGCAAGCTTTTTCATCGGTTTGGGTGGAAAATTTTTAGTTACCAATATATAAATGTATGTATGTATGTATGTATGTTTGCATGTCTGCCTAAAACTTTCGACAGAGGCGACGGATTTTTACAAGATCAGTATCGTTTTGAAGTTCGACCTTTCAGACGACAAATATCAGAAAATTAGCTAAAAACATTAATATCTTCACCTTCAACTGGGCACTTTTCTACAGGGGGGGTCGCTTTTTTGCTGATACTTTCGAAAATCATCCTCTCCTTTCGATTGTCTAGCCTTAATTGAAACCTATGTCACTTCCGGTTTGACGGTGGTCGTAACAGTAAAGACGTCACGTTTTTTTCCTCGTTCTTTTCCTCCTTTGCGGTACGGGTTTGAACCTACCACTTTTTTTTCTTTTTTTTTGCCCAACACACACCTCCAAACACCCGGGCAACGCAGCGCTGAAATGCTAGTATGTAGCTAAAAAAAAATAATTGTTGTAGAAAAATTAAAATAATTTTCGACATTATTGATAACGTTTTCCTATTCTTTTATTTCTTTTTTTTATTATTGTTTATCTATGATTTCTATGTTTTGAAACATAGTGTATATCGAAATTTTATGATGTCACACAAAGCTATAATTAATGGGTTAGCATAATGTTTTAAGCTCTATCTATACGAAAGTCCAAATAGCCCAGTTGGTAGAACCTCAAACTAAAGATTTGAAGGTTTTAGCTTTGATTTCCGGTTATGACATTTACTGTTATTTACTACTAGAAGTTCCACCCTGCTTTGTTCGGGCCATATGTACTGTTCATAGCTTTATGTGCATATGTATATACTAAAAAGTGTGAATATGTGCGGTAATGCTTTTCTATATAATAGGCTTCCCTTAACTACCATAGAAAAAAGTTTGTACAGACCATAGATGTCAAATTTTTTTAACTTTGACCCCAATTTTGACCCCTTAACAGTTATTGTTTTGGGCTCAAATTAAATTAAAATGTTTGACCCATGTCCAAGTAACCTACATCTAAAATTACAAGTGTTTAGATCCAAAATTGGCGGAGGAGTTTGGTAGAGTCTGCAAAGGTCAACTCTATAAACTTTGACCTCTTGCCAACCAAATTTTCGCCCAAAAACTGATCAAAAAGCTTACTGCATGTCTCAATACCCTTTATGTAAAATTTCAAATATTTAGACCCAAAATTGGCTTAATAGTTGGCTAGAGACTGCAAAGGGAAAATCTTTTGAACTTTGACCACTTGGAAGCCAAATTTTCAGCAAAAAAAAAAACGATTAAAAAGCTTGCCCTATGGCTGAATACACTTTATGTAAAATTTCAAATGTTTAGACCAAAAATTGGCTGAGTAATTTGGTAGAGACCACAAAGGTCAAGTTTTTAAAAACTTTGACCCTAATTATGATCCCTTAACATTTATTGTTTTGGGCTCAAATCAAATTATAAAGTTAGATCCATGTCCAAGGAACCTATATCTAAAATTTCAAGTGTTTAGACTAAAAATAGCCAAATTTCTGGTAAAAATCGATTAAAACGATTTCCCAAATCTCAATACCCCTTATATCAAATCTCGAGTCTGTAGACTGAAAATTGACAGAGTTATCTGGTAGGGAAGTGAACACAGGCAGACAGACAGACAGACAGACAGACAGACAGATACACACACACACACACACACACACACATTTTCACTTTTATAGATTAATGCAATATTTTCCATTTTTGAAAATAGTTAAACTCTGCTATTTCAAAGTTAAACAACTTCTGCAATGTATTTATTGTGTTTAAAAGATTGTGATCGATGGAAAAATTATGATTGAACAAAAAGACAGAACATAATCTCTATTTATATAAGACTAGCTTGGGTGCCCGGGTGTTTGGAAGTTTGTGTGGAGCAAGTAAAAAAAAAAGTGGTCGTAGGCAGGCAGGCTCAAACCCGTACCACAAAAGGAGGAAAAGAACGGGGGGGAAAAAAAAACATGACGTCTTTGCTGTTGCGTCCATCACCAAACCGGAAGTGATGAATGTTTAAATTAAGGCTAGTCAATCGAAAAGAGGGGATGACTTTCGAAAATATCAGCAAAAAAGAGACCCTTCCTTGTAGAAAAATGCCCAGTTGAGAGTCCAGGAATTAATGTTTTTAGCCAATTTTTTTATATTTTATATTTATATTTGTCATCTGAAGGGTCGAGTTTCAAAGCGATACCGATATTGTGAAAATCCGTCGCCTCTGTCGAAAGTTTTAGGTAGACAAACAAATATACATACATACATACATACATACATTTAAACAGACATGTGAGATTTATATTATAGAAGATTATAGATGATGACTTTATGTGGTGAGAACAAAAATAAACTGTAACTAGTCTCAATTTAGCGCCACTGAAATGATCGAGTTTAGCATCACACACTATCTGACGGCGTTCAAACATGTCACAACTGTAAAAATGTGTACAAAACACTTATTTTCAAATCGTTCTAAGAATAACATACAAAATCCAAAACAATTTATATGTTTCTTACAAAATATAAATGTGCAGTTTCAATATAGAAAAGTAAATTCAATAAAAATATGAATAACTATTTTGACACAAAATGATTTTTTTTCTGGGATTTTTTGTGTGGTATCCAATCTTGGCAGGTTCAGCCAGCCTCCTCCAAATTTGTAAATAAAAAACGTCAGAACCCACGGACAATGATTAGTAGGACTGCCGATAGTGCGAATATGGTATTATAGTGACTGGAATTTGTTTTAAGACAAAAGACTGCGGGGTTATTTTTTTAGCAACATTAGTTTTTGCAGGGTTTTTTTCAAAAACATACAGTGCCTGATATAATCAAATCGTCACCCATCTGATGAGTACCATTTGAAACGTTGCTTAACATGTGTCAAATGATTAAACAAGAGTGCCCAGAAAATGTCTCAGAATAATGATCATACTTTTCCATTAAAAAATAATTTTTCGAAGGTAATCAATTTTTTGTTTGCATTTGGGAAGATGTAGCTCATTTGAATAACATTATATATGATGTTGTGCTTAATCTGACTATTTCAGACACCAGCAAAACTGGAGTTCTTCATGTACTTTTGGTCCTAAAATAATGAGAACTTGTTAACATTTATATTATATAAAATGTATCAACGTTACTAACTATTCATATTATCTTTAGCCAAAACCTTTTATTCTGTTTTATTTTTTTTTTATTCCAGATGTGCTTAACATTTCTTCAGATTCTTCAACTTTGATTGCACATTCTGTATGGGGTGCTCTGCATGGATTAGAGACGTTCAGTCAACTTGTCTACAAAACTCACAATAAAATGGCAAGTAATTCACGTTTCTGTAAATTCTGTAAGTTTATTCCTTTTATGTTATATTATATTAGATTATATTATAATTTGTTATAATATATTATGCTATATTATATTATAGTTTGATATATTATGTTATATTATGTTATATTATGTTATATTATTTCATATTATATTATGTTATATTATATTTTGTTATAATATATAATATTATATTATGTTATGCTATATTATGTTATATTATAATATGTTATGTTATGCTATGTTATATTATATCATGTTATGTTATGCTATATTATGTTATGCTATGTTATGTTATATTTTGTTACGTTATATTATATTATATTACATTAGATTATTTTATGTTATGTTATATTATAGAATATATATATTATATAATATATATTATATATTATGTTATATTGTGTTATATAATATTATATTATGTTATGTTATATTATATTATGTTGTATTATATTATGTTATATTATATTATATTATGCTATATTATATTATGTTATATTGTATTATTTTATATTATATTATATTATATTATGTTATATTATATTATATTATGTTATATTATATTATGTTATATTATATTATGTTATATTATATTATGCTATATTATGTTATATTATATTATATTATGTTATATTATATTATGTTATATTATGTTATGTTATATTATGTTATATTATATTTTGTTATATTATATTATATTATGTCATTTTACATTATATTATTGTTATGTTTGCAAATAACATATAAAGCAATACCAATGAAGACTCAACAAACAAAGGTAGATCAATAAGAAGTGTATTAGGAAAAGTATATTTACAGTATATTTACATAATGGTTGTCAGGTAAGAGAGTCTTGGCTGGAGAACATATCTGCTCTCAGACTAACCGAGTCTTGTTATTTATGTGTAATATTATCCACATACGTAAATGAGTGGGTGCCACCACAACACCCTCCTCCCAAGATTTGAAGTCACACAGATTTCAATATCTTTTTCTCTTGGGATTTAACATTAATGGTTCATTAAACATTCTTTTTCTACCTGATCTTCGGGGCTCAGGTGTATATTGAGGCGGTTCCAAATTAAAGAATTCATATATGATGTCCATGTTTTCCTCCTCTTCGACTGCTGTTGTATAATCACCCTCTTGAATGTGACGTTTTTTTATTTGGTTCAGGTGCCTTTTATGTATATTCTGTGGACCTTTAATCATGTATGTACAATCACCAATGCATTTATCCACTACTCCACATTCCCAGTAAGAAGTGTTATTCCTGTAGCACTTGAAATATACTCGATCTCCCGAGTTATATTTCTTTCTTATCAAGTGTGTAGTGTTTCGGACAATTGCCTGTCTTGGCAATAGTTTATCAAACGCCGATTTCACCTTTCTGGCAAACATTAAATCAGCTGGTGATATGTTTGACGGTGTATTAGGGTGCGGTGTTATCCTATATATTTGCAAAAATTGTTGCAAAGCTTTTTCTGTTGGTATCCCAATGGATTTTTTCAACGCTCGTTTTAACGTGTCCACGAACCTCTCCACGAGGCCGTTCGACCTTGGATGGTATGGAGGAGCAGTGATATGCTTTACTTGGAACGTGTCACAAAATTCCTTAAAGTCTGTGGATGTGAATTGAATTCCATTGTCAGTGACCAATGTGTCTGGTACACCAAATCGTGCAAATAACTCGTGTAGGAATCCTATTGAGTTGTTCGTTGTTGGATTCCTGCAACGCATTACCTCAGGCAATTTTGTGTAACTATCTACTACAATTAAGTAGTAATTTTCTCCTACTGGACCAGCGAAGTCCATGTGGATTCTCGACCATGGGTGGTCGGTTTTCGGACAAGGTTTGTGTACTATAGGTGGGGATTTTGCCGCTAACTGGCATCCTTACATCTATTTATTGTTGTAGCGATGTCGATGTCCATGTTACGCCAGTATACATAGCTTCTCATTAGAGACTTCATTCAATTTATCCCCGGATGTCCTGTGTGGAAGTCACTCAAAATCCTCTTCTGCAACGTTTTAGGTATTACTACTCTCTCGCTGTATAATAACACATCGTTACATATGGAAAAAATTTCCTGAACCTTTTTGTCATTTATAATTTTTTCTTTTATATCATTTATGTATTCATCTTTATCGGCTTCTCTTTTAATGTCCGACAATGTTACCGGTAGTTCTTTAATGATGTTTGCTACCATATTTTTCACTTCGACATTTGTTCAAATTGCCGCAATCACTGATTCTTCCAAATTATGTTTCTGCGGTATCAGTCTTGAAAGTCCATCCGCATGGCAAATCTTTTTCGATGCTAGATATTGTATTTGGAAATCGTAATTCAGTAGGATCGTACCCCAGTGCAGCAATCTATTTGCGGTGTATACAGGCAATCCTTTTTTTGATCCGTAGATTATGACTAATGGTTTATGGTCGGTTTCAAGTATAAAATGTCTATCATATAAATATCGGTGGAACTTAGTCACTGCAAAGATTATACTCAACGCTTCTTTTTCAATCTGTGAATACGTCTTCTTTGCTGGAAGCAGCGTTCTCGAAGCATGAGCTATTGGCTTTCTAGATCCATTAGGCATGATATGTTGAATGCATGCTCCTACGCCGTAGGAACTAGCATCACTAGCAATGACTATATTTAATTTTGTGTCATAGTGAGTTAGAAATAATTCAGATGTTAGTGCGCTCTTTATTTTGTCAAAAACGGTTTGACATTCTTGCGTCCAGTTCCAAGGTGTGTCCTTTTTTAGCAGCTCATTTAAGGGAGCTCGCAAATTATGCATCCCTTCAATAAACGATTGGTAATAATTTGCGAGTCCTAAGAAACTCTGCAAGCTTGTTACATTATTAGGTGCTGGCATGTTTTTTATTGCCGCAGATCTTTCTGGGTCTGGACGTCGCCCATGTTTATTTATTATAGGTCCAAGATACTTAATTTCGCTCATACAAAAGTCGCATTTATTTTCTTTTACTTTAAACCTGAATTCTTGTATTCAAGTGGATACTTGTTTTAAATGCTCCTTATGATCTTCTAGGAATTTGCTCCTGATAACAATGTCGTCCAGGTATGCACATGCGCACTCAATACCACTTAGCATGGTGTCCATCACTTGCTGAAAGATGGCAGGCGCTACTTTGATGCCAAAGGGAAACCGGTTGTATTTGTACAATCCCTTATGCATGTTGATGCATAGTATTTTTGAGCAATTCTCCTCGACCGGTATTTGTAAATACGCGTCGCTCAAGTCTAACTTTGTGAATATTTCCTCTGGGCTTGGTAGAGGGTAATGGTAATCTTGTAATATGGAGTTTAGACCTGTCGAAAAATCTGCGCATACTCTGATTTCATCATTCTTTTTCTTTACATATACGGTGGGGGCTGCCCAGTTGCTGTGTTCTATTTTTTGATAGTATGCCTGTCTGTTCCAACCTGTCTAATTCTTTATTAATCTTTTCCAATCCAACGAACGTAACATTTCGCTTTTTTCTAAAAATTGGGCTGCTGTTTTCTTTAAGTTCAAACGAGGCCTTAAATTTATTGCAACGACCTAATTTAGTCATGAATACTTCAGGGAACAATTTTTTTAAGTCCTCTTTTATATTTCCTGTTGTTGGAGTAGTACATTCTATTTTTTTACAGAATGTATTGATTGGCTTATCCCACAGTCCAAATTTCTCAATCAAATCTATTCCAAACAGATTTTCACTATTTTTCAATACGAACATTTTTAATTTCTTCGTAATCCCTTTTAATTTTATCAGAAGGATAACTTCTCCTTCAAATTTTATCTCACCACCAGTTACCGTTCGAGCTCATTTACTTGTTTTCATCATGGTTGGTTTACCCAACTTTTTCCATGTATTCAAGTTTATTATAGAAATATCGGATCCTGAATCCAGTTGTAACTTTATTGGCGTTTTAAATATTTCCGCTTTTATGTATTTTCGCTGATTTTTGTCTAATTTTTCATTTGATTTTGTTTGCTGTACTCTCTTTCTGGCGAAAGTGTTATATCTGCAACAATCGCTTTTGTGTCCGACTTTCTTGCAAATGTAGTATTTTTTCTTCTTATAAGGGCAATCTGATTCCCGATGTCTTCCTGCGCATCTCTTACAGTTATATCTAGGGAGAGATTTGTTATATTCTTTACTATAATTATCATTATTATATTTGGAATATCTCGTTCCATTTTGACTGCTTTTATTTGTATAGTTCTTAGTTGGTGTGTATGGTTTTCTAACCTTTCTTACATATGCCACTCCGGATTCTTCTTTTTTTAATCTTTTTTTAGTGTAATTGCCCTTTCACAATCCTCTGCTAATTTCTGAAGTGCTAAATCTTGCTCAGATTTCAGCTTAGACAACACTCGTCTGCGTATTTCTGCATTTTCTATGGAAACTAACCCTTGTGCGAAGATTAGGCATTTGAAATCTTCTACTTTTAGTTCTGCTAGCTTCAAATTATCATAGTTTTTATTGACAACTGATGCGTATGTCAAATAATCTTGGTTGTCCATTTTCCTTAGATTCATACACAACCATCTCTTATGAAAAAGAGATATATTCGGATTGAATAATTTTTTAGTAATTTTACAGCTTCCATGAAATCTAATTCCGTAGTTTTTTTTAGGTAATATATAGTCTACGAATTTACTGTGTTCTGCTACACCCAACTAAGAGGCTCACTTTCTGGCTATTTGGCCAACTTTTGCAGTCCAGTTGAAAGACATCCCCGTATCTTGTATAGTATGCTTCAAAATTCTTTTTTTCCTCCGGCACATAATTAAATGTGTCCATACTATTAAAAATAGCTGTATGGGAGTAATTAGCACTGTCGACACTTTCTCGATTATTCTTTAGTAGTTCCAGTGTTTTAGCAAAACATTCATTTTGCCTTTCTTCGTGTTCAAATTGTAATTTCTTCTGCCTTTCTTCTTGTTCAAATTGTAATTTTTTCTGCCTTTCTTCTTGTTTCAGTTGCCATTTCAATAATTTCTCATCTCTTCGTTCATCTTGCTTGGCTTGTGCCTGTTGTTGCGTCTGCAAAAATTTCATTAACATTCTAGATAAATCTTCCATTTTTTTTTTTTTAGTGTATTCTAAAATATAAACTGGTTTGTGTTACAATAAAAATTGTTCAGAGTTCCTGTTTTCAATAAATAATAATATCGCTTCTCGAATAATATTTTATCACTTCACTAGCGAGTCAATTAAGGCTTTTACTGAAACCACCAAATACAATTGACTTTTCCGTTTTAGGCACTTCCTAATAAGTAACAGCAGAACTTAAGTACAACTCTTTCCACAAAAAAAAAGAAGATTTTTCAACTCGAGTCACAATTGAAAACCATAAAATGTATGGACTACATTTAATTCTTTCTTTTGTTTTTGTTTTTTTTCTTACGTGACGTTTTACTGTTTTATATCCGTTATCCAGTGACAACTTCAGTTTAAAAAAAAATTCTTTCCTTGATTTTAGTTTAACTGTGGTATTTTTTAATACCGAAGAGAGAAAAAAAAATATTTGGTTTACCAAAAAGTCTTTAGTTGATGTTTTGCTAACGGAGAACAACAATTAGGAAATCCACTGGTGAACTTTTTTTCCCGTATGTTACTTTCTTGTACGTTTACTCTTCATAATTTAGTAATACGAATCTGTTTGTCGTTTTACAACAAAACAAAAATTCACTTTTACAGTTTGTTGTTTTTTTTTTCAAGATGGATTCCAAGAGAAACGGCGTAAATTGTCGCTTTTGCCACATTCGAGTTTTTTTTCTTTTTTTTTTTCTTTGAGACTGCAATTAGCAGTTTTGGTTTGTCTTCCCCCCCCCCTCCGACTAGTATTTTAGTAAATACAATACTATCAATCGAGGTTACTTTTTTTCTGACTTGAGTCGAACTTCTCTTTCGCGTGAAATCCATTTTCACGACTATTTCGTTCGTCAAAACTTGTATTCCTTAGAAAGGTCAATCGTTGCGTTGTACTCTTTTTTTTTTTTAGTGAGTTTTTTCCATTTCTTCGTCAAACTGTTATATTTGACGTTCATCTTTGTCGCCAACTGTTATGTTTGCAAATAACGTATAAGGCAATACCAATGAAGACTCAACAAACAAAGTTAGATCAATAAGAAGTGTATTAGGAAAAGTATATTTACAGTATATTTCTATAATGGTTGTCAGGTAAGAGAGTCTTGGCTGGAGAACATATCTGCTCTCGGCTCGGCCTTCGGTGGCTTCTGGTTAACACACACTCAGACTAACCGAGTCTTGTTATTTATGTGTAATATTATCCACATATGTGGGTGCCACCACAACAATTATATTATATTCTGTTATATTATGCTATGTTATATTATATTATGTTATATTATATTATACTATATTATATTATATTATATCATATTATACTATATTATATTAGATTACATTAGATTATATCATATAGAATATATTGAAGACAAGAAAAGAAGTCTCATTCTAACAATTTAAAGCAACTTTATTGGCTATCTTTTTTAGTAAGAATATAGGAGAGAAACGGCTAGTTTAGAAAAAGGGTTGCTTGTGGAAAGTGTTCTTGCGTGGAAACATAGATTGGATATTAGACAGGCCTGTTGAAAGAGAGAAGAGTTCAGTGTATACATGTTGAAGTTGGTAGTAGGAGCATGCGTCCATGTATGGACAAAGGTAGTCCTGTAGCACGAGAAAGAAAACCGCATGTGGAAATAGCCATGCTTGTATTCATGCTAGCCCGGAGCCAAATGGCCTGGGCAAGGTCGCACTTCAACAGAGTGGTGTGCTATCAGCAAGAACCAGGAAGAAAGGAAGAGAGTCTGTTGCCGGTTCACGTTTTATACACTCTATCATGTGACTGAGAGTTTGCTTCTGATTGGATAAGCCAGGAAGAAAGTGGATTTAAAATCTCCAGCCACAAGAATTCGCTCCTGCTTCTATTTGTTGCAATTTTCGTCTGCTACATTTCACATTTTCGTTCAGTGACGAGTATATACATCATTAAGATTTTCTGCATTTTTTCAGTAATTAAAATAATTTTTATAATTCAGTAATTAAAATAATTTTTATAATTCAGTAATCAAAATAATTTGTATAATTCAGTAATTAAAATAATTTTTATAATTCAGTGATTAAAATAATTTTTATAATTCAGTGATTTAAATAATTTTTTAAATTCTAACACCAAAAGTATTAAAAGTTAAAGTTGTAAATATTTGTTCCTATTGAGATGACGAGTTTAGAAATTATCATTTTTACATGTGTTACTACGTAATACAAAGAAACTCCTAAACATCCTATATATATATATATATATATATATATATATATATATATATATATATATATATATATATATATAGAGAGAGAGAGAGAGAGAGAGAGAGAGAGAGAGAGAAATAAAAATTACAATAAGTTTACCAAGGTAATCAAAATGGTAAACTTAAAATATATTATAAATATTAAAGAGTTAATATTTACAAGTAAAGTAATCTCAACCAGATTTAAAAGCTCAATAAAACCGAAAAGGAAATAGAGCTTATAATATATATATATATATATATTGTGTGCATATGCATTATCGCCACCACATGAATTTTATTAGAATTTTTGAAGAAACCGTTAAAACCTTCAAACTCATCATTTTCCTTATTATTCTCACTGCCAATAATTTTCGTGACTAAATTACGATTCAAACTAAAGTTGCATTGAAAATAAACAAGTGTATTTTGTTAAGATTTTCAAATTCGAAAAGACCTCCAGAATCCAGTTATCTCTTATTATTTTTTCATAAGAAATGACAAAAAAATATCAATAATTGTAAACTGTCGGCTTAATTCCTATTTTAATCGTGTAAATTATTTAGTGTGACATAGATTTCATCATTAGTCTCGAAGAACTAATTTTTACTTACATTATGCTTTAGCTAAACAAACATTTATTCCTACCAAATGTGAAATGCTGAATAAAAAATTTGATAGCAAAAGTAAAAAAAAAAAAAAATGGAAAGAAAAATATGACTTGAGTTCCATCAGCTAGAATTGAAATCAAAAATTTAAAGAGGCTCCACCAGAGACGTTACCAGGTGAGCCATCATCAGTCAGGTAAAAAAAAAAGATGAAAATAAACTTAGATAATCATACAAATCTTATTTGATGTAGAAATGTTTACACATTCGTTGAAGACATTTGAAGTTGATTTACAATTGATAAGTTTTGATTATTTAAATTTTGCCCCTCCCCTTTTTTAATCCCTTAGCAACTATTTTAACCGAGTAAACACCCATAAAAAAAAACGACCCACAAAAAATGCAATCACTTGAGCTGTCTCGCATCGTTCTGTGATCTACCATTTCAGAGGAGATGCAATTTGAAAAAAAATGGAGACAGACAGACATAATGAGTTTTATATATGATATATATTATATTAAAACATTACTTTCCTCTTAATTTGCGAAATTTGGAGCTGGTTTTGTCAGCATTGTTTGTAACTTGAAATTAAAATTTTAAATCATAAGCAGTTCGTATTATTTGGAACGAGAGCATGCTACCCCAGTGGATTAAATAAAAAGCTCTGTTTTAAATTCTGTGTGGATTTCTGAGTTTAACAGAAAGATTCCAGAGTCTGACAAGGTCTGAAGTAAGTCAGAAATTACATCGACATAACACTGAAGATGAGAACAGTAGTCTGAATATTCCAAAATGATACGAATTGTCAATCCTCATCTAAAAAATTTCGAAACATGATAAGCATTTTATTTATAAGTTTCTTGTTTCAGAAAGCAAAAGCATTTTCATTTATTCCTTTAAATAGATGAATCATAGCATTTTGTAATTATGATACAAATTTATTTATCTTTTAAAACTGCAATGAAAAGAAAGGTATGCATCAATTAGGAGTGTAGAGTAAATGAGAACTCTTTATACCATTGTATTTCGAAGCCTGATGCTTCTCATCAGAATAGGAGAGAAGATGCCAGGTAACATAATAGGGATGTGACATCTAGCGATAGTTACATTAGGAGCGAAACAAAATATCCTAAACGGCTGGACCATTTTTGTGAAATTTCACACAAATGTACTTTATGTGTCTGGCAGTGTTTGTAAATAGGTCTTGTATCGGAATGTTTTTGATAAGTATCGATAATCAATAATTGAAAAAATCTAATGAAAGAAGGAACAGGCAATTTTGACTAAAGTTAGAACCTTACACAATCTAATATCACAAATGCATTTGAGAAGTTTTTTTATCACATAAGCAGAAAGACCAGGCATATAAAATTAACAGTAGGTTCTTTGATATGGCAGGGCGCATTCAAAATAAATGTTTCTGTTTAGAGCAGAACTTAACCATGATACTTGCTATTTGCATTTTAAAATTCAATTCCAGCCATTATATAAAAATAATTTTATAAAATCAACAGTAAGTTCTCTACAGTGCAATGTAGACTACAATGTATTGTAGACTAAGTAACTCCGGGGAGGATTGAAAAATGGTGATTTCACCGATTTCGATGACAATAAAATATGGGAGAGTGAAACATTCTATCCTCATGAATGTTCAAATGAATTACACCTAACATTAATTTTTCATGAACTGTTGAAAAAACAGTAATGAAAATTAGGCATTATAAAAGTAGTCTTGTGTTTTTTCTTCTGTAATATATATATACATGTATACGTCCAGTATTTCAAAATATTATGCTGTATTGTTGATTTAAAGAAGAATAACCTGGTTTGATGGTAATATACAAGTGATACATGAAAAACAAAATTTTTTGCATTTTTATTTAAAAGAATTAATTTTTATTATCGTGAAAAAAAAAAGCAAGATCACCCAACAACATTGCTATCTATTAGCTAAACACATAGGTCAATAGTGTATGTCACCAGTCCTGCTCAACAATTATGTTCTTCTCTGATACTTTAAAATGTTATTTTGGAATTTTTTAGATGAGGATTGGTAATTTGTATCATTTGGCTTATTCAGCCTATTGTTTTCATATTGGTTATTATATATTTGCAATCTTTTAGTAGATGTAATTCTAGAATCTATTAATTGAGCTATTCAAAAAGTTGCAACAATTAATGAGCCGTGGCATGTAACCGTCTAGTGATGCTCTGTTGATGCCCGATGCAATTCTTAATTGTATGCATAAAGATTCAAATATAAGTCTAATATATTTAGGAATATTATGAGAAAGGGAAATAGTTTGAGTATGAGTGGATCCACCCCAACCGCCCCCATGTTGGATGCTTGTAACCATTGCCCTTGCACCTCCCACACACCTTTTAATGAGCTAAGTTTTGCATGCAGTGATCAGCATGGAAATTGAGACTCAAATTGTTGCTACAGTCAACAGAGATTTATTTTAATGGACTTTCTGAGATATTAAGCACTTAAAAGTTGCTTTTCTATAAAGTTGAATGATTATCCCTCATAAATTTCCCCTGGGGTTAAGAACCAAGTTGTCTCCTGTGTTGTTATCTTATCAAAAGGTTTGACCTGAACTTGAAGCAGTCATTTAGAAAATTATCATGTGGGGAAACAAAGCACAGATTAATATGCATCTGTTCTCTTATAGAAGTTTCACATGCATATATTGTTGTTAAAAAAGAAAAAAGAAAAAGAAATAGAATCCAGGAGTTAAAATTTGAATATCGTATCCGAAATCATCCATCTTAGTCAATGATTCTATTAACTTATCCTTAACAATTTTTCACAATAGAGAAAATGACAGGTAGTGTTGTATATCCAGGTTGGGTGTACCAAAAAACGTCACCTAGCAAAAATAAACTTACTTGATACAAACATGTACTTGGCATCATTGATCGTCAAAAATAAAATAATTGTTGATTGAGTTGAATCTGCCTAACTGAAAGAAACAACATAGTTGATTGTTGAAAATAAAATAATCATTGAGTCAAAAGTATCTTCTATGTTTACCTATATCCAAATGTCAGCTGCAGATGGGAATACCTTGCTGCTAAATAAAGATTCTCAAAGTATATCTACAACGAAGGTGAAATCCAAGAATGGGTGATTGCAGATGGATGCATGAGTGTAACAAATTGTTTAATAATATCAACACCAAATTGTGATCATCAGACGATTGGCGATTGAGTCTGAAAAAACATCTTGTCAAATTCCTGTGTATGTGTCATCCTTCCTCACTAACCACCACTGACAATAAAGGTATATCATTATATTTTTATACATCAGTTTTGTTGAGTTATTTTGCTATATTGTAGACGTTAATTCCAAAATGAAGTGACCCATTTTTCTGATTAGTTTTGTATATTTTCCATAATGGTGACAAATCAAAATTGTCTTCTTTTGAAAATAAACAAATCATTTTTCTGCACTATTTTGATATGTTTTTTTTTTTTTTTAGTTTTTTTTATCTTTTATGAAGTGCCTACTTTGTCGTCTAGCGTTAACTAAACAGAACTCTTCCTCTGCAACTAAAATACCTTGACCCTATCACTAAACCTAAGTCCGAGTAGAGTTTTTTTTTTTTTAAGTTTGTTGAAAGTCCGATAACTCTTGTATCTCTATTACCTCCCTTTCCCTGTACATATCCCATAATCCCTTTTTTGTTCTTCCCCTTTAATAAAGAGTTCTTCTCATCAGTCAACACATGTGTCTATTTTCCTCCTTTGAATTCCTGTTCATTATTATCTCTATTCCACTAAAATGCACCACTCAACAAAGTTGCTGAAAAATGTTAATTTTTAA
>NC_136491.1:70257484-70452484 GCF_053919585.1 Euprymna scolopes | reverse complement strand
ACCAGGCGTTCATATATGGCAGAACCATATGTATTGTTCAAAACGTCTGATGGTAAATATTTTGCATGATGAATCTTTACTGGAATATCTTATTTTACGCAGATCTAGTTCAATTTATTGTCATATAAACCCCAGCAAATGCAGGAAACGAATTTTCATAAATTCATCAAAAAGACATTTTTATTTTCATAGATTTTTTTCAGCCTTCCTCAATCCCACACACCTTCATTATATGCAGAATATACAAACTATGTAAAAATATCAACTTTTTTTAGGAGCTTCAGCAGTGCCTATAAAAGTTCACTCACTAGGTTAGGAAAAAACTGAAGTGCATTCAGTATTTATTTATATATTTTATATATTATATTTTTATATATTTTATATATTATATTTTTATATATTTTATATATTATATTTTTATATATTATATTTTTATATATTATATTTTTCTTCTATTTTTCATACTTTTTTTGCCGCACAAAAGTTAAAAATTAATGGATACCCTAAAATGTGATACACAACTATAATCTAAATAAGGATTATATATTTCTAATTGTTAAGAGGAAATATTTACATACTTTACTCCATATAGATATTTATAATATCTATGAATATATCATAAGTAATGATTGATTAAATAATAGTGTTAATTAAGAATGTTGAAAGATACAGTCAAAATAAATAATAAAAATAAATGATCAATGAATAATTATGAAAAGTAAATATAATATTAAAAAAAAAGTAATAGTAATAATTAATTATAATAGTAATAATTAAAACAATGACTCAAATAGATAATAATAATAATAATAATAATAATAATAATAATAATAATAATAATAATAATAATAATAATGAATTATTCTGACAGTATTAATAAAGAGCAATGATTTAACATTCAATAATGGTCATCTATAAATTAATAAATTGGTCATTTACTATAAAGAATTATGTAGAAAATCAGCATGAAGGTACAAATGCTGGAGAAGTAGAGCTGATAGAATTGATCCCATGAGTAGACCTGGTTGTTTGCAGGTCCATTCGCGATGATGTATAAGAATTGATATAACTGATATAAGGCAAGCGTTAAGTGTGTGAGCAGATAATGATTTATTGGTACTAAAATTGTGTCTGTTGAGTTCGGAATCTTCGAATAGCTTTGAATAATTGATACGTCAGTAGATTATGAGTTACTTCCCTTGAACCATTTGAACAATTATCCATTCCCTTGAACCATTTGAACAATTATCTCTCTTTACTAATTCAAGATGACCACTGTAATCTACAACAGGCATGTCAAACATGAGCATGTGAGCTGCATGCAGCCCGCAAGAAGTAAAATTGTAGCCCCACAAACAATTTTAAGCAACTTGGAAAAATGAAGGAGAAAAAAAGAAAAGATCAAAATAAGAGGTGAGTTCGAAAAGTAGTTAAAATTTCTTATCTATCCTCGCTTTAGGGAAGTCTTTTTTGATACTGAGCCCACATATCGAAAGCTTACAACGACACAAGCACAACTGTCACGACTTCTCATTACTTCCCTTAGTTTCCCTTTCTTAACCCTACATCGACTTCCGGCAGTGTCATTCATTTCCTTTTCTCCTACACGCCAACATGCTATCCCAGAGGTAGCTTATCTTTTTTCACCCCCACCTCTTCTGCACCGACGCTGTAAGTCCTTCTTTTCTTTCATTTTTGGTATTTGTTTCTCTGAGGGCCAACTGAAGCTTAAATTACCGGTGATAACACAAAAACTTGTCCCTTCGAAAAATTTAATCTTTTGCTGGTTGTGGGTTTTGTAAAATTAAGTTTTGTTGCAATTAAAATTATAAATCACACAAAGTTGGATTTATTTTATTTTTCATTAATAAATATTTTTAAACATTAATCATAGAAATAACAGCAACAACGACAGTGAAGAAAGCAATTCTATCCACAATATTTTTTTTTCTTTTAAATTCAAAATTCTAATTGTTTTTATATTTTTAATTCATTACATTTGTTTTAGTTTTAATTGTTTCGTTTTGTTTTTAAATTTTAAATTCGTTCTTTTTTATTTAAAGTTAATAAAAAGTTATTTCGTTACATTGGTTTTGTTAGATTTGTTTCGTCATTTTTCAATTCACACCCGTGAAAACTGACAAAACGTAATTTTACAAAACCCACAACCAGCAGAACATTCAATTTTTCGAAGGGTCAAGCTTTTTGCTTTATCACCGGTAAATTAGCTTCAGTGAGTCCTCAAAGAAACAAATACCTTCTTTTTTTTTTACAGAGTTTATTGACTTTCAATTTCTTCACATCGTTATTTGGACTCACATTTTCATTATCTTGAACTTTTAAGCGTTTCCCGCTTCTCTCTCTTACCCACTTGTTACACTGTTACTTTTTTCTTTCATTTTCAGTTTTTACCTTCTTCTATTTTCAATAAACCTGTCGATAAGCAAATTGTCTTAAAGTGATAAATCAAAAAAATGTTGTGCCCATGACGTTCTAAGCCTTTGATTGATGGTTTCAATGTAAAGAATAACTTTCCCAAAGCAAGGATAGATAAAAAAGTTAACTATTCTTCGAACACACTTCTTAATCTGTATTTATTTTATCTACTTTTACGTTTTCTGACGTGTAGACCCTATATTGCTTTTTACTATTGTGTACTTTTTATTTAAATTGACTTTTGTAACTAAAAATATGAATATGGTAATACTGTGCAGGGTCAGGTTCCTTTGCGATAACTGCTTTTATTGATATTTTATAAATATTTTTCGTTGTATTTGATTTTATTTTAACTTTTTAATTTTCCAGATTGCACATTTTTAAAATGGCAAGTGCTTCTGCGACTAAGAAAAAAAGATAAATGAAGAAGGGCGACTGTTTCAAGAAAAATGGGAACTACAGTATTTTTGTGCAGAAGTGAATGGAAATATACATTGTTTAATTTGTAATAACCATATTTCTACGCTGAAGGCGTATAATCTGCAAAGACATTATGAAATGAATCATCTGTCTTATAATAAATAGGAAGGCCCCATGCGTGTTTCAATGCTCAAAGAATTGACGGTTAACTTGACACAGCGACAGGCCTTTATTACAAAAAGTCAGAAAGTAAATGTTGCTTCCGTTACTGCAAGCGATGAACTCAGTCGATTGATAGTGAGGCATGGAAAATCCTACACCGAAGGAGATTTTGTGAAACAATGCCTTATAAAAACGGCCGAAGTTGTGTGTCCGGAAAAAGCACACTTGTTCAAAAATATTTCCCTCACCAAGAACACTGTTGCTGAACGCATTGATGAAATGTCAAGTGATTTGAAGCAACAGTTAAAAGTTGAATCATTTGAACAGTTTTCAATTACAATTGATGAGACTGTCGATATCACTGGGATAGCACAGCTTGCGGTCTTCATCAGGGCCTGTGACAATAAATTCAACATTTCTGAAGAACTGATTGAACTAATCCCTATGCATGACACTGCAACAAGCCAGGACATCTTTGAGAATGTTGAATGGGTTCTGCATGAATATGATTTAGATTTGAGCAAGCTTGTATGCTTGTCTACTGACGGTGCAGCGAATATGGTTGGCAGACAATGGTGTTGCTGCCAAGTTATAGCAAAAATAAAGAATTTACATCCGGGTTTGTCATTTACACATTTCCACTGTATCATTTATCAACAAAATTTGTGTTCAAAGATTTAAAAATTGGATCATGTGCTTAGTTTAGTCATAAAGACAGTGAACTATATCAGAGGTCGTTCTCTCAACCACCATCAATTCAAACAGTTGTTAGAAGATATGGATAATCAGTTCACCAACGTTCCATTCTACACAGATGTATGCTGGTTGTCATGTCACAAAGTGTTGAAAAGATTTTATTTGTTAAGACAAGAAACAATCACTGTTTTGGAGATGAAAGGTGGAAACACTGATGAAATGAAAGATGAAAGTTGGTTCCAGGATCTGGTTTTTGCCGTGGACATTACAGCACAATTAAACGATCTCAATTTGAAATTACAAGGTAAAAACAAGCTCATCACTCAGTTGTATGATGACGTCATGCTTCATTACAAACTTGAGATTATGGAAGTCACAAGTCTCGAATGAAAATTTAATTAATTTTCCTACGTGCAAAGAGCTAAAAAATAGTACTAATACTAAGTCAGCACTAAGTTTTGCCAAGTATGACAGTCACCTGGAATCGTTGTCAAAGGAGTTTCAAAAGAAAATTCGTGATTTCTCATATTATGAGCAAGAGTTTGCATTATTCACAGCGCCGTTTACCTTTGATGTTACTAAGGCAGACGAAAGCATACAAATGGAACTGTTAGAAATGCAGTTAGATTCTTTACTCAGAGCAAAGTATTTTGAAATGGGAATACCTGATTTCTTTTCATACCTTCCGAAAAGGTTTTAAAATTTCAGAAAGTTTGTCACATTGGTTGTGGCAATGTTTGATTCCACCTATTTGTGCGAACAATTATTTTCCTTCATGAAATTAATAAATACTTCTCAGAAAACAAGGTTGACTGACAAACACTTATCTTCTCTTGTAAAGCTCGGAAATACACAGAAACTTCAGCCAGACATACCAAAGCTTGTCAAGAACAAGAGGTGTCACACCTCAGCACAAAACACAAAACATGTTTGAATACTTGATAATAAATGTTCATTTTGAATTATTATAATTTATTGCATTTGATGCTTTCAAATACATGTTGGCTATGTATGTTGCTTTTTAAATTTTCGTTATATCGAAATAAAGAACAGATTTATATGTCATTCTAATTTCCTTTGTTATATTCTTTTGGTAAACTACAAGTACTTTTAACTTGCATTCTTGAATATGACCAAACTATTGCATGTTTCTAAATTACCAGTAAAAGAACATATTCAGCAATGATTTTTATTTAACGACTTTGATTAATATTGTAGGGGTGCGGCCCTCATACCAACACAAACTGATTCCTGTTTGACATGCCTGATCTACAAAACACACTCATAGAACGGCACAAAATATCTCTCCAATTAACAAGTTAACATCATTTTAAGTAATAAAAATCATACACAAATAAAATTGAACAATACAAGGGAAATAATTCAACAGAGTAATCTATCCACAAACAAAACGCGTACCAATCTTAATAAGCTATTATGACGAGATGTTTCTTCGTTATTAGAGCGCAATTCGAAAATCGAAATATTGAATTTCTCGTAAAACAAATTGTATCTACTTAATTTCAAGGTGGCAGTAATGAATATATTAAAAAATTTCGAAAAACGATAAGGCAGAAAAATTATTAATGAAAATAGTTTCAAAGAAAATGAGCGAAAAATGAGTTTTGCTAAAATATATTTTAGCAAAACTCATTTTTCGCTCAAGACTCAATTTTCGCTAATTGTTAAGCGTTGATGTTTACACATCGACGTATTTAAAAAAAATTCATAAACGCGTCTGTACGCATATCGTTTGCGGATACATTAATCTAAATAAAAACAAATGATTATATTTTGAAATGAGTCTTTCTTGGAGCTACCCCAAATCCTTTAAAAGGGACAGATTTTCTTTCCATAAATTAGTAGAACCCAGTTAACTGTCTACAGACCAGTGTCGTAAGGATGACCCACTGTGGGCGCTCGTCTTTGCAACATTTCCTTCCACTCACGCACACAAACATTAATGGACACACAGACACACACAACTCATCACATTATCGTCTGTCAATATATATATATATATATATATATATATATATATATATATATATATATATATATATATATATATATAAACTTTATTCATTGAAATATTACAATCTTTTTCATTGAACTCCAATTATAATATGATATCAAAAGAACATTGACTTTTATAGACAACTTTCAATGAATTATAATTTATTTATTTGTGCAAAGAAGTCTTGAATACGATTTTTTCTGACCCCGAAAGTAACGGCTCTTAATTCATTGATTCAGACTTCCTCTAATGTCGCAGCTAATGGATCCCCTTGTTTTTGCAAGAACTCTAAAAATATTCATGAACATGTTTTCTATTGCTGTAAATGTTCCATTTTAAACATATATAAATTATCTCTTTTGGAAATATATACTTTTTTAACTCATTATCTTGTTTTGTTTACCGTATGACAATGTCTCTTGTTTTCCCACATTTGAGTATAAAACCTTCCAATCTTTTTCACTGGAAATATTTTTTGAATCAAGCTCATCCCCAAAATATCTCTCTCCTTACAAACAACCCTAAAGTAAAATCTCCTAAAACCTGTTGTGAACACATCCCTAAAATCTAATGACTGCCTCCTCATAACTGGTGATCAAAACCATCATAATTGGCCTCAAAAACTGTTTTCATTGATAATTAATTTTCTTCTAGCTTATTGTTTTCGTAATTTTTGGATATGTTCATTACTGTGACATGACAATAATGTAGATAGATACCACTGGTTTTCTTGAAATCCAATATTTCGATTTTTGAATTCCGTTCTAATAATGAAGAAGCACATATTATTATTATTATTATTATTATTATTATTATTATTAATATTAATAATAATAATAATAATAATAATAATAATGACGATGATGATAGCAACAGTTCCAAAGAACATGGATAAAAGAGAAATAATTCGAATCAAGTGGAAGACTGATACTGTGCAATGGACGGTAAAATATTGAAAACAGTTAAAATCTTAAGGAAAACACTTGAATGTGGAAACTAACCCACATAAACTACAAGTCATATGGAAACTGTGAAAGAAGTAAATTTAAAAAAATAGCGAGATCTCACATAGAAGCAAGAAAACTGAAACTGCAAAATTGTAAATTAACTACCTCCCAGCCCCTTCAAAAAATATCGTAGTGCCAATATAAACAAGCGCCACATCAAATAGTTGTGAAAGGTCAAGGGGGATGGAAAGATCAAGAAGAGAAAGTACTAGCCAAACCTTCACTGGATGGGTGCAAAGAGGACTGGGACCATAAGGAGGCTTATTGCCACCTAAATTCCAGCGAAGGTCAATGGTTATTGCCAGCGAGAAATGAATAGTAAACAGCCGTTGCAATAATGCAATTCATTTACAAAAGTTATCGAAAGAGGCGGAGAGTACTGGAAATGTGGAGAGACTTATTGTCACTCAGATTCCAGGCAACATCGTAGATTGTTGGCAGAGAGTAAACTCTGATGATGGCCATGTGTGAGAACTCCTAGTAAATATAAATAATAATGATAAACAATTTCTAGTGCAATTAAAACCTGAGCCTCGCATTGATGATGTGAGGTTAATTTAACATAAAAAAACGTCTGAAGATGCTGAGAACGACAAGATTTGTCTAGTTTTATGTAAATTTTATTTCTGAAACACCGAATGTGTGGGAGAAAAAAATAAAATAAAAAAGAAAAGCATTATGGTGTATCTGAGAGGTCGACTAGTGTTTGCTGTCTTTTTCACTATTCATGATGGTGTCAGTTATGGTGAACACATTGTATTTTTTTCTTAAGTGCTTAATCTGAATAATATAGGAGATATGTGCAGAATAGGAAACTTCATTGGTTTAGTTACATTAAAAGAATGGATGAGAGTTATTGGATTGGTAGATGTAGAACAGTTGAGACAGAAGGGTTAGTTTGCAGGTATAAAGCAAGGAAAACATCGGAAGGAACTGTCCTGATGTGTTTCTCATATGAAATAATCCGCCACAAAAATGAGGACCTGTGTCCTGTGTGTTCCTGGTAATTGATTGAGAGCAAAGATGAGATAACACATTAAGTTCGAGAGATAGGGTGTATAATGAGTTATACGTGCATCAGAGACTAACCAGCATGCAACACAAGAATGGGTATTTTTCTAGTGTATTTATAAATTAACATAAAAAAAAACAAATCTGTCTTATATGAAACAAATTATTATCATGTATTTCTACTTTTTGAAAGAGAGTAAAATTTCAGTGTTTGTATTAAAATCTATTAATAATATCCACAAACTTTACTATTTGTCTTTAAATACAGGATGCAATGGCTCAAAACAAATTCAATGTATTTCACTGGCATATTGTAGATGATTCTTCATTTCCATATCAAAGCTACAGCTTCCCAGAATTAAGTGAAATGGTAAGTTTAAGTAACAAAATGCATGCACATCGTTAAGTAGTCAGACTCACATCACAATAATGGTATAAACTTCAGAATGAATTTCTGTTCATCCAACACAACACTGACAACATTTCCAACAACAATGCTTTTTCTTAGCTGTCTCAAACCTGATACACCATCTTCTTTTAATAGGTCTTTCTTTTTTAGTTACACATGCAAATTAGCTCCACCTATAAAAATCTGCAATTATGAACACAAGTTCTTTGCTCTCTAGAAAATGGCCGTTCGACATGTAAAACATTTAATACACTTTGAAGAGGATAAGTTTTTGTCTCTATTGTTATAGTAAGTAACTACTATAAATTATCATATGTTTGTGTTTATACAGTGCATGACTGATGCATGATTCTATACCAGAAACTGCACAAAAATTCCTTTAAAATCCCAAATTATTCAATGTAGTATTATTAGTACCAAACGGAAACACCCAAGAAAACACAATGAAGATACCTTTCAGATTTCAATAAAATCAATTTTATTAACATTTTGGAAATTTTATTTTTTTAAGCCATTTAGCAGTGCGGTGGGAAGGTCAACCTTTCTTGCTAATGTAGGGATTGACAATCCGTTCTCTTATGACTCCTCATCATCATCACGGTCATCTCCTGTTTTAGCATGTTTTCAGGAGTTAATTCTCCAAAATACTAAGAGTAGTTTGTGACATATTTCCCTTTTGTAGATATCCAGCTCAAACGCCTACCTCCCTTGATGAAAAGGAGACAGGTTTATCCAAGTACAACTAGGAAATGTACTCTCTGAATATATAAGCTAACACGGCTCCTCAAAAAAAAACAAAAACAAACCTAGGAAGAGTCCATAATGTATTTAATGGATGTTCAGCATGAATAATACACTCCACCATATTAGTGTACTCACATTGTTCAAAATAAAACATACTTTACCCATCTCACAAAAACGATAATGTTGTATCACCTTTGATTAAAATAAAATATCCTTATTGAAATACTCTGGGTAAAAAAAGTTTCAAATTTTATATTTCATTTATATGCATACATATTTTATTTATACATATAAAAAAAAATACAAATACTTTATATTCTGGCTTTTATCGCACATGTTAAGGCATATTTTTTATGTATGGTTGTCGTAGATAACATGCATATGCTAGAAGAAAGAGAAAAAGATAACAATAAAGACACGGATTTACATACATATACATTAATTTATAGATAAACAGTTTGTCGAAGATAAGCGGGTTATGAATCATCTCACATAGTACACAACATAATATACATGAGAACAAAGAACATAAGCAAATGTTGGAAGATATGGTAAGGAGACGTACTTGTTGGAAAATGAAATGTTTCAGCTATATCGCAAATTTGTGTGCCATTGGTGATGTGTTTTGGTCTTGGTATGAGGCGATGTATGTATGTACCATGGATCCAGTCTGTTTTGCCATCTTTGTTTCTTATATGATTCACCATGTTATTGGTCTTATTGGACCTCGAAATTATCAATCCAAGGCAGGTAAGAGGAGTGATCAATACTTGATTGATGATGGTGCAACATTACCTGATTTCCTACTTTGATTTCATCTTTATAGGTGATCTTGTTGGGTCTTTTGTCAGCTTTGTGGTTTGCGAGGGTGACTCATTAATGCACATGTCTAAGCAATGCATTGATTTGCATTCCGTATGCTGTAGAATTAGGGTTCACGATATTCTGGCTCGGGATCCTTGACAAACCTATGTTTGGGTGTCGTCTGTTGACAACATAATGTGGCGATGATCCTGTCACAGTATTAATCATGGTGTTCATCGATGAATCTACTCATTCATATGCAGTTTTTGTCCTCGCAAATCATGTATAAGGTATTTTTTAAATTACAGTCTTGCCTCTCTATGTTTCCCGAGCTCTGTGACTCAAGAGGCAAAGAAGTTCCCACTTAATCAATGTCATTTCACAGAATTTTGTGTACATCTCACCAGTGAAGTTAGTGCCATGGTCTGAGGATATTATGGGTGGTATTTCCCTGTGCTGCAGAAAGGAGCTTTAGAGTCCCCAGTCAGCATCGAACCTACATGACGTCCCCTTAAAACTGCCAGCGCTCCTTCTGGTGTTCACGAATCCATTTCCCTTTACCAACATTCGCTCGACTACTATATTACAGAACGTTACATGAATCTACCAGTTATTTTTTTTATTTATTATTTTTGATTGCATTTTTTGTCGATTTGAGTTAGAACATATTATTAGATAGACAAATATGATCTTTTGAAATTATCACACCAAAAATAGAGTAAGGTCCAAAATACAATAAGAAAAAACATATTTGGTCATGGTTATGGATATCAAAAAATATGTGAGCAATGAACAAGTAAATGTTACTTGCATTGTGTTATTTGTTTCTGGGAGTTTGTGCAACTGCTATCAAAAGACATGATTTATTGGTAAAGCCTGTTAGAATTTTGGAAGATGTGCTCCTAAGAGAAGCATGTATGAACCGGTTGCACACTTTGAATGAAAGTGAGAATTTCATGTAGAATTTCTCACACTCGAGTTTTCTTAACTTCTGCACAGGAGAGTGCATTCGCTAACACTGACACAGAATAACAATAAATGAGATGACTCAGATTATTATGCTCTAATATATATATATATAAACTATCTCATCAATTTCGATGTATGAGTTTCACGCAACAACTAATTTGTCCAAAATCCACACAGATGATTTGTTTATAGTGGTAAAGGCTTTGTGTAGAACCATCCACACTTTTGAAACCACAGTTAAACTCGTTCGGCACAATTGATTGCCACATACAGAGCAGATGGTAGACCTCAAATTTGGTCCTGGATATGACCTTAAACTATATCCAATGGTGAGGCCCCAGCTTGCGGGCTTTGAGGAATGTGGAGCCACCCTTTAATTGCCATTGCTCCCAGGTCCACTCTGACCCGGAGTGGTAATACCTGTTAGGGTCCCAACTAAGGGTTAAATAGAAACCGACTTGAAAACAACAAATATATTCTATTAAAAAAATTTTCTTCAAAATCTTTGGATTCGGCATTAAATAACCTGAAAAGGGTTGATATGCCATAAAACAAAAACAAGCAACCAACCTCAAATTTTACATTAAAGTTTTCCTAAATGGTCACTCATCTGGTAATGACCAAACTCATTGTTGCTTAAATTCAGTGACTTAACAAGAAATAGTTGAAAATATATTTATTTTTGTGAATTCTACATGAATGAACTTGAAAACAAAATATTTACTAGCACTAAAAAACCCTGAATCGATTTATGATACGTTGATGAGATACTTATTCTAGTCGACAATAATGAACAAATGCAAATATTTAAGGACCTTTTCCAAAATAAAAAATTAAAATATAAAATTACGATGGATTTATTTTATATTATATACATTTTGTTGTTCTTTAGTTGAAAATTATATATCTATATCATTAATTGCTAAATAATAGATAAATTTGATTTTATCTATATTTAAAAAACATTGAGCACTGTTTTCATAGAAAATTTAATAAACTCATATTTGCTGTGGGTTATTGGTTTTCTATTAAAAAAAACTAATTTTTGCATTCTTCAGAAAATTATCAGCTTTATCACAACATAATTGTTGATTAAATATATTTCTCATTCTGTAGAATTTCCAAAGGGCCTGCTAGTTCCTATCAATCTATAACTGTGTATTGAATATGTACTATAATACTTAGTTTGTTGCAACTTATCATAACAAAGGTTCAAACAAAATTTCAACTAGATCGGTCTGGTAGTTTCCAAGAAAAAGTAAAACTTAGATAATAATCCCTATCAATGCCTATTAATTCATAACTGTACAGTGAATAGATACCATAATACTTTGTTTGCTGCACATTATAACAAAATTCTAAAAAAGTTCTATATAAAGTTTTACCTAACTCGGCCCCGTAATTTCCGAGAAAAAATGGAACAGACAGTCAGGCAGACTAAGAGAAACATATATATATATATATATATATATATATATATATATATATATATATTTATATATATATATATATATATATATATATATATAAGTCTGCAGACTCGAAATTTGATATACAGGGTATGGAGATTTGGGAAAATCTTTGTAATCCGTTTTCGGCCTGAAATTTGGCGATTAAGGGGTCAAAATTCAATGATTTGACCTTTGAGAACTCTACCAAACTCCTCCGACAATTTTGGGTATAAACAATTGAAATTTTAGATATAGGTTCCTTGGACATAGATCTAACTTAATAACTTGATTTGAGCCCAAAACAATAAGTGTTAAGAGGTCATAATAGAGGTCAAAGTTAAAAAAATTTTGATCTCTGCAGTCTCGACCAAATTACTCGGACAGTTTCTGGTCTAAATATTTGAAATTTTACTTAAAGGGTATTCAAAGATAGGACAAACTTTTTAATCGTTTTGGGTCGAAAAATTGAGCTACCAATATATAAATGTATGTATGTATGTTTGCATGTCTGCCTAAAACTTTCGACAGATGCGACAGATTTTCACAAGATCAGTATCGTTTTGAAGCTCGATGTCAGGTTTTTTTCCCCCTTCTTTTCCTCCTTTGCGTTACAGGTTCGAGCCTGCCTTCCTACTACCACTTTTTTTTTTTTGCTCGACACACACCTCCAAACACTCGGGCAACGCCGGGCACCCATGCTAGTATATATATACAAGTGGGATAAGTCACAGATTAAAGATCAAGTGAATTATCCTGTCAGATATTACATTGAGGTAATACTTTCAGGATGATCCTAGCCATAAAGGTAACGCTCAATATTTCAAGACTAGAGCAATATATAAGTTAAATCTTCTCTTGGATCACTACTTCTCTGACCTGGCAGTAATACCCCGGAAAATATTGAATTCATTCTGATAATGGACTGCCCAGGTTGTTTGAAATTCCTGTTCCTATAACTCTTATTCACCATTCAAATAACATTTTCAATATATTTGCTGAAAAGCAAAATATTTGTTTATTCATAGCTGAACATTTTGCTAACTGCATTTCATTTCCTCTGATGATATGAGCCATTATTGAAAATCCATGGATGAAGGAAATAAACATAATTTCTCTTGTTTCAAACAATAAATTCTTAACTTAAATACATGTGTTTATATTTTGATTTACAGAATTTAATTTAACCAATAAACTTATTATAATAAATATGAAATTCCTTATCATTTCTCTATGAAAACTGTCTTTTTTCGATCATTTGTAGGGTGCATATCATCCAACAACTCACGTATACACTCAAACTGATATAAAAGAAATCATTGAAGCTGCTCGTTTGTTGGGAATTCGTGTTATACCAGAATTTGATTCACCAGGTAAATATATTTCCTTTGATATCTTGTTTGGTATTTCATATTAAAACCATAACCACACTCACATTTCGTTAGTTTCTCATATTTTAGGATAATATACACATTGGGTAGCAGGAAACTGAGGATAGCATTATATATTCCTAGGTTATGACAGACTTAGTCAGGAGAATTACAAAGAACATCGGTTGTTAAGACACCACTCGGTGACTTTCCCTTATTCAATGAGACCAAGACGAGTCATGCAAAAGCATGCTTTCCTCACGGTGGGTCAGAACCCATGTAGGGGAATATAGGTGACGCTATCCTTGTCCCTAATCTACCTTACATTGTAGAGATAATCGACGAAAGTGATAGTAGATGTTATCTCGAAGATTTCGATATAAGCAAAAAATAATGAATACAAAGTGTAATAATTAATTGAACAACAAAGGTTTATTGTACGAATACAAACATGAATATACTCCATATATATATATATATATATATATATATATATATATATATATATATATATATACTATTAATTGATATAATTTAGTTTAAATTAAGCTTTTATTTTCATAAATATGAGAGATTTCTTTATATATGTGTGTGTGTTTGTGTGTGGAAATCATATAATAGAAGTCTATTTAAACGTAGAAATATACCTAATAAAAATATTTATTCAGTGTATTAATTAGGTTAAGGCCAAACAAATATTTAGATTATACGAAATAAGTTAAAATGGCGTAAACAAATTCAATGAATACAAATTAGTTTTGTTTAAAAAAATCTAAATATACGTATTGTAGATTGCTTACATTATCTAAGACAATAGATATTAACTATTTATAAGTACTAAATTTAAAAGTATTATATATTATCTATATATATAAATTCATTTTCCTTTCTGTGTGTTTGTTTGCTTGTTTGTTTGTTCACAATTTAATTAATATGTACAAAAGGTCCTTTACTTTACTATTTCATTTATTTCTATATATAGCATGATTCTTGCAAAATATATGATTAAGAGGTGATCTCATTTGCATAATAATGTGTTATTACTGGAACACTCAGTATGAATAAAACGCATGAAGCTAAATTCTCATGATTACAAACAAGAAGTGTTAAGGTCACCTCCAAAATGGTCGCGCCTCGCTCTGTTTATTTACAATAATAAAACACCAGAAAAAAACGCCTACGCCCTCTGGTTGTAAAGGGCTATAATTAGTAACATTAGGATTAGTGATGTAAGGGAAGTAACTCTGCCCAATATATTACATCCTTTCAATTTTACTTGGAATCACCAACATAATCGTTCAATTTTGTAGGTGGTCTCCAAATACGTCTTATCCATATGTCTGCTCTCAGGTACAAAATTTTTCTCAGAAACTTCAGGTGTGCCAGAATTCTCAAGATTTTCTGCAGAGTTATCTGTCTGTAACTCAGGCGTCACTTTCTCTGCTGCTCTTGATGAAAGTTTCGTCAGCTGATCCGCATCTCTCCTTATTGTTCCTCCACTGGCCACCACTCCAAAATTCACTACTCCCAACTGTCTGGTAATGGTACCTTCAATCCATTGTTAAGCAGATCCATAATTCCACAAGAGGACATGATTGACTACTTTGAAATCACGAAGTTTTACCATTACTTTGCTCCTCCTTTCCATTTTATTTTTCATGTCAAAAGCTTTGTGAATGCCTGGTTTTACCAAATGAAATGCCGTTCTTAACTGCTGTTTGAAAATCAGCTCAGCTGGAGAAACCCCAGTTGATGAGTTGGGAGTTATCCTTTAGGTGAATAAAAATCTGTTCACTTTGGTTTCGAGCGTAGCCTTATGGTCTGTTTGCATCCTTTTAAGCGCTTCCTTGAATGTGTGCAAACTGCGCTCAACTTGTCCATTTGAGGACGGGTGGTAAGGAGCTGTGAAAATGTGCCAAATTCGTTGGTATTCATGAATGCTTTCAATTCTTGACTTGTAAAGCAGGGGGCCATTGCCCATGTGTTGTGAAGATTCCTCTCATTTTCTCAATTGTGGCTGTCACAGAAGATATTTTCATTATACATATCTCCGTTCCCTTTGAATAAGCATCTACTACTATCAAAAACATGTGTCCCAAAAATGGACCTGCATAATCTATGTGGATTCTTTCCCATGGCGAACTTGGATGTTCCCAGCAATGAATGGGAGCCTTGCTGGGGTTACTGTGATTGAGCATGCAAGTTCCACAAGCTTTTCCAGTTTTCTCAATGTCAGTGTCTAGACTTGGTCTACACACATAGCTGCAAGCAAGGGCCTTCATCCGTACGATCCCTATGTGTGCCTGATGCAGTTGCTGCAAAACTTTCACTCGAAGTCTGGCTGGAATTACAACCCTACTTCCCCATGATACCACACAATCTTCACATGTCAACTCTGTTCGCTTGTTAAAATGGGGCTACATTGCTGTGTCTGGGATGCACTTGCTCCAGCCATTTATGATGTATTCATACACCCGACTCAAAGTGGGGTCTCTTCTCATCTTCATTCTTACTGCTGTCACAGCTACTAGAGCTTCAATCGAATTCATCATGTGTATTCTGTTAATGTTTGGCGTGCATCTTGTTTCTGTGCATTGATTGGAAGACGACTTAGGCAATTTGCATTTTCATTGAGGGACCCAGCACGATACTCCAACTTATAATCATAGGCTGCTAGAAAGAGGGCCCATCGTTACACCCAGGCTGCAGCAAGAGAAGCAATCGGTTTGTGTTCAACAAATAGCCCCAATAACGGCTTGTGGTCTGTGAACAAAGTAAAATTATTCCCATGCAAATATTGGTGTAACTTTTTAACTGCAAAAACCAGGGCCAGCCCCTCCTTCTCAATGTGTGCATAAGTCCGTTCTGCGTCAGACAGTGTTTATGAAATAAAGCATACTGGTTTCTCCCTTCCATCTTCCATTTTTTGAGCCATTGCAGTTCCTAGTCCAAAAGGGAGAAGCATCTACTTCCACTAGAATAGGTTTGGATGGGTCTAAATGAATTAAAAGGGGTGCAGAACACAACATCTTCTTTGTTTCTTCAAAGGCCCTCATTTGTCCAGCAAAAATTGGGAAATCAGATTTTTCTTTTTTGGTGAATTAATATGCTATGCAGAAATGTATTATAAATTTATAATTGCAAATCGACAAAAAAAAGAAAGAAAGAAAGAAAACAGGTGCCAACAATTTCATAAGAATGTAGTATTTACAAAAATACTCGAAAAATGTTTACCAATGAAACAAGGAAGTTTTGTCAAGAAAAATAAATACTGATAAATATTTATAATTAATTATAAAGAAATTAAATATAAAACTATTTCTTTAAAAATTGAGAGTGGGAGATCAGTTTCACACATAAATTTAATGTAAAAGCAGCTCTTATTTCCGAGATATTCTAGCGTTTTAGAACAGTTAATCAAATTTTTTCTACAGGAGTTCAATTCTGTGCATTTTGGAGGGTATCTACTTTCTTAAGTGATTACACATGGTTTTATGAACTTGTCAGATGGATTTAGCGTTAAATGGTATGATGATCGTTTTATGTTAAATTTATATATGATACTAATCTCCCACTCGAAATTCTAAAATAACTCTGGGAATTGTGCAGTACATATAACAAAACGAAATAGTGGTAAATATATATATATATATATATATATATATATATATATATATATATATATATATATATATATATATAACCAACAAGTAAATGTTACCAAAGGCAAGATAAGTTACTCTTCTGTCTACCTGGATGAGTTTTATGTGGTTTGACATATTTTAAAGCGTCTATTTAATTAGAAACACAAGTAGTGCCGAGTTGGTTGGTTGGTTGTTTTTGTTTTAAGGCATATCAATCCTTTTCAGGTTATTTAATACCGAATCCAGTGATTTTGAAGAACAATTTTTTAATAGTGTATATTTATTTTTTTTTAAGTCGGTTTCTATTTAACTCATAGTTGGGACCCTCACAGGTACTACCAATCCGGGTCAGAGTGGACCTAGGAGCAATGGCAATTAAAGGGTGGCTCCACATTCCCCAAAGCCCGCAAGCTGGGGCCTCACCATCGGATATAGTTTAAGGTCATATCCAGGACCTAGTGTCAAGTTGGTAAGTTAGAACGACAAGATCACCGACATCAGACATTCTACTGGAAAGTCTTGATAATCGCTTAAATCATAAAAATAAAACAAAATACTGATAGAAATTCACCTAATAAATGTCACGGTGACACTTATTGGGTGGATTTCTCTTAGTATTTTGCTTATTTTTTTAGTTTTGAGCCATTATGGACACTCCAAAAACGGCATGTTCTTGTTGGCCACGTTGTTATCGGTTTAACTTACCAACTCCGACAATCTCAATCAATGAAAACACCTCATCTCAAAAATACAGACAATTACAAACTCAACACTACTTGTTTTTTAACCGAATAAAAGTTTTAAAATACGTTAAAACACAAACACTTATCCAGGTAAGTAGAAGAATGACTTATTTCGCCTTTGATAACATTTATTTGTTTGTTAACCTCTTTTTCATTTTGTTGTATATATCGCAAAATTCCCATAATTTTTTTTTCTGCAAATGTTTTTAAAGTGTTTATATGTAATCACTTATAAATTGCAGGGGGATAGGTATTAAGTTAAGGTGTTAATCTACACATTTGCATTATTATTGTTATTATCTTGGTTTTTCAAATTAATATAATAGCCAACCAAATCTTTATAATTATAATAAAAATTATGAGCATAGGGAAGGCACAGAATAGTTTTAAAACTATTTTTAAATTTCAGGTTTGAGCCTGCCTACGGGCTAATTTTTTTTTTTTTTTTTTTGCAGCCGCACAGGCACTCACTGCTATTTTTATTGAAATAAAAGTTGTTTTGATTCATTTATTTTTTATTTATTTTTATTGGGGGGGGGGGGCGCAGCGGATGGACAACAAAATGTGCTCAGTATCTGGAGAATAGCTTTTTCTCTTTGTATCCCTTCTGCTGAAATATCTGGTAGAAAGGGTATTTTTTAGGGCGATTACATTTACATGTTTTTATCCATTCTTTTATTTTTGAAATTGCTGTGGGGATATCTGCGTTGACCATGATGAAAATGATCAGTATCCTTACTATAGTAGGTGTGTTTCAAACGGAACTTCATGTCGACCTGAGCAACGCCGGGTACCCATGCTAGTATAAGATATTTTTAGTATTAATTGTAATGTGACCATATTATATTAATTTGATTAATTGATTGAAAAGCATGAATGACTCTGTATTAAAATCAAGACAATTGCAACTACTCTTCCGATATTTTCGGATTTATGTAATCATGTCCATATTCTTTTATTTTTATTTATAGTTAATGAGTTCTTATTCTTCTGATGAGTCAGGGCGGAAAATATTCAAAAACTGGCATAATAATTATATGAGTGTTTCTGTGTTACGAAACAGGTGCTGTCGAGAATTGAATATTTTAATATGCTGAAAAAATAAACGGTAAGATGAACAACATATTGGAATTGGGAATATAGATCTTTTGTCATTTCTTTGTATATGCTCTGTAGTTATATTCAACATGCATGGAGTTTCATAAATAAAAGGATTGTTATAAATAAAAGGTGAAATATAATTGAATAAGCATATTTTTTCATAAACACGCACACGCACTGACACACACATGAACACACACGCACACACACACGCACACACATGCACACACGCGCGTGCGCGCATACCCCCCCACACACACACGCATGCACACACGTACACACGCACACACACACGCACACACGCACACGCGCACGCGCACACATACACACGCACACACACATGCACACACACACACGCACGCACGCGCGCACACACACACACGCATGCACACACACATGCACACACACATACACACGCACGCACACACGCACATATATATATATATATATATATATATATATATATGTGTGTGTGTGTGTGTGTGTGTGTGTGTGTGTGTGTGTGTGTGTGTAAGTGTGGAAGAGTATTTCACCGACGAACGCATGTAGAATTACTTTCTTTCATCAAACTCTTCCTTTTCTATCTTTCTTTTAGTCATTGGCGTTGCCGACTAGCTACCCATAGTGTTTGTGTAGTGTGTTCCATTATAACACCTTCCTCCTTGCTAAATTCTTTCCTTTAATTTCATTCTGAACATTTTGTTTTCTTTGAATTTGAACATAAACATTCAGTCTTTTTCTTTTTTCTTTCATTTCTTACAATTTGAAATGGTGTCTTTTTAGTATTTTGGAAAATCTGCAATTCTTAGCATCGATGTTATCTTCATCGGTACTTTAAACTTCATTGTTAATGGGAGCTTTAATCTGTAAAGTGTTGCATAGCATTCCCATTTGTAATTCTATATTGTTTTCGATTGTTTCCATTTATCGGTGGGGGGGGGTTAATTGATTTATATGTCTTTTATGGAAAAAATGTCTTTCATTTTATTATATAGACCATTTTCTCAATTTTTTTGGAGACTATACCGTCCTCTCAAAAAACAGTTTCCTGCCTGTTAGTTCCCATAAATCGTTAGGAATTTGGGGATGCTTTTTTCTTCCGTGTCGATGTTGTCATTCTTTTTCAATGTTCTTTTAGTGAGTCCGTTGGACCTAGGATTAATGTTGTCACGTGTTCAATTGCCAACGACTCATAGTAGCCCTTAAATCCATATCATGTGAACATTGCACCATTGTGACTTACTATTGTATTTGGTACTGCAAAACAACTAAATACTTTGTTTAATGCCTTTATAGTGGTGTTCGAAGCCTTTGGGTGTTTGTATCTATAAATTTCAAGCCATTTCAAAAAACTATCTACAATTACTAGGTAATAATATCTCTTTAATAGTCCTGCATAATCAATATAAATACAAGTACAGAGTATGTTTGTTTTCGGCCAGGGCTGAGTCCTCATTGGTGGAGCTTTTGCTGCTAATTAACATCCTTTACATAATTTTCCCAAACTTTCAATGCCGGGGTTCATTTGGGGCCAATAAGTGTACCCTCTCATCAATGCCTTTATTATGGAATATGGAATTCTTTTTAAATTCTCCTTTGTAAAACTCATGCTATTAGGGCTATCTGCATAGTTCAGCATTTCATCACATATCAAAAATAGAAACACCTTTAATCCTTTTTTTTTTTTTTTGCTCCACTTTATTTTTTTTCTTTATATTGCTAATATATTCATCCACTTTCCCTGCTTTTTTTTTTTAAATTTTACTAATTTTAATTAATTGTTACCGGTAGTTCTCTAACAGTATTAATGAGTACATTCGCTAGTATATATATATATATATATATATATATATATATATATATATATATATATATATATATATATATATATATATATATATATGTATATATATATATATATATATATATATATATATACTTAGATGTTGTTTTGTTTTTGGTTTTAGCGATGTTTTTGAATGAACTCAATCACTTACGAAAGTGCATTTTTACCTAAATGCGAGTTGGGAATAATTTTCCCTTTTAACCAATTTGGTACCCCCACATGGAGAGCGGTATATATATTATCCACTGACACGTGTTTCGTCGTCTACGACTCATCAGAGTGGCTGAATCTAGCCAGTGGATAATTACATTTTAAAAATAATATATATATATATATATATATATATATATATATATATATATATATATATATATATATAATGAACTCTCCTGTTGATTTCAGCATATGAGCTTCTGCCACAACAACTAAGTTGCTCATAAATCCACACAGATTATTTGTTTATCGTGGTAAAAGCTTTGTGTAGAACCAACCACAGATTTTTGTATTACTGCTAACCTTTGATGGTGCAGATGACTGCCACTGGACAGAGTATACAGTAAACCGCAGGGTTTTACATCAGTTTCCTGCGCCTAGATGTATGTCTTAACAAAGACTGGGGGGGGGGCGTTTCTCCCAGTGAATTAATGAGCCCCCAGATATCAATATATATATATATATATATATATATATATATATATATATATATATATATATATATATATATATATAAAGCTGAACGTCTGTGTGTGTGTCTGGCCACGAATAGGCTCCTATATGGTTGACTATTATAGAAAACTGATCACATATAATGATAGAAGATGTATCGAGACACAGGATGGGTATGTTTGATCTGGCATAATGATGATTCATCAAAATTGTGGGGTCTGCGTATGCGCCTGGTCCACAAAGTATGGAAATAAAAAATTAAAAAATTAAAACAAAACTTTTACAAGTGTTTTTGATATAGATGTACATAATAATACTTTGATAAGTATGTTTTAACTTAAAGAGGGATGGTATAATAAAATTGTGGGGTCTGCGTTCACGCCTGGCCTCCATAGAATGGAAATAGGCACAAACTTTAATAAAGACTTTTCATATCTATCTGCGTAAGTATACTTTGATAATCATGTTTCAGTTTGAAGAAATATGTATAATAAAATTATGAGGTGTTCGTTCGCACCTGACCTCCATAGAATGGAAATATGTCACAAAGTTTAACAAGGTTTTTTAATATAGATCCACAGAATATTGTGATAAGTGTTTCAGTGTGAGCAGGTATGGTATAATAAATTATGGGGTTTATCTATTTTATTTTTACTTTCATCATATTTTGCTTTGGTTTTGATACGCCCAAATTCGAAGCTATCTCTTTACAACCATTCCTTTTCATAACCTATCATACTTTCATAAATCAGAGTCCATTTTCTGTAGGCTGTTTTTGAATCCAGTCAACGACGGGTACTTTTGCTAGTATATATATATATATATATATATATATATATATATATATATATATATATATATATATATATATATATATCTATATATATATATATATATATGTATACTAGCAAAAGTACCCGTCGTTGACTGGGTTCAAAATATATATCACATCATGCATCTCCTACTGTCTAGACGACTTCTGCTGTCTGGGTTAACGCCTACACATTTGCAATTCTAACTTGGATTGATCTAATTTTCAAATATAACGTCTGCTCCTACCATTTCACGCTTGACCAACGATGGGAGCAGACCAGTTGTTACATTTAAGTGACTGAATTTCAACCTTATGATTTTGGGTCTTTCGCGGTAACTGCAAGAGGAATTTTTATTCCTTTAAGCTACATTGAGTTTCTTTTCCAATCGAATTATTTCTTGCTATGCAATGACTTTTCCAATCAGATCATTTTTCACTCTACACCTCACTTGTACGTTTCGCTGAATTTGAGCTTTTGACTATTTGTTTTAAAATTTTTCCTTCACTTTTTGGATTTGCCATCGAGGTAGTTTTCATGAACTCTGGACCTTCTACTTCCAGTTTATTTCTTTCCATATTTCTCCTTATTTTCACATGTTTTTTACTGACATGAATACTTTTTTTTTGCAATTTATGATTAACCATCATAAAGTGCTGTTTCATTTAATGCCATAGCTAGCAAATTTTAGCTCGGCTATAATGTTTATTTGCTAATTTCTTTCTTTCCTCTGAAGAGAAGAATAGCATTCTTTGAAACTTCGCAGAATAAGGATGTTTTGAAAATTGTTTTCGGAGTATTCTGTCAAACAATAAATTTACTTGTAAATTTATTGTTTACAGTCTTGATTTCTTTTCCTTTTATATTATTATTATTATTATTATTATTATTATTATTACTATTATTATTATTATTATTACTATTATTATTATTACTATTATTATTATTATTACTATTATTATTATTATTATTATTATTATTATTACTATTATTACTATTATTATTATTACTATTATTATTATTATTATTATTATTATTATTACTATTACTATTACTATTATTATTATTATTATTATTATTATTACTATTATTATTATTATTATTATTATTATTATTATTATTATTACTATTATTATTATTATTATTATTACTATTATTATTATTATTATTATTATTATTATTATTATTATTATTATTATTATTATTACTCTACTTATGGAGATAACTAACTTTATTCTTTTGCTGCTTTGAGACAACTTCCTCTCACTTGTTGTTTCCTGTTAGTTTTGTTATTTTAAATTCAGGATGACCCCACCCCACCACCACCCGGTCCAAAAAAATAAAAAAATGAAGTCCACCCATTGAATTGGTAATAAAATTAACAATCTTTACTGCAATCCAACCATATTTTGTGCAAATAAATATCAGTATATGCCTGACTTGTTCACCAAGTTTCAATCATCAATGTCCAACAGTCTTTGTTTTTTCATCGCTGAATGATAAGCACATACAGCATGCCAAATTATCAATAACTTTGACACACTTCTCTCTGATTTCGGCTGTTATAGTCATCTTCGGTTTAGGAATAATCTCAGGATTGTTTTGATAAATATTATGTTTGAGGTAAACTCGAAGATAAAAAAACTCTGTTAATGTCCAGTGAATCAAACCTCCTACTGATGAGACGATCATGAAAGTGTTTTTTTTTTTTTGCATATAATTGAATAGCAATAAAACAAAGACTGTTGGCAGCTCATAACTGAAACTTGGTGGACAAGTCAGGCATAGGCTTAACTTTATTAATACAAAATATGGTTGGATGGCAGAAACGATTGTGAATTTTATTAACGATTCCATGGAGGGGGGAATTTTGGCGGAAGGTAACCTCTACTTTTAAGTTGTTTCCTTTTTATATGCATTTCTATAATTCTAGGCCACACGAAATCTTGGGGTGCTGCATTTAGAAACCTGTTGACTATATGCTATGAACCTATGGGATATTTTCCGACTGGCCAATATGGCCCTATAAATCCAATGACTGAATTCACTTATAAATTCATGCAAACATTCTTCAAAGAGATTAGCCAAGTTTTTCCAGATACGTACATTCACATTGGTGGAGATGAAGTTGATTTTGACTGTTGGTAAGTAAAAAATTTTCATTAATACACTTTTTAATTAAGCAACTAATTAGTTCTTTTCTCGGTGTTGTATTTTGGCTGTGTTTAAAAGAAGGAATGAAAACCACCGATGTATAAAAAATACGGCAATATATATTTCTACATTGAAAAACATACAATTGAAAATATAAGATATAATTTTAACAACTAAATTCGATGCTAAAAGATGTTTTTCAATAAATGAAAACAATAAAAATCAATATAAAACAATGTAAAACTATAAAAATCAATGTAAAAAATATAAAACAATATAAAACAATAATATTCAATGTCAAGCAATATAAAACAATATAAAACAATAAAAATCAATGTCAAACAATATAAAACAATACAAAGCAATGTCAAACAATATAAAACAATAAAAAGCAATGTCAAACAATATAAAACAATAAAAAGCAATGTCAAACAATATAAACAATAAAAAGCAATGTCAAACAATATAAAACAATAAAAAGAAATGTCAAACAATATAAAACAATAAAAAGCAATATCAAACAATATAAAACAATAAAAATCAATGTCAAACAATATAAAACAATAAAAATCAATGTCAAACAATATAAAACAATAAAAAGCAATGTCAAACAATATAAAACAATTAAAAGCAATGTCAAACAATATAAAACAATATAAATCAATGTCAAACAATATAAAACAATAATAATCAATGTCAAACAATATAAAACAATAAAAAGCAATGTCAAACAATATAAAACAATAAAAAGCAATGTCAAACAATATAAAACAATAAAAATCAATGTCAAACAATATAAAACAATAAAAAGCAATGTCAAACAATATAAAACAATAAAAATCAATGTCAAACAATATAGAACAATAAAAAGCAATGTCAAACGATATAAAACAATAAAAATAAATGTAAAACAATATAAAACAATAAAAAAATCAATGTCAAACAATATAAAACAATAAAAATCAATGTCAAACAATATAAAACAATAAAAATCAATGATAAACAATATAAAACAATAAAAAGCAATGTCAAACAATATAAAACAATAAAAAGCAATTTCAAACAATATAAAACAATAAAAAGCAATGTCAAACAATATAAAACAATAAAAATCAATGTCAAACAATATAAAACTATAAAAAGCAATGTCAAACAATATAAAACTATAAAAATCAATGTCAAACAATATAAAACAATAAAAAGCAATGTCAAACAATATAAAACAATTAAAATAAATGTAAAACAATATAAAATAATAAAAAAAATCAATGTCAAACAATATAAAACAATAAAAATCAATAACAAACAATATAAAACAATAAAAAGCAATGTCAAACAATATAAAACAATAAAAATCAATAACAAACAATATAAAACAATAAAAATCAATGTCAAACGATATAAAACAATAAAAATCAATGTCAAACAATATAAAACAATAAAAAGCAATGTCAAACAATATAAAACAATAAAAAGCAATGTCAAACAATAT
Organism: Euprymna scolopes; assembly: GCF_053919585.1. Taxonomy (NCBI): domain Eukaryota; kingdom Metazoa; phylum Mollusca; class Cephalopoda; order Sepiida; family Sepiolidae; genus Euprymna; species Euprymna scolopes. Next base: position 70,426,533 of record NC_136491.1, on the reverse strand, counting down.
AAAACAATAAAAAGCAATGTCAAACAATATAAAACAATAAAAATAAATGTAAAACAATATAAAATAATAAAAAAAATCAATGTCAAACAATATAAAACAATAAAAATCAATAACAAACAATATAAAACAAGAAAAATCAATGTCAAACAATATAGAACAATAAAAATCAATGTCAAACAATATAAAACAATAAAAAGCAATGTCAAACAATATAAAACAATAAAAATCAATGTCAAACAATATAACACGATAAAAATCAATGTCAAACAATATAAAACAATAAAAAGCAATTTCAAACAATATAAAACAATAAAAATCAATGTCAAACAATATAAAACAATAAAAATCAATGTCAAACAATATAAAACAATAAAAATCAATGTCAAACAATATAAAACAATAAAAGCTATGTCAAACAATATAAAACAATAAAAAGCAATTTCAAACAATATAAAACAATAAAAAGCAATGTCAAACAATATAAAACAATAAAAATCAATGTCAAACAATATAAAACAATAAAAATCAATGTCAAACAATATAAAACAATAAAAATCAATGTCAAACAATATAAAACAATAAAAAGCAATGTCAAACAATGTAAAACAATAAAAAGCAATGTCAAACAATATAAAACAATAAAAATCAATGTCAAACAATATAAAACTATAAAAATCAATGTCAAACAATATAAAACAATAAAAATCAATGTCAAACAATATAAAACTATAAAAATCAATGTCAAACAATATAAAACAATAAAAAGCAATGTCAAACAATATAAAACAATAAAAATCAATGTCAAATAATATAAACCAATAAAAATCAATGTCAAACAATATAAAACAATAAAAAGCAATGTCAAACAATATAAAACAATAAAAATCAATGTCAAACAATATAAAACAATAAAAAGCAATTTCAAACAATATAAAACAATAAAAAGCAATGTCAAACAATATAAAACAATAAAAATCAATGTCAAACAATATAAAACAATAAAAAGCAATGTCAAACAATATAAAACAATAAAAATCAATGTCAAACAATATAAAACAATAAAAAGCAATGTCAAACAATATAAACAATAAAAAGCAATGTCAAACAATATAAAACAATAAAAAGCAATGTCAAACAATATAAAACAATAAAAAGCAATATCAAACAATATAAAACAATAAAAATCAATGTCAAACAATATAAAACAATAAAAATCAATGTCAAACAATATAAAACAATAAAAAAGCAATGTCAAACAATATAAAACAATAAAAATCAATGTCTAACAATATAGAACAATAAAAAGCAATGTCAAACAATATAAAACAATAAAAATAAATGTAAAACAATATAAAACAATAAAAAAATCAATGTCAAACAATATAAAACAATAAAAATCAATGTCTAACAATATAAAACAATAAAAATCAATGATAAACAATATAAAACAATAAAAAGCAATGTCAAACAATATAAAACAATAAAAAGCAATTTCAAACAATATAAAACAATAAAAAGCAATGTCAAACAATATAAAACAATAAAAATCAATGTCAAACAATATAAAACTATAAAAAGCAATGTCAAACAATATAAAACTATAAAAATCAATGTCAAACAATATAAAACAATAAAAAGCAATGTCAAACAATATAAAACAATTAAAATAAATGTAAAACAATATAAAATAATAAAAAAAATCAATGTCAAACAATATAAAACAATAAAAATCAATAACAAACAATATAAAACAATAAAAATCAATGTCAAACAATATAAAACAATAAAAAGCAATGTCAAACAATATAAAACAATAAAAAGCAATGTCAAACAATATAAAACAATAAAAAGCAATGTCAAACAATATAAAACAATAAAAAGCAATGTCAAACAATATAAAACAATAAAAAGCAATGTAAAACAATATAAAACAATAAAAAGCAATGTCAAACAATATAAAACAATAAAAATAAATGTAAAACAATATAAAATGATAAAAAAAATCAATGTCAAACAATATAAAACAATAAAAATCAATAACAAACAATATAAAACAATAAAAATCAATGTCAAACAATATAAAACAATAAAAAGCAATGTCAAACAATATAAAACAATAAAAAGCAATGTCAAACAATATAAAACAATAAAAAGCAATGTCAAACAATATAAAACAATAAAAATAAATGTAAAACAATATAAAATAATAAAAAAAATCAATGTCAAACAATATAAAACAATAAAAATCAATAACAAACAATATAAAACAATAAAAAGCTATGTCAAACAATATAAAACAATAAAAATCAATGTCAAACAATATAAAACAATAAAAATCAATGTCAAACAATATAAAACAATAAAAAGCAATGTCAAACAATATAAAACAATAAAAAGCAATGTCAAACAATATAAAACAATAAAAATCAATGTCAAACAATATAAAACAATAAAAGCAATGTCAAACAATATAAAACAATAAAAAGCAATTTCAAACAATATAAAACAATAAAAAGCAATGTCGAACAATATAAAACAATAAAAATCAATGTCAAACAATATAAAACAATAAAAATCAATGTCAAACAATATAAAACAATAAAAAGAAATGTCAAACAATATAAAACAATAAAAAGCAATATCAAACAATATAAAACAATAAAAATCAATGTCAAACAATATAAAACAATAAAAAGCAATGTCAAACAATATAAAACAATAAAAATCAATGTCAAACAATATAAAACAATAAAAAGCAATGTCAAACAATATAAACAATAAAAAGCAATGTCAAACAATATAAAACAATAAAAAGCAATGTCAAACAATATAAAACAATAAAAAGCAATATCAAACAATATAAAACAATAAAAATCAATGTCAAACAATATAAAACAATAAAAATCAATGTCAAACAATATAAAACAATAAAAAGCAACGTCAAACAATATAAAACAATAAAAAGCAATGTCAAACAATATAAAACAATAAAAATCAATGTCAAACAATATAAAACAATAATAATCAATGTCAAACAATATAAAACAATAAAAAGCAATGTCAAACAATATAAAACAATAAAAATCAATGTCAAACAATATAAAACAATAAAAATCAATGTCAAACAATATAAAACAATGAAAGCAATGTCAAACAATATAAAACAATAAAAATCAATGTCAAACAATATAGAACAATAAAAAGCAATGTCAAACAATATAAAACAATAAAAATAAATGTACAACAATATAAAACAATAAAAAAATCAATGTCAAACAATATAAAACAATAAAAATCAATGTCAAACAATATAAAACAATAAAAATCAATGATAAACAATATAAAACAATACAAAGCAATGTCAAACAATATAAAACAATAAAAAGCAATTTCAAACAATATAAAACAATAAAAAGCAATGTCAAACAATATAAAACAATAAAAATCAATGTCAAACAATATAAAACTATAAAAAGCAATGTCAAACAATATAAAACTATAAAAATCAATGTCAAACAATATAAAACAATAAAAAGCAATGTCAAACAATATAAAACAATAAAAATAAATGTAAAACAATATAAAATAATAAAAAAAATCAATGTCAAACAATATAAAACAATAAAAATCAATAACAAACAATATAAAACAATAAAAATCAATGTCAAACAATATAAAACAATAAAAAGCAATGTCAAACAATATAAAACAATAAAAATCAATGTCAAACAATATAAAACAATAAAAAGCAATGTCAAACAATATAAAACAATAAAAAGCAATGTCAAACAAAATAAAACAATAAAAAGCAATGTCAAACAATATAAAACAATAAAAATAAATGTAAAACAATATAAAATAATAAAAAAAATCAATGTCAAACAATATAAAGCAATAAAAATCAATAACAAACAATATAAAACAATAAAAATCAATGTCAAACGATATAAAACAATAAAAATCAATGTCCAACAATATAAAACAATAAAAAGCAATGTCAAACAATATAAAACAATAAAAAGCAATGTCAAACAATATAAAACAATAAAAATAAATGTAAAACAATATAAAATAATAAAAAAATCAATGTCAAACAATATAAAACAATAAAAATCAATAACAAACAATATAAAACAATAAAAATCAATGTCAAACAATATAAAACAATAAAAAGCAATGTCAAACAATATAAAACAAAAAAAAGCAATGTCAAACAATATAAAACAATAAAAATCAATGTCAAACAATATAAAACAATAAAAATCAATGTCAAACAATATAAAACAATAAAAGCAATGTCAAACAATATAAAACCATAAAAAGCAATTTCAAACAATATAAAACAATAAAAATCAATGTCAAACAATATAAAACAATAAAAATCAATGTCAAACAATATAAAACAATAAAAATAAATGTAAAACAATATAAAATAATAAAAAAAATCAATGTCAAACAATATAAAACAATAAAAATCAATAACAAACAATATAAAACAATAAAAATCAATGTCAAACAATATAAAACAATAAAAAGCAATGTCAAACAATATAAAACAATAAAAATCAATGTCAAACAATATAAAACAATAAAAATCAATGTCAAACAATATAAAACAATAAAAAGCAATGTCAAACAATATAAAACAATAAAAATCAATGTCAAACAATATAAAACAATAAAAATCAATGTCAAACAATATAAAACAATAAAAGCAATGTCAAACAATATAAAACCATAAAAAGCAATTTCAAACAATATAAAACAATAAAAAGCAATGTCAAACAATATAAAACAATAAAAATCAATGTCAAACAATATAAAACAATAAAAAGCAATGTCAAACAATATAAAACAATAAAAATCAATGTCAAACAATATAAAACAATAAAAAGCAATGTCAAACAATATAAAACAATAAAAATCAATATCAAACAATATAAAACAATAAAAATCAATGTCAAACAATATAAAACAATAAAAAGCAATGTCAAACAATATAAAACAATAAAAAGCAATGTCAAACAATATAAAACAATAAAAAGCAATGTCAAACAATATAAAACAATAAAAAGCAATGTAAAAAATATAAAACAATATAAAACAATAATAATCAATGTCAAGCAATATAAAACAATATAAAACAATAAAAATCAATGTCAAACAATATAAAACAATAAAAAGCAATGTCAAACAATATAAAACAATAAAAAGCAATGTCAAACAATATAAAACAATAAAAATCAATGTCAAACAATATAAAACAATAAAAAGCAATGTCAAACAATATAAAACAATAAAAAGCAATGTCAAACAATATAAAACAATAAAAAGCAATGTCAAACAATATAAAACAATACAAAGCAATGTCAAACAATATAAAACAATAAAAAAAATCAATGTCAAACAATATAAAACAATAAAAATCAATAACAAACTATATAAAACAATAAAAATCAATGTCAAACGATATAAAACAATAAAAATCAATGTCAAACAATATAAAACAATAAAAAGCAATGTCAAACAATATAAAACAATAAAAAGCAATGTCAAACAATATAAAACAATAAAAAGCAATGTCAAACAATATAAAACAATAAAAATAAATGTAAAACAATATAAAATAATAAAAAAAATCAATGTCAAACAATATAAAACAATAAAAATCAATAACAAACAATATAAAACAATAAAAATCAATGTCAAACAATATAGAACAATAAAAATCAATGTCAAACAATATAAAACAATAAAAAGCAATGTCAAACAATATAAAACAATAAAAATCAATGTCAAACAATATAACACAGTAAAAATCAATGTCAAACAATATAAAACAATAAAAAGCAATTTCAAACAATATAAAACAATAAAAATCAATGTCAAACAATATAAAACAATAAAAATCAATGTCAAACAATATAAACAATAAAAAGCAATGTCAAACAATATAAAACAATAAAAGCTATGTCAAACAATATAAAACAATAAAAAGCAATTTCAAACAATATAAAACAATAAAAAGCAATGTCAAACAATATAAAACAATAAAAAGCAATGTCAAACAATATAAAACAATAAAAAGCAATGTCAAACAATATAAAACAATAAAAATCAATGTCAAACAATATAGAACAATAAAAAGCAATGTCAAACAATGTAAAACAATAAAAAGCAATGTCAAACAATATAAAACAATAAAAATCAATGTCAAACAATATAAAACTATAAAAATCAATGTCAAACAATATAAAACAATAAAAATCAATGTCAAACAATATAAAACTATAAAAATCAATGTCAAACAATATAAAACAATAAAAAGCAATGTCAAACAATATAAAACAATAAAAATCAATGTCAAATAATATAAAACAATAAAAATCAATGTCAAACAATATAAAACAATAAAAAGCAATGTCAAACAATATAAAACAATAAAAATCAATGTCAAACAATATAAAACAATAAAAAGCAATGTCAAACAATATAAAACAATAAAAAGCAATGTCAAACAATATAAAACAATAAAAATCAATGTCAAACAATATAAAACAATAAAAAGCAATGTAAAACAATATAAACAATAAAAAGCAATGTCAAACAATATAAAACAATAAAAATAAATGTAAAACAATATAAAACAATAAAAAAATCAATGTCAAACAATATAAAACAATAAAAATCAATGTCTAACAATATAAAACAATAAAAATCAATGATAAACAATATAAAACAATAAAAAGCAATGTCAAACAATATAAAACAATAAAAAGCAATGTCAAACAATATAAAACAATAAAAATCAATGTCAAACAATATAAAACTATAAAAAGCAATGTCAAACAATATAAAACTATAAAAATCAATGTCAAACAATATAAAACAATAAAAAGCAATGTCAAACAATATAAAACAATTAAAATAAATGTAAAACAATATAAAATAATAAAAAAATCAATGTCAAACAATATAAAACAATAAAAATCAATAACAAACAATATAAAACAATAAAAATCAATGTCAAACAATATAAAACAATAAAAAGCAATGTCAAACAATATAAAACAATAAAAAGCAATGTCAAACAATATAAAACAATAAAAAGCAATGTAAAACAATATAAAACAATAAAAAGCAATGTCAAACAATATAAAACAATAAAAATAAATGTAAAACAATATAAAATGATAAAAAAAATCAATGTCAAACAATATAAAACAATAAAAATCAATAACAAACAATATAAAACAATAAAAATCAATGTCAAACAATATAAAACAATAAAAAGCAATGTCTAACAATATAAAACAATAAAAATCAATGATAAACAATATAAAACAATAAAAAGCAATGTCAAACAATATAAAACAATAAAAAGCAATGTCAAACAATATAAAACAATAAAAATCAATGTCAAACAATATAAAACAATAAAAAGCAATGTCAAACAATATAAAACTATAAAAATCAATGTCAAACAATATAAAACAATAAAAATCAATGTCAAACAATATAAAACAATTAAAATAAATGTAAAACAATATAAAATAATAAAAAAAATCAATGTCAAACAATATAAAACAATAAAAATCAATAACAAACAATATAAAACAATAAAAATCAATGTCAAACAATATAAAACAATAAAAAGCAATGTCAAACAATATAAAACAATAAAAAGCAATGTCAAACAATATAAAACAATAAAAAGCAATGTCAAACAATATAAAACAATAAAAATAAATGTAAAACAATATAAAATAATAAAAAAAATCAATGTCAAACAATATAAAACTATAAAAATCAATGTCAAACAATATAAAACAATAAAAAGCAATGTCAAACAATATAAAACAATAAAAATCAATGTCAAACAATATAAAACAATAAAAATCAATGTCAAACAATATAAAACAATAAAAATCAATGTCAAACAATATAAAACAATAAAAATCAATGTCAAACAATATAAAACAATAAAAGCAATGTCAAACAATATAAAACAATAAAAAGCAATGTCAAACAATATAAAACAATAAAAAGCAATGTCGAACAATATAAAACAATAAAAAGCAATGTCAAACAATATAAAACAATAAAAATCAATGTCAAACAATATAAAACAATAAAAAGAAATGTCAAACAATATAAAACAATAAAAAGCAATATCAAACAATATAAAACAAAAAAAATCAATGTCAAACAATATAAAACAATAAAAAGCAATGTCAAACAATATAAAACAATAAAAATCAATGTCAAACAATATAAAACAATAAAAAGCAATGTCAAACAATATAAACAATAAAAAGCAATGTCAAACAATATAAAACAATAAAAAGCAATGTCAAACAATATAAAACAATAAAAAGCAATATCAAACAATATAAAACAATAAAAATCAATGTCAAACAATATAAAACAATAAAAATCAATGTCAAACAATATAAAACAATAAAAAGCAACGTCAAACAATATAAAACAATAAAAAGCAATGTCAAACAATATAAAACAATAAAAATCAATGTCAAACAATATAAAACAATAATAATCAATGTCAAACAATATAAAACAATAAAAAGCAATGTCAAACAATATAAAACAATAAAAATCAATGTCAAACAATATAAAACAATAAAAATCAATGTCAAACAATATAAAACAATAAAAGCAATGTCAAACAATATAAAACAATAAAAATAAATGTCAAACAATATAGAACAATAAAAAGCAATGTCAAACAATATAAAACAATAAAAATAAATGTACAACAATATAAAACAATAAAAAAATCAATGTCAAACAATATAAAACAATAAAAATCAATGTCAAACAATATAAAACAATAAAAATCAATGATAAACAATATAAAACAATACAAAGCAATGTCAAACAATATAAAACAATAAAAGCAATTTCAAACAATATAAAACAATAAAAAGCAATGTCAAACAATATAAAACAATAAAAATCAATGTCAAACAATATAAAACTATAAAAAGCAATGTCAAACAATATAAAACTATAAAAATCAATGTCAAACAATATAAAACAATAAAAAGCAATGTCAAACAATATAAAACAATAAAAATAAATGTAAAACAATATAAAATAATAAAAAAAATCAATGTCAAACAATATAAAACAATAAAAATCAATAACAAACAATATAAAACAATAAAAATCAATGTCAAACAATATAAAACAATAAAAAGCAATGTCAAACAATATAAAACAATAAAAATCAATGTCAAACAATATAAAACAATAAAAATCAATGTCAAACAATATAAAACAATAAAAAGCAATGTCAAACAATATAAAACAATAAAAAGCAATGTCAAACAATATAAAACAATAAAAATAAATGTAAAACAATATAAAATAATAAAAAAAATCAATGTCAAACAATATAAAACAATAAAAATCAATAACAAACAATATAAAACAATAAAAATCAATGTCAAACAATATAAAACAATAAAAAGCAATGTCAAACAATATAAAACAATAAAAAGCAATGTCAAACAATATAAAACAATAAAAATAAATGTAAAACAATATAAAATAATAAAAAAATCAATGTCAAACATTATAAAATAATAAAAATCAATAACAAACAATATAAAACAATAAAAATCAATGTCAAACAATATAAAACAATAAAAATCAATGTCAAACAATATAAAACAATAAAAAGCAATGTCAAACAATATAAAACAATAAAAATCAATGTCAAACAATATAAAACAATAAAAATCAATGTCAAACAATATAAAACAATAAAAGCAATGTCAAACAATATAAAACCATAAAAAGCAATTTCAAACAATATAAAACAATAAAAAGCAATGTCAAACAATATAAAACAATAAAAATCAATGTCAAACAATATAAAACAATAAAAATAAATGTAAAACAATATAAAATAATAAAAAAAATCAATGTCAAACAATATAAAACAATAAAAATCAATAACAAACAATATAAAACAATAAAAATCAATGTCAAACAATATAAAACAATAAAAAGCAATGTCAAACAATATAAAACAATAAAAATCAATGTCAAACAATATAAAACAATAAAAATCAATGTCAAACAATATAAAACAATAAAAAGCAATGTCAAACAATATAAAACAATAAAAATCAATGTCAAACAATATAAAACAATAAAAATCAATGTCAAACAATATAAAACAATAAAAGCAATGTCAAACAATATAAAACCATAAAAAGCAATTTCAAACAATATAAAACAATAAAAAGCAATGTCAAACAATATAAAACAATAAAAATCAATGTCAAACAATATAAAACAATAAAAAGCAATGTCAAACAATATAAAACAATAAAAATCAATGTCAAACAATATAAAACAATAATAATCAATGTCAAGCAATATAAAACAATATAAAACAATAAAAATCAATGTCAAACAATATAACACAGTAAAAATCAATGTCAAACAATATAAAACAATAAAAAGCAATTTCAAACAATATAAAACAATAAAAATCAATGTCAAACAATATAAAACAATAAAAATCAATGTCAAACAATATAAAACAATAAAAAGCAATGTCAAACAATATAAAACAATAAAAGCTATGTCAAACAATATAAAACAATAAAAAGCAATTTCAAACAATATAAAACAATAAAAAGCAATGTCAAACAATATAAAACAATAAAAATCAATGTCAAACAATATAAAACAATAAAAATCAATGTCAAACAATATAAAACAATAAAAATCAATGTCAAACAATATAGAACAATAAAAAGCAATGTCAAACAATGTAAAACAATAAAAAGCAATGTCAAACAATATAAAACAATAAAAATCAATGTCAAACAATATAAAACTATAAAAATCAATGTCAAACAATATAAAACAATAAAAATCAATGTCAAACAATATAAAACTATAAAAATCAATGTCAAACAATATAAAACAATAAAAATCAATGCCAAACAATATAAAACAATAAAAAGCAATGTCAAACAATATAAAACAATAAAAATCAATGTCAAATAATATAAAACAATAAAAATCAATGTCAAACAATATAAAACAATAAAAAGCAATGTCAAACAATATAAAACAATAAAAATCAATGTCAAACAATATAAAACAATAAAAAGCAATTTCAAACAATATAAAACAATAAAAAGCAATGTCAAACAATATAAAACAATAAAAATCAATGTCAAACAATATAAAACAATAAAAAGCAATGTCAAACAATATAAACAATAAAAAGCAATGTCAAACAATATAAAACAATAAAAATAAATGTAAAACAATATAAAACAATAAAAAGCAATGTCAAACAATATAAAACAATAAAAAGCAATGTAAAACAATATAAAACAATAAAAAGCAATGTCAAACAATATAAAACAATAAAAATAAATGTAAAACAATATAAAATGATAAAAAAAATCAATGTCAAACAATATAAAACAATAAAAATCAATAACAAACAATATAAAACAATAAAAATCAATGTCAAACAATATAAAACAATAAAAAGCAATGTCTAACAATATAAAACAATAAAAATCAATGATAAACAATATAAAACAATAAAAAGCAATGTCAAACAATATAAAACAATAAAAAGCAATGTCAAACAATATAAAACAATAAAAATCAATGTCAAACAATATAAAACTATAAAAAGCAATGTCAAACAATATAAAACTATAAAAATCAATGTCAAACAATATAAAACAATAAAAAGCAATGTCAAACAATATAAAACAATTAAAATAAATGTAAAACAATATAAAATAATAAAAAAATCAATGTCAAACAATATAAAACAATAAAAATCAATAACAAACAATATAAAACAATAAAAATCAATGTCAAACAATATAAAACAATAAAAAGCAATGTCAAACATATAAAACAATAAAAAGCAATGTCAAACAATATAAAACAATAAAAAGCAATGTCAAACAATATAAAACAATAAAAATAAATGTAAAACAATATAAAATAATAAAAAAAATCAATGTCAAACAATATAAAACAATAAAAATCAATAACAAACAATATAAAACAATAAAAAGCAATGTCAAACAATATAAAACAATAAAAATCAATGTCAAACAATATAAAACAATAAAAATCAATGTCAAACAATATAAAACAATAAAAATCAATGTCAAACAATATAAAACAATAAAAATCAATGTCAAACAATATAAAACAATAAAAGCAATGTCAAACAATATAAAACAATAAAAAGCAATTTCAAACAATATAAAACAATAAAAAGCAATGTCGAACAATATAAAACAATAAAAAGCAATGTCAAACAATATAAAACAATAAAAAGAAATGTCAAACAATATAAAACAATAAAAAGAAATGTCAAACAATATAAAACAATAAAAAGCAATATCAAACAATATAAAACAATAAAAATCAATGTCAAACAATATAAAACAATAAAAAGCAATGTCAAACAATATAAAACAATAAAAAGCAATGTCAAACAATATAAAACAATAAAAAGCAATGTCAAACAATATAAACAATAAAAAGCAATGTCAAACAATATAAAACAATAAAAAGCAATGTCAAACAATATAAAACAATAAAAAGCAATATCAAACAATATAAAACAATAAAAATCAATGTCAAACAATATAAAACAATAAAAATCAATGTCAAACAATATAAAACAATAAAAAGCAACGTCAAACAATATAAAACAATAAAAAGCAATGTCAAACAATATAAAACAATAAAAATCAATGTCAAACAATATAAAACAATAATAATCAATGTCAAACAATATAAAACAATAAAAAGCAATGTCAAACAATATAAAACAATAAAAATCAATGTCAAACAATATAAAACAATAAAAATCAATGTCAAACAATATAAAACAATAAAAGCAATGTCAAACAATATAAAACAATAAAAATCAATGTCAAACAATATAGAACAATAAAAAGCAATGTCAAACAATATAAAACAATAAAAATAAATGTACAACAATATAAAACAATAAAAAAATCAATGTCAAACAATATAAAACAATAAAAATCAATGTCAAACAATATAAAACAATAAAAATCAATGATAAACAATATAAAACAATACAAAGCAATGTCAAACAATATAAAACAATAAAAAGCAATTTCAAACAATATAAAACAATAAAAAGCAATGTCAAACAATATAAAACAATAAAAATCAATGTCAAACAATATAAAACTATAAAAAGCAATGTCAAACAATATAAAACTATAAAAATCAATGTCAAACAATATAAAACAATAAAAAGCAATGTCAAACAATATAAAACAATAAAAATAAATGTAAAACAATATAAAATAATAAAAAAAATCAATGTCAAACAATATAAAACAATAAAAATCAATAACAAACAATATAAAACAATAAAAATCAATGTCAAACAATATAAAACAATAAAAAGCAATGTCAAACAATATAAAACAATAAAAAGCAATGTCAAACAATATAAAACAATAAAAATAAATGTAAAACAATATAAAATAATAAAAAAAATCAATGTCAAACAATATAAAACAATAAAAATCAATAACAAACAATATAAAACAATAAAAATCAATGTCAAACGATATAAAACAATAAAAATCAATGTCCAACAATATAAAACAATAAAAAGCAATGTCAAACAATATAAAACAATAAAAAGCAATGTCAAACAATATAAAACAATAAAAATAAATGTAAAACAATATAAAATAATAAAAAAATCAATGTCAAACAATATAAAACAATAAAAATCAATAACAAACAATATAAAACAATAAAAATCAATGTCAAACAATATAAAACAATAAAAATCAATGTCAAACAATATAAAACAATAAAAAGCAATGTCAAACAATATAAAACAATAAAAATCAATGTCAAACAATATAAAACAATAAAAATCAATGTCAAACAATATAAAACAATAAAAGCAATGTCAAACAATATAAAACCATAAAAAGCAATTTCAAACAATATAAAACAATAAAAAGCAATGTCAAACAATATAAAACAATAAAAATCAATGTCAAACAATATAAAACAATAAAAATAAATGTAAAACAATATAAAATAATAAAAAAAATCAATGTCAAACAATATAAAACAATAAAAATCAATAACAAACAATATAAAACAATAAAAATCAATGTCAAACAATATAAAACAATAAAAAGCAATGTCAAACAATATAAAACAATAAAAATCAATGTCAAACAATATAAAACAATAAAAATCAATGTCAAACAATATAAAACAATAAAAAGCAATGTCAAACAATATAAAACAATAAAAAGCAATGTCAAACAATATAAAACAATAAAAATCAATGTCAAACAATATAAAACAATAAAAGCAATGTCAAACAATATAAAACCATAAAAAGCAATTTCAAACAATATAAAACAATAAAAAGCAATGTCAAACAATATAAAACAATAAAAATCAATGTCAAACAATATAAAACAATAAAAAGCAATGTCAAACAATATAAAACAATAAAAATCAATGTCAAACAATATAAAACAATAAAAAGCAATGTCAAACAATATAAAACAATAAAAATCAATATCAAACAATATAAAACAATAAAAATCAATGTCAAACAATATAAAACAATAAAAAGCAATGTCAAACAATATAAAACAATAAAAAGCAATGTCAAACAATATAAAACAATAAAAAGCAATGTCAAACAATATAAAACAATAAAAAGCAATGTAAAAAATATAAAACAATATAAAACAATAATAATCAATGTCAAGCAATATAAAACAATATAAAACAATAAAAATCAATGTCAAACAATATAAAACAATAAAAAGCAATGTCAAACAATATAAAACAATAAAAAGCAATGTCAAACAATATAAAACAATAAAAAGCAATGTCAAACAATATAAAACAATACAAAGCAATGTCAAACAATATAAAACAATAAAAAAAATCAATGTCAAACAATATAAAACAATAAAAATCAATAACAAACAATATAAAACAATAAAAATCAATGTCAAACGATATAAAACAATAAAAATCAATGTCAAACAATATAAAACAATAAAAAGCAATGTCAAACAATATAAAACAATAAAAAGCAATGTCAAACAATATAAAACAATAAAAAGCAATGTCAAACAATATAAAACAATAAAAATAAATGTAAAACAATATAAAATAATAAAAAAAATCAATGTCAAACAATATAAAACAATAAAAATCAATAACAAACAATATAAAACAATAAAAATCAATGTCAAACAATATAGAACAATAAAAATCAATGTCAAACAATATAAAACAATAAAAAGCAATGTCAAACAATATAAAACAATAAAAATCAATGTCAAACAATATAACACAGTAAAAATCAATGTCAAACAATATAAAACAATAAAAAGCAATTTCAAACAATATAAAACAATAAAAATCAATGTCAAACAATATAAAACAATAAAAATCAATGTCAAACAATATAAAACAATAAAAAGCAATGTCAAACAATATAAAACAATAAAAGCTATGTCAAACAATATAAAACAATAAAAAGCAATTTCAAACAATATAAAACAATAAAAAGCAATGTCAAACAATATAAAACAATAAAAATCAATGTCAAACAATATAAAACAATAAAAATCAATGTCAAACAATATAAAACAATAAAAATCAATGTCAAACAATATAGAACAATAAAAAGCAATGTCAAACAATGTAAAACAATAAAAAGCAATGTCAAACAATATAAAACAATAAAAATCAATGTCAAACAATATAAAACTATAAAAATCAATGTCAAACAATATAAAACAATAAAAAGCAATGTCAAACAATATAAAACTATAAAAATCAATGTCAAACAATATAAAACAATAAAAATCAATGTCAAACAATATAAAACAATAAAAAGCAATGTCAAACAATATAAAACAATAAAAATCAATGTCAAATAATATAAAACAATAAAAATCAATGTCAAACAATATAAAACAATAAAAAGCAATGTCAAACAATATAAAACAATAAAAATCAATGTCAAACAATATAAAACAATAAAAAGCAATTTCAAACAATATAAAACAATAAAAAGCAATGTCAAACAATATAAAACAATAAAAATCAATGTCAAACAATATAAAACAATAAAAAGCAATGTCAAACAATATAAACAATAAAAAGCAATGTCAAACAATATAAAACAATAAAAATAAATGTAAAACAATATAAAACAATAAAAAAATCAATGTCAAACAATATAAAACAATAAAAATCAATGTCTAACAATATAAAACAATAAAAATCAATGATAAACAATATAAAACAATAAAAAGCAATGTCAAACAATATAAAACAATAAAAAGCAATGTCAAACAATATAAAACAATAAAAATCAATGTCGAACAATATAAAACAATAAAAGCAATGTCAAACAATATAAAACTATAAAAATCAATGTCAAACAATATAAAACAATAAAAAGCAATGTCAAACAATATAAAACAATTAAAATAAATGTAAAACAATATAAAATAATAAAAAAAATCAATGTCAAACAATATAAAACAATAAAAATCAATAACAAACAATATAAAACAATAAAAATCAATGTCAAACAATATAAAACAATAAAAAGCAATGTCAAACAATATAAAACAATAAAAAGCAATGTCAAACAATATAAAACAATAAAAAGCAATGTCAAACAATATAAAACAATAAAAATCAATGTCAAACAATATAAAACAATAAAAAGCAATGATAAACAATATAAAACAATACAAAGCAATGTCAAACAATATAAAACAATAAAAAGCAATTTCAAACAATATAAAACAATAAAAAGCAATGTCAAACAATATAAAACAATAAAAATCAATGTCAAACAATATAAAACTATAAAAAGCAATGTCAAACAATATAAAACTATAAAAATCAATGTCAAACAATATAAAACAATAAAAAGCAATGTCAAACAATATAAAACAATAAAAATAAATGTAAAACAATATAAAATAATAAAAAAAATCAATGTCAAACAATATAAAACAATAAAAATCAATAACAAACAATATAAAACAATAAAAATCAATGTCAAACAATATAAAACAATAAAAAGCAATGTCAAACAATATAAAACAATAAAAATCAATGTCAAACAATATAAAACAATAAAAATCAATGTCAAACAATATAAAACAATAAAAAGCAATGTCAAACAATATAAAACAATAAAAAGCAATGTCAAACAATTTAAAACAATAAAAATAAATGTAAAACAATATAAAATAATAAAAAAAATCAATGTCAAACAATATAAAACAATAAAAATCAATAACAAACAATATAAAACAATAAAAATCAATGTCAAACGATATAAAACAATAAAAATCAATGTCCAACAATATAAAACAATAAAAAGCAATGTCAAACAATATAAAACAATAAAAAGCAATGTCAAACAATATAAAACAATAAAAATAAATGTAAAACAATATAAAATAATAAAAAAATCAATGTCAAACAATATAAAACAATAAAAATCAATAACAAACAATATAAAACAATAAAAATCAATGTCAAACAATATAAAACAATAAAAATCAATGTCAAACAATATAAAACAATAAAAAGCAATGTCAAACAATATAAAACAATAAAAATCAATGTCAAACAATATAAAACAATAAAAATCAATGTCAAACAATATAAAACAATAAAAAGCAATGTCAAACAATATAAAACAATAAAAATCAATGTCAAACAATATAAAACAATAAAAATCAATGTCAAACAATATAAAACAATAAAAGCAATGTCAAACAATATAAAACCATAAAAAGCAATTTCAAACAATATAAAACAATAAAAAGCAATGTCAAACAATATAAAACAATAAAAATCAATGTCAAACAATATAAAACAATAAAAATCAATGTCAAACAATATAAAACAATAAAAATCAATGTCAAACAATATAAAACAATAAAAAGCAATGTCAAACAATATAAAACAATAAAAATCAATATCAAACAATATAAAACAATAAAAATCAATGTCAAACAATATAAAACAATAAAAAGCAATGTCAAACAATATAAAACAATAAAAAGCAATGTCAAACAATATAAAACAATAAAAATCAATGTCAAACAATATAAAACAATAAAAAGCAATGTAAAAAATATAAAACAATATAAAACAATAATAATCAATGTCAAGCAATATAAAACAATATAAAACAATAAAAATCAATGTCAAACAATATAACACAGTAAAAATCAATGTCAAACAATATAAAACAATAAAAAGCAATTTCAAACAATATAAAACAATAAAAATCAATGTCAAACAATATAAAACAATAAAAATCAATGTCAAACAATATAAAACAATAAAAAGCAATGTCAAACAATATAAAACAATAAAAGCTATGTCAAACAATATAAAACAATAAAAAGCAATTTCAAACAATATAAAACAATAAAAAGCAATGTCAAACAATATAAAACAATAAAAATCAATGATAAACAATATAAAATAATAAAAAGCAATGTCAAACAATATAAAACAATAAAAAGCAATTTCAAACAATATAAAACAATAAAAAGCAATGTCAAACAATATAAAACAATAAAAATCAATGTCAAACAATATAAAACTATAAAAAGCAATGTCAAACAATATAAAACTATAAAAATCAATGTCAAACAATATAAAACAATAAAAAGCAATGTCAAACAATATAAAACAATAAAAATAAATGTAAAACAATATAAAATAATAAAGAAAATCAATGTCAAACAATATAAAACAATAAAAATCAATAACAAACAATATAAAACAATAAAAAGTCAATGTCAAACAATATAAAACAATAAAAAGCAATGTCAAACAATATAAAACAATAAAAAGCGATGTCAAACAATATAAAACAATAAAAAGCAATGTCAAACAATATAAAACAATAAAAAGCAATGTCAAACAATATAAAACAATAAAAAGCAATGTAAAACAAAATAAAACAATAAAAAGCAATGTCAAACAATATAAAACAATAAAAATAAATGTAAAACAATATAAAATAATAAAAAAAATCAATGTCAAACAATATAAAACAATAAAAATCAATAACAAACAATATAAAACAATAAAAATCAATGTCAAACGATATAAAACAATAAAAATCAATGTCAAACAATATAAAACAATAAAAAGCAATGTCAAACAATATAAAACAATAAAAAGCAATGTCAAACAATATAAAACAATAAAAATAAATGTAAAACAATATAAAATAATAAAAAAATCAATGTCAAGCAATATAAAACAATAAAAATCAATAACAAACAATATAAAACAATAAAAATCAATGTCAAACAATATAAAACAATAAAAATCAATGTCAAACAATATAAAACAATAAAAAGCAATGTCAAACAATATAAAACAATAAAAATCAATGTCAAACAATATAAAACAGTAAAAATCAATGTCAAACAATATAAAACAATAAAAATCAATGTCAAACAATATAAAATAATAAAAAGCAATGTCAAACAATATAAACAATAAAAAGCAATGTCAAACAATATAAAACAATAAAAAGCAATGTCAAACAATATAACACAATAAAAATCAATGTCAAACAATATAAAACTATAAAAAGCAATGTCAAACAATATAAAACTATAAAAATCAATGTCAAACAATATAAAACAATAAAAAGCAATGTCAAACAATATAAAACAATAAAAATAAATGTAAAACAATATAAAATAATAAAAAAAATCAATGTCAAACAATATAAAACAATAAAAATCAATAACAAACAATATAAAACAATAAAAATCAATGTCAAACAATATAAAACAATAAAAAGCAATGTCAAACAATATAAAACAATAAAAATCAATGTCAAACAATATAAAACAATAAAAATCAATGTCAAACAATATAAAACAATAAAAAGCAATGTCAAACAATATAAAACAATAAAAAGCAATGTCAAAGAATATAAAACAATAAAAATAAATGTAAAACAATATAAAATAATAAAAAAAATCAATGTCAAACAATATAAAACAATAAAAATCAATAACAAACAATATAAAACAATAAAAATCAATGTCAAACGATATAAAACAATAAAAATCAATGTCCAACAATATAAAACAATAAAAAGCAATGTCAAACAATATAAAACAATAAAAAGCAATGTCAAACAATATAAAACAATAAAAATAAATGTAAAACAATATAAAATAATAAAAAAATTAATGTCAAACAATATAAAACAATAAAAATCAATAACAAACAATATAAAACAATAAAAATCAATGTCAAACAATATAAAACAATAAAAATCAATGTCAAACAATATAAAACAATAAAAAGCAATGTCAAACAATATAAAACAATAAAAATCAATGTCAAACAATATAAAACAATAAAAATCAATGTCAAACAATATAAAACAATAAAAGCAATGTCAAACAATATAAAACCATAAAAAGCAATTTCAAACAATATAAAACAATAAAAATCAATGTCAAACAATATAAAACAATAAAAAGCAATTTCAAACAATATAAAACAATAAAAATCAATGTCAAACAATATAAAACAATAAAATCAATGTCAAACAATATAAAACAATAAAAAGCAATGTCAAACAATATAAAACAATAAAAATCAATGTCAAACAATATAAAACAATAAAAAGCAATGTCAAACAATATAAAACAATAAAAAGCAATGTCAAACAATATAAAACAATAAAAAGCAATGTCAAACAATATAAAACAATAAAAAGCAATATCAAACAATATAAAACAATAAAAATCAATGTCAAACAATATAAAACAATAAAAATCAATGTCAAACAATATAAAACAATAAAAAGCAATGTCAAACAATATAAAACAATAAAAATCAATGTCAAACAATATAAAAAAATAATAATCAATGTCAAACAATATTAAACAATAAAAAGCAATGTCAAACAATATAAAACAATAAAAATCAATGTCAAACAATATAAAACAATAAAAATCAATGTCAAACAATATAAAACAATAAAAAGCAATGTCAAACAATATAAAACAATAAAAATCAATGTCTAACAATATAGAACAATAAAAAGCAATGTCAAACAATATAAAACAATAAAAATAAATGTAAAACAATATAAAACAATAAAAAAATCAATGTCAAACAATATAAAACAATAAAAATCAATGTCAAACAATATAAAACAATAAAAATCAATGATAAACAATATAAAATAATAAAAAGCAATGTCAAACAATATAAAACAATAAAAAGCAATTTCAAACAATATAAAACAATAAAAAGCAATGTCAAACAATATAAAACAATAAAAATCAATGTCAAACAATATAAAACTATAAAAAGCAATGTCAAACAATATAAAACTATAAAAATCAATGTCAAACAATATAAAACAATAAAAAGCAATGTCAAACAATATAAAACAATAAAAATAAATGTAAAACAATATAAAATAATAAAGAAAATCAATGTCAAACAATATAAAACAATAAAAATCAATAACAAACAATATAAAACAATAAAAAATCAATGTCAAACAATATAAAACAATAAAAAGCAATGTCAAACAATATAAAACAATAAAAAGCGATGTCAAACAATATAAAACAATAAAAAGCAATGTCAAACAATATAAAACAATAAAAAGCAATGTCAAACAATATAAAACAATAAAAAGCAATGTAAAACAAAATAAAACAATAAAAAGCAATGTCAAACAATATAAAACAATAAAAATCAATGTAAAACAATATAAAATAATAAAAAAATCAATGTCAAACAATATAAAACAATAAAAATCAATAACAAACAATATAAAACAATAAAAAGCAATGTCAAACGATATAAAACAATAAAAATCAATGTCAAACAATATAAAACAATAAAAATAAATGTAAAACAATATAAAATAATAAAAAAAATCAATGTCAAGCAATATAAAACAATAAAAATCAATAACAAACAATATAAAACAATAAAAATCAATGTCAAACAATATAAAACAATAAAAATCAATGTCAAACAATATAAAACAATAAAAAGCAATGTCAAACAATATAAAACAATAAAAATCAATGTCAAACAATATAAAACAATAAAAATCAATGTCAAACAATATAAAACAATAAAAATCAATGTCAAACAATATAAAACAATAAAAAGCAATGTCAAACAATATAAACAATAAAAAGCGATGTCAAACAATATAAAACAATAAAAAGCAATGTCAAACAATATAAAACAATAAAAAGCAATATCAAACAATATAAAACAATAAAAATCAATGTCAAACAATATAAAAAAATAAAAATCAATGTCAAACAATATAAAACAATAAAAGGCAATGTCAAACAATATAAAACAATAAAAAGCAATGTCAAACAATATAAAACAATAAAAATCAATGTCAAACAATATAAAACAATAATAATCAATGTCAAACAATATAAAACAATAAAAATCAATGTCAAACAATATAAAACAATAAAAAGCAATGTCAAACAATATAAAACAATAAAAAGCAATGTCAAACAATATAAAACAATAAAAATTAATGTCAAACAATATATAACAATAAAAAGCAATGTCAAACAATATAACACAATAAAAATAAATGTAAAACAATATAAAACAATAAAAAAATCAATGTCAAACAATATAAAACAATAAAAATCAATGTCAAACAATATAAAACAATAAAAATCAATGTCTAACAATATAGAACAATAAAAAGCAATGTCAAACAATATAAAACAATAAAAATAAATGTAAAACAATATAAAACAATAAAAAAATCAATGTCAAACAATATAAAACAATAAAAATCAATGTCAAACAATATAAAACAATAAAAATCAATGATAAACAATATAAAATAATAAAAAGCAATGTCAAACAATATAAAACAATAAAAAGCAATTTCAAACAATATAAAACAATAAAAAGCAATGTCAAACAATATAAAACAATAAAAATCAATGTCAAACAATATAAAACTATAAAAAGCAATGTCAAACAATATAAAACTATAAAAATCAATGTCAAACAATATAAAACAATAAAAAGCAATGTCAAACAATATAAAACAATAAAAATAAATGTAAAACAATATAAAATAATAAAGAAAATCAATGTCAAACAATATAAAACAATAAAAATCAATAACAAACAATATAAAACAATAAAAAATCAATGTCAAACAATATAAAACAATAAAAAGCAATGTCAAACAATATAAAACAATAAAAAGCGATGTCAAACAATATAAAACAATAAAAAGCAATGTCAAACAATATAAACCAATAAAAAGCAATGTCAAACAATATAAAACAATAAAAAGCAATGTAAAACAAAATAAAACAATAAAAAGCAATGTCAAACAATATAAAACAATAAAAATCAATGTAAAACAATATAAAATAATAAAAAAAATCAATGTCAAACAATATAAAACAATAAAAATCAATAACAAACAATATAAAACAATAAAAATCAATGTCAAACGATATAAAACAATAAAAATCAATGTCAAACAATATAAAACAATAAAAATAAATGTAAAACAATATAAAATAATAAAAAAAATCAATGTCAAGCAATATAAAACAATAAAAATCAATAACAAACAATATAAAACAATAAAAATCAATGTCAAACAATATAAAACAATAAAAATCAATGTCAAACAATATAAAACAATAAAAAGCAATGTCAAACAATATAAAACAATAAAAATCAATGTCAAACAATATAAAACAATAAAAATCAATGTCAAACAATATAAAACAATAAAAATCAATGTCAAACAATATAAAACAATAAAAAGCAATGTCAAACAATATAAACAATAAAAAGCAATGTCAAACAATATAAAACAATAAAAAGCAATGTCAAACAATATAAAACAATAAAAAGCAATATCAAACAATATAAAACAATAAAAATCAATGTCAAACAATATAAAACAATAAAAATCAATGTCAAACAATATAAAACAATAAAAGGCAATGTCAAACAATATAAAACAATAAAAAGCAATGTCAAACAATATAAAACAATAAAAATCAATGTCAAACAATATAAAACAATAATAATCAATGTCAAACAATATAAAACAATAAAAATCAATGTCAAACAATATAAAACAATAAAAATCAATGTCAAACAATATAAAACAATAAAAAGCAATGTCAAACAATATAAAACAATAAAAATCAATGTCAAACAATATATAACAATAAAAAGCAATGTCAAACAATATAAAACAATAAAAATAAATGTAAAACAATATAAAACAATAAAAAAATCAATGTCAAACAATATAAAACAATAAAAATCAATGTCAAACAATATAAAACAATAAAAATCAATGATAAACAATATAAAACAATAAAAAGCAATGTCAAACAATATAAAACAATAAAAAGCAATTTCAAACAATATAAAACAATAAAAAGCAATGTCAAACAATATAAAACAATAAAAATCAATGTCAAACAATATAAAACTATAAAAAGCAATGTCAAACAATATAAAACTATAAAAATCAATGTCAAACAATATAAAACAATAAAAAGCAATGTCAAACAATATAAAACAATAAAAATAAATGTAAAACAATATAAAATAATAAAAAGCAATGTCAAACAATATAAAACAATAAAAAGCAATGTCAAACAATATAAAACAATAAAAAGCAATGTCAAACAATATAAAACAATAAAAAGCAATGTCAAACAATATAAAACAATAAAAAGCAATGTCAAACAATATAAAACAATAAAAAGCAATGTAAAACAATATAAAACAATAAAAAGCAATGTCAAACAATATAAAACAATAAAAATAAATGTAAAACAATATAAAATAATAAAAAAAATCAATGTCAAACAATATAAAACAATAAAAATCAATAACAAACAATATAAAACAATAAAAAGCAATGTCAAACAATATAAAACAATAAAAAGCAATGTCAAACAATATAAAACAATAAAAAGCAATGTCAAACAATATAAAACAATAAAAATCAATGTCAAACAATATAAAACAATAAAAATCAATGTCAAACAATATAAAACAATAAAAAGCAATGTCAAACAATATAAAACAATAAAAAGCAATGTCAAACAATATAAAACAATAAAAATAAATGTAAAACAATATAAAATAATAAAAAAAATCAATGTCAAACAATATAAAACAATAAAAATCAATAACAAACAATATAAAACAATAAAAATCAATGTCAAACAATATAAAACAATAAAAAGCAATGTCAAACAATATAAAACAATAAAAAGCAATGTCAAACAATATAAAACAATAAAAATCAATGTCAAACAATATAAAACAATAAAAATCAATGTCAAACAATATAAAACAATAAAAGCAATGTCAAACAATATAAAACAATAAAAAGCAATTTCAAACAATATAAAACAATAAAAAGCAATGTCAAACAATATAAAACAATAAAAATCAATGTCAAACAATATAAAACAATAAAAAGCAATGTCAAACAATATAAAACAATAAAAATCAATGTCAAACAATATAAAACAATAAAAAGCAATGTCAAACAATATAAAACAATAAAAATCAATATCAAACAATATAAAACAATAAAAATCAATGTCAAACAATATAAAACAATAAAAAGCAATGTCAAACAATATAAAACAATAAAAAGCAATGTCAAACAATATAAAACAATAAAAAGCAATGTCAAACAATATAAAACAATAAAAATCAATGTCAAACAATATAAAACTATAAAAATCAATGTCAAACAATATAAAACAATAAAAATAAATGTAAAACAATATAAAACTATAAAAATCAATGTCAAACAATATAAAACAATAAAAATCAATGTCAAACAATATAAAACAATAAAAAGCAATGTCAAACAATATAAAACAATAAAAATCAATAACAAACAATATAAAACAATAAAAAGCAATGTCAAACAATATAAAACAATAAAAATCAATGTCAAACAATATAAAACAATAAAAAGCAATGTCAAACAATATAAAACAATAAAAATCAATGTCAAACAATATAAAACAATAAAAAGCAATGTCAAACAATATAAAACAATAAAAATCAATATCAAACAATATAAAACAATAAAAATCAATGTCAAACAATATAAAACAATAAAAAGCAATGTCAAACAATATAAAACAATAAAGATAAATGTAAAACAATATAAAATAATAAAAAAAATCAATGTCAAACTATAAAACTCAATGTAGTACAAAACTATTGATTTCACTGTCTCCCATTTCCACCTGATCAATACAGAAAAGAAGGAATGAAAAGGAAAAAAAAACTAAACGGATCAAGAAACAAAGGAAATTATACAAGCTAGTAATTTTCATATTTGTTCATCTCTAGCTTCTCTCAACTGTTCCTAACGAATCATTACAGTTAACATGCAAATGAATTCATAACGAATCATTACAGTTAACATGCAAATAAATTCATAACGAATCATTACAGTTAACATGCAAATAAATTCATAACGAATCATTACAGTTAACATGCAAATAAATTTTTTTCATCGTTATTTCATTTAGTTATATTTTTTCTTTTGTCTTGTTTTAGGAAAAGTAATTCAAATATTATTACCTTTATGAATAAGATGCGATTAAATTCGGATTTCACTAAATTGGAGGAGTATTATATAAAAAGGTAAGAAATCTATTTTAATCAAGCAATTACAACCATTCTTAGCATTGGGGGGGGTGCTTTCACATAAGCTGAAAGGAAGATAATCATTAATAAAAAAGGGAATCATGCCTTACTTGTCACCGTTGTCCAATCTTCTGAGCAGAAATCGGAAGTAAAAAAAAACATATGTTGACTATAACCCAACATTTTCACAAGTCAGGAATGAGTGAAGGAATATTTTGCATAATAAACACTACTTGACAACATGTAATCATTCATATAAAGCTGCTGCTGCTTCTTCATCTTAAAATGATGATGATTATTACACTTTCAAAATTGCATATATATCTAGAGCAAAAAAAGCTCAATGATTGCATATGAAATCGGGGAAGGTTTAGCTCAGACCACACAAAGGAATGGTAGTTGCATATGAACAGGAATAACGTTGTTATCATCACTCGATGGAATTGCAGTTTCAGTTCTGACACATTCTTGTATTCCTTATGCAAAGGCATAGATGACCAGAGGATGATGGATTCTGGTGTTGATTCCTTTTGTGTTTTGTCCAGAGCCCTGTTACGCAGATAACTCTGACATAACCAGGTTGCCACCACCTCTAAGCAAAGAAGATAGGCGCCCGGTGTCCTTAAAAACTGGTGTCACTTTCGGTTTGAACCTTTAAACCGGTCTTTTGCTCATCTTAGTTCCTGGAAAGAAACTATCATCTCAAGAAAATTCTTCATTCACAAGTTTAAATCAGGATTTGATATTAGTGATGTTTTGAGGTATGAGGAAATTCAAGAGTACTTTCATCATTTTCTTAGTGGTGGTTACACATGGCAGAAGGAAGCTGTAACCAGTGATGATGATAAACAATGAGGAATTTTGGATAAAACAATAAATCAGCCTTCAATCCTCAATTTAAACTGCAAATGTGAAATAATCTAGAACAATCTTCATGTATTTTGCCATTTTATAGTATTTCTTGCAAAAAGATGGCGCTAATGACTGGTTTTACTATTTATGTAGATTAAATTAAAACACAACAGTGTCAAGGTTTGACAACTGCTCCTGCTGATTTTCTATTCATACGACTAAGGCATCACATTTGAGCAACCTGTGACAACCAGGTGCAATCGCTGATTCTATATTCAATTTCGGCACTTAAACAACAAAACAGATTTAGTCACAATATTCAAACATAAAAATTATATAAAATTGAGTTTTTGGCAAAAGACATTTGCGAAAAATAAACTTTCAAATTTTTTTTAAGCCTGAAAAAAAAAAAAATGAATAAGCAGCAATCGATTTTAATTTAGACAGACTGGCATGACTTTTTTCGTAAAAAATATTTGTAACAAAAATAAACAAATTTTTTTTTTTTTTGCAAACATTATAAAATGTCTTTATTAAAATAGTTTCAAAAATGCTTTTACTGTTAAAATATATAATGTATCATTTACTAATTTTCTTACATATTTCATCTTTTTTTCTTCAGAATTATTAATATCATTAAACAGTTTGGCAAAAAGAATATCATTTGGCAAGAAATTATTGACAATAATGCAAAGGTTTGTGACATTGCGTTTCTAATCTATTTCTGTAACCAAAAATACTTCTACAAATTGCACTTTTTTAATGGAAATCGCTCCAGACAAGGTATGAAGCCACTTGATGTAGTAAGGAACTAACAAGAATGAAAGATGATTATCAAAAGACAGGAGACGCCTGTAGACCTAAGTCTTGAAAATACGTAAGGGGAAAACAGTCTGTAAGAAGAGAGTTCCACAAAAGAAAGAAGCTACTGGAATAGGAAGCTGTGTTACTATGAGGTAATATAACAGCGAATTAATGGACACCACTAAACCAACAAGTCAAACGAGCTGGAACAAAATAAGCAAGGAATGGGTCAGACAATTCTGAAGGACACATGCCATAATACTATTTGTAGATATGAGTCTAGCAACATCACCTCTGTGAAGGAGAGGGTGCAGAGAAGAAGAAACAAACAATTCTTTTGTCTCTGTAATTATTTGCATTGAATTATCAGAGTATTTTCGACAATGTTTTCGCTGAACAAATTCTACTCAAGTGAGAATAAAAAATAATGAAAATAGGAAAATCAACATTCTTATATTTTCTTCACCAGAGAAACAAATATGGTTATTTTTTGTTTTTTGTCTTTTGTTTCGGTACTTGTTCACTTTATAGATCATGCTGAAATAACGTTATTTTTTAGAAAGCCATTCTTGAAATGGGAAGGGGGATAACTATTCTCTACTTTCACCTAATAAATTAATAAACAAAAGATACCATGAAAATTGAGTTTAACTTGAGATCTGATCTAAAAAATAACATGGTCTGTAAACTGCACAAGCACTTTTTTTTTATTCATGGTTCTGTTTACATCATTCTGCATTGAAGTGACATTAAGAGTATAGTAGTCGACTGTAGTCGAGGGAAACCTGAAGGCTCCCTTTTCATCGGCTACTACATTGAGATGTCAGAGAG
This sequence comes from Euprymna scolopes, assembly GCF_053919585.1. Classification (NCBI taxonomy): domain Eukaryota; kingdom Metazoa; phylum Mollusca; class Cephalopoda; order Sepiida; family Sepiolidae; genus Euprymna; species Euprymna scolopes. Next base: position 70,397,217 of record NC_136491.1, on the reverse strand, counting down.
AGTTCCACTCCGTTCTCAAAATTACTCCGCTTACCCTTGATCTTTACTTTATAATGCTGAGTGTTTAGCAAGAAGGCATGAAAAATCATTTTTTTTTTTTTAGTCTTTTGACTTGACCGAGACACACCTTAATCTTCCGGCCTATTAGTGCAAATGACCCAGTTAATTACATGAAAAGATAATGCAGTTTTTTTTTCAAATGTTGGGAACAACACTGAAACACTTTAAAGATTGTTCCTTACTTCTTCTCACAGATAATCAATCTGCTTCCAATCTCCCATCATCCATCAAAGGTTCTCAACTAGAAAACAAATTACTGTTAGAATGATAATGACTTATGACATGTTTCTTGGCCTTTTGACTAGGAGTTTTTAAAATCTCAAATAAATTTCAGTATATTTTTAAGTAAGCTGCCCCCCATCCCCAGAGGAGAGTATGTGGTATTATTGTAGCTGAGATGATTCTAGGACATCTTGTCACTTTAGACCCAGGATAAGTATCGACAATTTTCCTCACACATTTGATGGCCTCATGCCTAATTTATTACACTGTATATTCTTATTATCTTACAGCAAGTAAATAATGCAAAGTGTAGTATCTGTTTTGATATTACGCTCCATCTTTTTTGTTTTCGATCAATGAAGAAATCTTTCTAGACTGAAGCAATTTAAATTATGAGAGTGGCCCTTTTATGAGAGCTGGATTTTACCCTAATTACAAATCGACTTTGCATTTAACTCTGCTCTCATGGAGAGGTAAATAAATAAAGACTTATTTCAAAAGAAATGTCTCCATTCTCTGCCTCTCCTTTTGTTTTACTCACGTTTATTCTTAAAATCACTTTATTTTATTTTACTTTATTTTATTTTATTTTAGGTGGCTAAAGATACTATTGTTCAAGTTTGGAAGCAGGGATATAAAAAGGAATTGGCTAAAGTGACATCCTTAGGTTATAAAACCCTCCTCTCATCCTGTTGGTACTTGAATTATATCAGTTATGGAAGTGATTGGAAGAAATATTATTTGTGTGATCCGCACGATTTCCCAGGTTAGTGTCTACTCAAATTTTTAACTCTTTTTAAATGCTGAGAAACTGTTTTCATTAATTTTCAAAATCCGCACATAAAATTATAAAATTATGTTCATTGCATGCAGCTAGTAAGTATATGTTCCATACAATTGCATATTCTGCACTACTTCTCATCTCAAAGGAAAAAGTAATGCCTGGGAGGATGGTATCATGACGAACGAATAGATACCACTCTGTATTGAACTTTGGAAGATAGAATATTAGTCTTAAATAACATAGTAATCTGCATTGAGCATAAAAAGGTAGCAGTCTGAAATTCGCAGAAATAATAACATAGCTTCGGATTCCGACAGACCAATATCAAATGTCCATTATTAATAGATGTAACTAAAAATGATAAATATAAAAAGAGGTGCATGAAACTGAATATTTTATTTCTTTTTCATCTGTTTTTTTTTTGTTTTTTATTTTTATTTTTTGTATTTTTTTTTTATCAAATTTACATCCTATATTCCTGCATTTTTGAGATGAGGATTGATAAAACAAAATTTGCATCTGTTTAAAGAAATAATTACCTAAATTGATGCCACTTAACCGACAGAATTTGCCATTGTCAATTAAGGTAAGAGTCTATCGAGCATGTGATGATATATAGAAGTGAAACCTGGTAGGTAAGGGTTGAGGACATGCATTGCATGGAGAGAAATGATGTGAGAATGATCTGATGGATGTATAAACTGAGGTTTAAAGACAGTCTCGGGTTAGATGACCTCAGAGGAATATATATGTATAAAAAAAATTGTGCAGAATAAAAGACTGTCTCTATATGATCACATTTACATTGACATTATCTATAGATCTTTAAAAGTAAGAATGTGTGTGAGAATAATTCTCAACCTATATACTCAACGAATTTTTAATCTATAGACTTGAAATTTGGTATATAGGGTATTCAGACATGTGGGAAACTTTTTAATTGGTTTTTCATCTGCAAAAAAACAGGCTGCTAAGGGGTCAAAACTAAAAAATTGGCATGTGGAGGGGGGCATTAAATTTTTATCTGTTTGTCAACTGTTTCATGAATGCGCATGCGTGAATTGTTCATTGACAAATTCCTTAAATTAAGAATAAGTAGGTTTGAAAACAATTTTTAAAGTGGTATCAAGCTGGCCTAATGGTTATCTTACTTGATTCACTGCCTTTAGGTTTTGGTTTCAATCTCAGCTCGAGTATTTTTTATTTACAAGAAGTGAACTGTTTAGAAAAACATAATACTTGCATGCACATGTCTCAGTTTCTGTATGAATTAAAATATAATATTTATGCGTATCTTATGACTGAGCAATGCCGGGCAGCCTGCTAGTTTTTTTTATATTTTTCCTCTTATTTTTCAGATATTAAATTCTTGAAGTTTTGCTGGTTTCAGTTTTTGTGTTCTTTCCTTCAGGTAGTGACAAACAAAAAGAACTTGTAATTGGTGGTGAGGCCTGCATGTGGGGCGAATATGTAGACGACACAAACCTTATGCCAAGGCTTTGGTAAGTATTTGATAATAATTTTAAACCCTATGACATATATCCATTACTAATCGAGATTTTTTATTTGTCTGTCTGAAGCCAAAACTATTACTTCTATTAATAGATGGTCTTAAGGTCAGCTGAAGCCCAGTATGAGAGGTAGGTATCTGTTTAGTAGGCTTAACGATGCTATGCAAAAAAAAAAAAAGATTTGAAGTTAGATTCTAAAACTTTAGTAAAGTTAGATGCCGTGTAAAGTTCTTTAGAAATGTGGATGCTAAGATCTCTTGTTCTCCATCTTAAGATAATCCTGAAGCAACCCCGAGTTAAGGAAATGTAGCTTCATGAGTTGTTGAATTGTGGTGTGGTCCCTGGCTTTGGTGGAGGCCATTTTGGATTACGATAATGTATTTTAGGCTCTATCAGGAACTACACAAACATTTAATATAAATTGGATATAAAAGCTATATTACAACAAAGAAAGAAAATGGAGTGTGTGTGTATATATATATATATATATATATATATATATATATATATATATATATATATATATATATATATATAAATTACAATAAGTTTACCAAGGTAATCAAAATGGTAAACTTAAAATATATTATAAATATTAAAGAGTTAATATTTACAAGTAAAGTAATCTCAACCAGATGTAAAAGCTCAATAAAACCGAAAAGGAAATAGAGCTTATAATATGAACAAATAATTAATAAAACATGTTAAAAAACATCTTGAAAAAGAGTTAAAAACATATTTAATTTTAAAAAAGGAAGCACAAGATAAGTGGATAGTCCTTAATCCGCGGAGTTTCGAAGAAATACTCTCCTTCTCATCAGAGGGCAGAAATTAGCAAAATGCAGGATCGGATTTTGCATATAAAAGTATACAAATATCTGTATGTGATGTTGCCAAGCTAATCAAAAACCTTGATTCCAGTAAAGCAACCGGCCCTGACGGTATTCCAAATATAGTACTCAAAAGACTTCAACCAGAACTTGCGCCTATCCTTACAAAACTGTTTAAACGTTGTCTTAAGGAGAATTGCTTCCTGTCACCCTGGAAAATCTCATTAGTATGCCCCGTATTTAAGAATTCAGGTGATCGCTCATTTCCCTCACAGTACAAGCCGATAAGACTCCTGTGCGTCATGAGTAAGTTGCTGGAGTCTGTGTTAAATAGAGAAGTAATCAACCATCTCAGCAAAAATAACCTTCTTAGTGACACGCAATATGGTTTCCATTCTGCTAGATCTACAGCAGATGTGCTACCTTTCTAGGGCAATTGCTCTTGACATATCAAAAGCCTTTGATAGAATATGGCATAAAGGTTTACTTCACAAGATCTTCAGCTATGATATAGCTGGAAATCTTCTCAATTATTAAATCATTTCTCTCTGATAGGCTCATAAGAGTAGTGGTTGATGGGCAGAAATCAGAAGCTCTTAGTATTAATGCTGGAGTCCCTCAGGGTTCCATCCTGGGCCCAACTCTCTTTACATTAATGATCTTCCAAATTACATCTTTACATCATTTGTAGACATCTATGCTGATGATACTACTATCTATGGTAGCAAATCTAAGACCATAAACGACCAAGTTCTCTCTGATTCTCTCTCCTCTGATCTTGAGCAAGTGGTACAATGGGGAAAGAGGTGGCTTGTTACTTTTAATGCATCTAAGACCAAGCTTTTATCTTTACATCATTAACGCTCTGATCCTCATCTGGCATCAATTGAAATGAATAGCTCTCGTCTTGAGGAGGCCTCATGTTTTGACAAGCTTCTGGGCTTGACCTTTACTCCTGATCTTAAATGGAACACATACATTAAATCCGTTGCCAAGGCTGCTGGAAAAATGGTGGGATCCTTCTATCGGTCCAGTAGATATCTCACTGCTGATGCAATTCTCTATCTATATAAGAGCCAGGTACGTCCAAGGATGGAGTACTATTGCCACATCTGGGCAGGAACTGCTAGAAAGGACTTATCCTGCTTTGATAGAGTTCAAAATAGACTTTGTAGCCTTGTGGGGATGTTCTTTTCTCTTCCCTGCAACTTCTTTCTCACAGAAGAGATGTTGCGAGTTCATCTCTGCTTTATCGTTATTTTCATAGCAGGTGCTCGGCTGAGCTCCATTCCATAGTCCCCCCTCGCCAAACTTTCACAAGAAACACCCGTCTAGCAGAAAACACTATCACTAGTTTCCCTCACTCTTTATCTGTACCTAAACCTAAGCGTAGATTCCATGAGCAAAGCTTCTTTCTTAGAACTGCACACCTATGGAATTGTCTTCCGGTTTTCTGCTTTCCAGCTGACTACAATATGGTTGTCTTCAAGTCTAACGTAAACAAGTTTTTGATGAGCTGTTCCATATAAGTTAACAAATTTACCGAATCTCCATTACTAACTATATTGTCCAATTTCTACTGTACACTCTTTAACCCTTATCCTCGAGTGGCCTCTTGGCCTTGATAAGTGGTGATGCCTATGTAAAAAAAACAAAAAACATATGCACTTACCATTTTTGTAGTTTAGTTAATTCCTGAGCAACTCTCTTGTACCATGAATGGAGCGCATCATTCAATCCATAAATACATCTTTTCAGCTTCCACACTTGTGACTCTGGACATGCCTCAGATGGTCGTCTAAGAAATATTTCTCTCTCTAGCATATCACCTTGCAAAAATGTTGAGGTGAAATCAAGGGTCTCCACTTTCCAATTCTTCACAGAGGCTGTTAACATTACAAGACACATAGCTTCACAGCTGCATGTTGGAGAGTCTGTTTTAAGGTTATGTGAATGTTTTTCATAGCCACATGCTTCATTATTTTTTTGTTATTCCTTAACTTTCTCTGTTATCACCCATCTTGTTGATATGCATTTTTGACCTATGTTAGGGACACATTCATACCTTTCATGAGCTTTCATGTTTTTTATTTCTTTCTCCTTTGTATCAATCACATCTTTTGTTTGTTCTTGTTCAGTTGTGAGGAAAACTATATGTTTTTCATGATCTCCTGTTACTTAGGGAATCACTGATCAACCTTATCCCAATCAATACATACTGGACATTCATTTTCTGCAGTTGGTTGTATATTCCACCAATGGCCATAATTTCCAGTTGATTTCCTTTTTTTCCACTAATTACTTCCAATAATTTTATATTTATTCCACTATTTTCCCTTTCATCGACCTTGTAGTATTGCCTTTCAGTTCCTTCCTGTTACCATTAGAATTTTCATCATGTTGATCTTCAACTTACTCTTCCAAGACTTCATTCAGGGAATTGTATTTATTCCTTAGCCTTCCAAGGTCCATCAAGTGACACGGATGCATTCTGTAGAATTCTCCTCCATGTCGGATCAATACACATTGACCCTCTTTACCTAAAACTTTGGAAGGGTCACGCCATCCTTCATAGTTTTGTCTTCAATAGTAAACGCTGTCCCCTGTCACAAATCCTTCATCCACATAATGTCTTATATTAAATCACAGTGCTCTCAAAATTTTTTTCACTTGATTCAGCCTCCATGAATCTTTTTCTCACAAAATATAAGGCATTTAAATTTATTTTAACCATATCACTGGTTGTTGAAGCATCTAATGCGAGTAACTGGTCTATTAAAACTGATGGCGTATTTATGTTGGATCCAAAAACAAGCTCATTTCAGCTTTGTCCAGAATGATTCTGAAGAACATTTTTGTCATAACATCCCAAGCCAAAACTATTTCTGGTTCACATTTCTCATCTTCCAATGTTTTCTCCATTGCTTCAGCAAATATTAGATTGCAACGTTTCACAGTGCCATTACTGAATAGACTTTCAGCGGCTGTAGTGTAGTTTTCAATATTCAGTTTTTCATTCATCTTCCTGTAACCATCGTTATTAAATTCTCCATCATCACTCAAGAAGCGTTTGGGAACTCCAAAATATGCTATCGACATCAAAAATATGTTGCAAATAATTTCTTCACTCTTCTTGGTTTTAATCAGTCTTGCTGCAGAGTACCTAATAGATGCGTCCATTAGGTGTAAAATCTAGTATTGGTTGTGTCTGAATTCTTTTAAGTCCATACATACAGTGTCATTAAACGGGTTTCCAAGAACCAATCCCACCACCAGACGAAAAGGGGGTCTTTTAAGCCTTAGACAAACTGAACATGAATCACAGACATCCTTAATAAGAGCCAGAATCTCCTTATCATGAAAGGCCCTACTGCCTCTCACGAATGATACCAATTTCTCTTTTGATGCATGAGCAAACTGTTTATGTAATTTCTCAACTTTCGTTCTTTTCTCCATTCTAGAGCATCTTTTTAAAGCTTCACAATGTAACACAAAGTTTGGTGACTTTTCAGCTTGCAAAAGCGTATTTGTTGTGGAAGACTATAATGTCTTTTGTCTTTTGCAATTTTATATATCTGCCTAAAATCTTACGGCTGTCACTTTTAAAACTTAGTATCATGCAAGTAATTTTCATTGATTTATGACTTAGTAACAAGAGTAAATCGTTTTTGATAATGCCAACCTCTATGTATGCTCTGACACCTTTTATGCCTCCTATAGTTGGAAATTTAACTGCTTTAATTGCCTTTACCTCCTCTCCATCACCAAAACAAAACGTCCTAATCTCTTTTAGTTTTCCCTAATCAGTTATCTTGGTTATTTAATGTACCAAAAAATACATCAAACCAAAGTTCTCCAGTAACAGTTCTAGAACATGCAGAATCCAACACTTCCATACCTAGTGTCTCTTTTAAAAGATTTGACATTTTTATAGTAGAAGTATTTATCAGTGGTAAGGAGAGGCCCAAGACTGACTGAAAACAATGCCGATAAGCAGAGAGCACATACAGCGCCTGGAATTCCCAAATGGTTACCCATTTAGTACTGACCAGGCTCAACATTGCTTAACTTTGGTGATCTGATGGGAACCGATGTGCCAACATGATTATGTCATATATGATGTAAGTATAATGATAATAATATGTTCCTCTGTTAGCTTTATGTTCTACTAACACTGTTCTATGCTTTATTTCTTATTTTATTTAGGCCACGTGCATCAGTTGTAGCGGAGAGACTGTGGAGTGCAAAGGATATTAAAGATTACAATGCAGCTAAACAACGCTTAATCAATCACAGATGTCGTATGGTCAGGTAAAGTAAAGCATCCTTCTTAATGAAACTCTGGTACTTATGCAAAATATGGACCATGTGTAACGTTGTCCACAGACCAATACACGTTGTTTGCAGTTTGAGTTGCAAAAGAAACCAAAACAAAGAATAGAAAATAACTCCAACTTGACTTTTAGTTCCATACAACGATATTTATTTCCTCGTAACAACAAGGAAATGGATATGACATCACTCGTGTGATCGAAAATGTTCACCATGTCTCTCACGAGATCTCAAATGTTATCTTATCTCTCATGAGATCTTTGTCTTTCTTTTTTCTTATAGTCATTTTTTCTCCCATGGTGACGTCACTTTTGATGCATTTACATATGTGCATTCGTGCTGTGTTACACTCTTTCACATGCTGAAAAATAAATTCTTCAAGAGAATTTAGATGTTTCTCCGAGGAAAAATAAAAAACAAGAAAAAAAGAACTCAAGTTTACAAAAACATGAACAAACCAAATAAAATGTCCCCTTCATTTTCCCTGTTTTTCATCAGAAATTCTTTCCTTTTCTTTTATATTTTCTTTTTTTTTTTTTCAAAAGAAAAGGAATTCCAACGTATTTCTTCAAATATGTAAAGACAACGTTTTACAAGATTGAAAGAAGAAAAACTACTTTGTTCCTATTTACAATGCCTCCCCACGGGACAGAGTTAAACGCCAGGGTCGTTTTTTAACGTGGAGAAAAGGTACAAAAATAAAAAATTATCTCAGCCGTGATGGACTGCTCCTTCACCGAAAGAGAACAAGAAATGGAAGTGCAGCATCTGAAGAACAGATGGTATTTATTTGCTCCCCCACCGAGCAAATTAGGCACAAGGCCGATTTTTAATGTGAGGAGTGAAGGGAGGGGGAAGGGAAAAAGGGGACCAGCTCCCAAGAGGTGGGAAATGGGAGCTGGTTAATGGTCAGGCATGTGGGGTTGCCCCCACATCTGGTCTTTGCTAGTCATAGCTAGTCATAGCTTGCAGCATCTGCCGGAACAGATACTACACTTTGAGATATTAAATCTTTTATTCATGTTAAAAAATACAGTCAAAATCAACGATGAACAAAAAACTTAGGCACATGGCCAACTCAAAAGGGGGGATTTTGGGGGTCGTTGGTCATCCTTGTCACTCCAGAACTAAACAAAGTCAAAAGTTTCTCCCAGCTAGTATCTTCTTTCACCATAATACTGCATTCACCCTTTCATATTGGGGGACGTCCTAGTAACTCCCAATTTTTAAAACATTTTTTATTGACGTGTAAAAACAAAAAAGATAACAATAAAATGGTACAATAATTCATTTTTGTCGAGGGCGGGGGAAGAAAAAACAAAAGGTGATTAGTAGGACCCTCCTAACCCCGTTTAGTTGATAGACTGCCCGTTCCACTAGGTTTGTAAAAGGAACCTCGCTTCTGCGGGTCAGTCTCTAGGTGGGGATGCCCTCTAGATGGGGGTGAATGGAGAAAAGAAAATTTTTGTGGGTAAGGGATGGAGGTTAGTTTGTATTTCTTTTTCTCCAAGATGGGTAAAATTTAGAGGAAGGGGTGAAAACAAAAATTGCAGGTAAGAGGGGATGGGGATCTTGGAGGCTTCCTAATCGGGGAGGGATGGAACACACACTCAGCTAGCTGAGAGGCTACTTGTTTAATTTTACTTTACAGAACTGCGCGTTCCACACCTAGGCGGAGAACACGTATTCAAATTTGGCTCCTCTTCGTACACACAGACTTGCCACATGTATCCATCTTCTGTCAAATGCTGCACGATGCAGCCTTCTTCTATCACATCTGATCTTCTGGTGTTTAAAGAAAGCGATCAGATCTTGATCAGAAAAAGACAACACCCCCCGGCAACCTTGCAGACGCGACGTCCAAATCACCATTCTCGCCACGGCCAAGATCGTAACGTAGACCATTTGTCTTTCCCGGTCCCACGGCGGCCTCACATTGTCCACAACATTGGATACAGTAATTGGGCGAGGATGCTCAGGATCGATGCAAGCCGTAACTCCACTGACATACGACCAGTACTGGCGGAGTTCACGGCAATCGAAGAAAGCGTGATCCATAGTTTCTATGGCCGTTGTCCCACAACGGAGACAATCAGGCGACTCCAAAAACCCAGAACTGCATTGTATGTTGTTGAGTGGAAGTGCATTTCGGGCCAATAGCCAGGTCAGAGAGAACTCCGAATTGTTCAGATGATTCGAACCTGGCGCCCAGCTCCACGCGGAGCAGATCTCACTCTGCTGCCACCCCAAACGCGCGCATAGCGGGTCGTCAGCGGCCCCCTTCACTAGATCCCTGTGGAGTTCCCTACGGGTAGCAGTCACAAGGTCACTGGACCTTGGTAGTCATTTTAGCGCGGCTTGGCACTCTTTCATGTAGGCAGATTCTCCCCGCGGCCTGCGACGGCTCTCGATGGAAGGGTCGAGAACGAGGTCGGGGAAGGCGGCAGTAACCACGGGGTGCCACGGTTGGTCATTCTGCATATAGTGGCTCAGGAAGGCTAGCCTCTCAGCATCTCGATGACACTTCAAGTCCGGCATTCCCAAGCCTCCCTCATACGGACGTTGAATACAGACCTGTCTGCTCACCCAGTGTTTTCCTCTGTCCCAAAGGAGCGAGGACAAGAGTTCGACAAGAGCTTTTAGGTGTTGTGCAGGCAGGGGAAGTACGGCCAGTCGGTAAAGGATGAGAGGAAAGACGTAAGTGGCGCATGCCTCAGCTCTACCCTTTAAGGAAAGTTTCCTAGGAAGCCACGAATTGACTGCAGCCTCCACCTTTGACCGTACCTCCAACCAATTCTTGTCAAGCTGGAGACCCGGTCCGAACCACACGCCGAGGATCCGGACTGGGCCATCACTACTAAGATACTACACTTTGATCTTGACCAAAAGGCCAAGTAAAAACTACTTTGTTCGTAAACCAAATCTTCAAAACCCTCATCATTAACTTCCATGTCCCCCATCATCCCTCATGGCTAGATAATGTCCCATCACTGGAATATCTGATTCATTGTCTGAATTCTCTCGAAAGCATTCATATCACTTATGGACAAATTCATTGTTATCTACCTCTTTGATTTTTGTATCCAATGGTTCCAAATTTAATGGGCCGCTTGCATCATTCTTCATATATTTGATCTTGGAGATCCCATTTGTTCACATCAGCTGCACGAAGATGCTCAGCATGAGCTTTTGTGACTGTATTCATGAGTTGATTCGTGATTTTATAAGTAACGGGGCTTGTTTTCTTCAGTACCAGGTAGAACAGCAGCTTTCTCTTATCTAATTTACTCTGACGATGGTGGTTTTTGTAATACCCAAAATCACCACCTTTGAATTCTACCGACTTTGTTTTACTTTCTAGGTATGTCTATCTGCGTTTTTCTTGCTTTCTTCAGTTTTTTTCTAACTGAAGTGAAAGCCCTATGTTTTTCTTGGAGAGCTATTTAATGATAATCCTCTCCCTGGTACTTTCTGCAAGGCCTTAATAAATTATCTAATGAGAGCACTACGTCACGGCTGTATAATAAATAAAAAGGAGAGAACTTTGTAGACTCACGTGTTAAATCTAATAACCACTAGCATCTGATTTATAGGTCCCATGAATATGGGTTGTTACTTTCGCAAGTGTATCATTCATCGTTCTATGTAACTGTTCTATCTTACTGTTATTTTGAGGATGGTAGAAAGATGTCATCACATAATAAATGTTTAACTATTCTAGTGTTCTCTTCATGATATTATTGATGTTTCCAGTCCGTCGTCTGTAACTATCTGTAAGAGAGCACCAAATCGAGGGAATATCTCTTCTATAACCAAGTGACTGATTGTTTCTGGTTTTTTATTCAGAACTAGAAAACACTCTGACCATCCACTGTACATATCAATAGATGCGACAATGTATTGGTTCCATGAAATTGTCTTTGGGAAACGTCCACATATATGAATCGCCATTTTTGCAAACGGGTAGAGTGAGGTGTCATATTCTTACAGCATAGGTCTGATCTTACTTAAGTTTCTAGTCTGGCAGGTAACACATTTGCTAACATAATCCACCACCTCCCTAAATAGACACGACCAAAATTTCTTGCATTTAATCGCTTGGTATGTCTTATCCATTCCCATGTACCTATTTTCATCATGGTACTGCACCAGCACTCTGGATCTGAGGTGGATTGAAATATACAGTTTCACAATCGGATCTTCGTCCGGATGTGAGACATAATAGACGATTTCATCTAAAAGTATGGATTTTTTTCTTTCAGCCTTAGTGGCCTTCTCCCTCTTAAGTCTGTTTTTTAACTCTCTAATTTCCATATCCTCATTTTGTTCACGTACCATGTCAAATTCTACTAGTGTAAGCATCTCAAACACCTCTGCTCCAGACTCTTTGTTTAATTTAGTGATTTTTTTCGAGTTTATTGCGCTAACCTCATAGGCCCTATCATCTATTTCTACATGTATGTCCTAGCTGTTGCTTGAAGTGCCAAAAGAATCTTTTGTAATGTTATCGAGGAACCAACGCACGTTGTGTGCAGTTTCAGTTGCAAAGGAGACCAAGACAGACTAGGAAATAATTTTGACTCACTTTTTGGTTCTGTAAAACATTTATTTCCTCCTTGTTATGGCCATGACGTCATCCACATGATCTCGAATATCGAGATCTTTGTCTTTCTTTTTTTTTATAGTCCTTTTTTCACCACCGGTGATGTCACTTCTTATGCATTTACATCTGCACATCCATGCTATTACGCTGCTGAAATAGTAATATTATTTAGAAACTCATTCTTAGCATGCGAAGGGTATTTTGTAACTATTCTGTACGTTCACCTAACAATTTAATAAATAAAAGTTACTGTAAAAATTGAATATAACTTGAAAATTCTATCTGAAAACAACATGGTCCATATTTTGCACTTTAAGCAGACATTGTTTAAAAGAAGGGGCAGTTTGTGTTACGTTATGTAAGGATCAATTTCTCATGTTCAGGTGGTGAGACACAAGATCAGGTGTGAGTTTGATGAAAATGTTTCCGTGGAATGAATTGGATTTCCACCTTTACCTAATTTCTACTGCTTTATAAATTATGTTTTTAACAAAAATAATTCGCTTTGAACTAATGTCGAATACCCTTTAGATTAAAAAAGAAATACATTCGAACTTAAACGATGTTGTAGAGTATCTGTGTAATTTATATAATTTGCATTAATCAGACTGCTGTTCTCATTTTAGATGTTATTCTCATAATGTTTTGACTGAGGTAACCTCATACCTTCGTCAGGTGTGTCGCATCGGTCTTGAAAACTTCTAACTTAAGCTTATGCATCTGTAAGGAATTTTGAATGGAATTCCTATGTAATCCACAAGTATTTTTTCTTTTCATTTTTTTTTTACTCACCTTCGCTTCAAACAAGGCACATTGCCACTTGGACGTAAGGGGCTACTAATTGCGACCATGCCTATAAAAGATTAAGTGTTGGTTTACGTTGTATTTGAACTTCTGCATATCAGTACAGTTTAGAAAGCAAGTAGCAGGAAGGAGTTCCAAAGTTTAACCGTTCTAGGAAAGAAGCTATTAAAGTAGAATACTTTCTGGCATTTAGGGATCTCAAGAGCGAAGGGGTCTGATTTTGTTGCTAAATGGGTTTGTCAGGAATATGTACATCGAGCGGACACAAGTTCAATGAGTTCATCAGAGCAGATTGTGGGCATTAGTTACACAATCCTCATGTACTGTAGTAAGGAATAGGTCTAGAAGTGAAGCTTGCTGGTAGTCACTATCTAGGAGCCGGGTTGGGAACAAGACTATCTGTGTGAGAGAATGGGCTCTAGAGAAGCTGTTAGTAGAGCATCCAGCTGCATCTGCGTAACCCGAGAAACCGAGCCAATTTTTATGGTAAACATTAAAGTCACCAAACACATGAATTTGGACATTAATATCTAAGGAGAGCGCTGCATCTATCTATATCTAATAGTATTATCAGAGACATGATCGATTAGAGTACAGTCCTGACTTGAGGGGGAATAGTAGAGAAAATATAAGTAACAGTGATGAAAGGCTAGTCGAAAGCACTTAAAGGCCAGATCATCCATTTTCAGACGTTGCTCTCTAGTTAAGGGGAGGGTGCTTTAAATATAGACTCCAAGTCCGAGCCTATCTCTATCTGAGTCTTTACGGCAGAGAGGGAGATAGTTAGAAGGGATTGAGGAGGATAGGTTTGTTTTATTTAATGCTAAGATATCCAGGAAGTTTGCTAAGAGGTAAGACTCTAAATCATCTAGATTACTTTTCTTCGGGACAAGATCAAAGTGTAGTATCTGTTCTTCAGATGCTGCACTTCTATTTCTTGTTCTCTTTCGGTGGAGGAGAAATCCTTCACGACTGAGACAATTTTTATTTTTGTACCTTTTCTCCACGTTAAAAACGACCCTAGTGTCTAACTCTGTCCCGTGGGGAGGCATAGTAAATAGGTACTTTTAAGCCCACAGAGAGCCTCAAGAGAGGAGGTAAATTCGTTTTGTTTGGGTGGTTATTCTTGCTCTGTCATCCATGCCCAGCTATAAGTTTTAAGTAATTCGCAACTTTATTCTTAATATCTCCCATACTGAGGAGAGAACTTTCAAGCTTCAGACGATTTAGACTGATTATAATTTAACACTTTTATCCATTGCTTAGGTTACATCAGCCGAAATGTTGTGAGGATAACATCCAAGATGATGGCATCAGTCTGAATGATCCAAATTATAGAAATTATCAATCCTCACCTAAACAATTCTTTGGATGTGAATTTTAATCTAGTTTCTACTAACGGAATTTTGGACTCATTACTAAAACTCATTATTGTTATTAGCAGTATTACTATTATTAAATGTATCTCAGTTTTTGAATCAATCTAATAATCGACCAAATTTTAATAATTAGGATAAAAATATCTATAATTTCATAAAAAGAATGGGACAGAATAGTTTTAAAAAAAGCCTCCCTTTTCATGTTAAGAATGGGTTTCTGAATAGTATTATTATTTAGAAATTCATTCTTAACATGGAAGAGGGTGTTGTTCCTACACTAATTTTTCGTATTTTGCATGACTTTGTTTTAAAAAGAAAAATAAATCTTTAGTTGTTTTGTAATCTACCTATATATCTATAAAGTGAGTTTGTTTTTTTTTCGCTCTGACATTGAAATTAAAATCCTACTTTTACAACTTAAAAATTATTAAAACGAATTTCTTAATATACTCACTCATGGATATACAAGCGACTACATGGAGCTTAACTAACTTGCATATTTCTTTGAAAAACAAGCGTTAATTAATTAGTTATTCATTTTTAGGGTTTCTTTTTAAAGGATTAATTTCATTTTACTGTTACGCTGAATTCTATGTATGCATAGTTTCTACATTCTGCATAATTGCATAGAATTTAAGCTGAGAACATTCTAGCACACGGAAATATATATATATATATATATATATATATATATATATATATATATATATATATATATATATATTTACTATAATAATTATTAAATACCTACAGACACTAGTGTTTCATCCTTTTGGGAATCATCAGTGCAGGATTCGGACCCGGCAACAGAAGCCATCTCTGGCTTCATTAGCAAGGACTCAATCCATTCTGCTACCGTCAACCTCGAGAAATATTATTGAAATTTAAACATATATTTTTTAAATGCTTTTTAACGTCTGCCAGCGTGATCTAATCATTATATGATGATCTGCACATAAGAGCTAAATTGACCGACTTTTTATTTCAGCTTAAAGTGCTCCACGATAAGAAACGAGTTCCTTTAAGGGGCTGACATAATTATTTACTATAATAATTATTAAATATCTACAGACACTAGTGTTTCATCCTTTTCGGAATCATCAGTGCAGGGTGTCACGATTAACACCAGTCGATAGATTCGAACCCAGCAAATATATATAAGTGACCTTGTTGGTGTGTGTGTAAAACTCTACCAAACTCGTCTCTGAATATTTGGTCTACAAAGTTTAAATTTGATATTTATGGTATTTGGGCCTGTAGCACACTTTCGATTTGGTTTTTAGCTGGCAAAAATTGCTGCTAAGGTGTCAAAATTAAAAACAAAACAGTTGACCTTGATAGGATAAAACATTACTCCTGCTGTTAATTTTGATCATACTCAAAATTAAACATTCATAGCTGAATTTATTTTAACTCTTGTATGCATCTCTCGGTAGTTCAGATGCTAATGATGCTAGATAACTAAATAATGACTAAGGCTCGAGTGCTAAACTCTCTGGTTTCGATTCTAATGGATGGCACCCAAGTCATATTTTTATAACTTGAAATCATTACTATACATTGGATAATAATCAATACAGAATTGACTCTATAATAATAAATAAGAAACATGCATGCATTAAAATATAATATTTATGCATATTTTATGACCTGGCAACACCAGGCGGCCTGCTAGTTTTCAATAAATTATAAAAAAAATATTTAAGAAAAATACTTGGTTGGTTGTTTTTGTTTTACGGCATATCAACCCTTTTCAGGTTATTTAATGCCGAATCCAAAGATTTTAAAGAAAATTTTTTTAATAGAATATATTTGTTGTTTTCAAGTCGGTTTCTATTTAACCCATAGTTGGGACCCTAACAGGCACTACCACTCCGGGTCAGAGTGAATCTGGGAGCAATGGCAATTAAAGGGCGGTTCCACACTCCCCAAAGCCCGCAAGCTGGGGCCTCACCACTGAATATAGTTTAAGGTCATATCCAGGACCGGGAAGTAGGGGAAGGAAAAAAAGGGGGTGGGAAGGGGGCTTTTGTTTTTGGTTTTGTAGAACATAATTAAGTTTTACAAAAGAGAATAGAAAACAAAAAAGGAACATCAATGTAGGTGCATTTCGTCTCAGGAAGCCAATAGACAGCCTGATCTGGTAGTACCAGGAAAAATACTTAATCTATGCATGTAATATACACCACCAATTAAGTGCATTTTATACGTTTACAAAAATATATGGACTTATTTAGGGATTTATTTAAAAACTTACAGATTAAATGGCAATGTAGGAGATGCTGAATGCGCTATGATTAAAGTCTAATGCAAAAAACTTTTTTTTCTCCAAAACTGTCATGGCCAATTTTCTTTTCCGTCAGTGAAAGGGATTTTATTTTAGGCTTTGCTTAACACCATTACACACATGTCTAGTTGAGTAATGACATAGGACCATTCACAGCACTTAAGTACACAAACTGGATAATATATTAGTATAAGATACCTCGTTTAAAAAAAGAAAAACTATATTTTGAAGATCACAATCGTTGCTGATTCTCCATCCCTATTTTTATTTTATCATATTCCCAGTAATTACTGCCTTCCATAGTTGTTGTCTGACCATGTTTTGGTCATCTAATCCTCTGGCTTGTTTAGGTAGGATTGAAACCGCTATCTTCAGAAAATGCTCAACTGGAACCGTAGAGACTCAATGACTCTATCCACTGTGCTACGGGCCTCAAAGGCCAGAGGAAATAACAACTATGAAGATGAAGATAACAGTCCACAAAAAAAAAAAAAATGAATGCTTACATCAAGTGGCTTCACATCTTGTCTGGAACGATTTTCATACAAATTTTTTTATTTTAATCTGATATTTTATTAAACTAATTCTATCATATTAATATAGTTCTTTGTCTCTTTACAGACGTGGTATTCCTGCTCAGCCAATTTCAGGACCTGGATTTTGTTCAATCGAAGAAAGCAGCAAAAAGATTTCATCGGGAAATCTCTTGGAAATTGAGAAGAAAATTATTCTTATTTATATTTTTTTCATAATCGTGCATATTTAATTAGATATTCATGGATTTATATTTTTTTATATACTTTTCAGATATTAGGAAATTTATTTTTCTTTTAAATACTATTTTAGACTTTTTGTTTTTTTAATGACGGATTCTAATGTTAACAAACCAGAAGAACGTCTGATTCAGTGTCTTCAGTGAACAGTGTCCAGTCAGATTAAGTTACTGATATTAAATTCTATCCATAATAAAACTTCTGCCAAATTTATTTATTAAATTGTTAGGTGAAAGTACAGAATATTTAACAAAGCCCCTCCCCGCATCCATGTTAAAAATGGCTTTTTAAATAATATTATCATGATCAGTAAACAGCAGACGATTATTTAGAAACCCATTCTTAACATAGAAGGGGAATTTCTTAATTATTCTGTACTTTCACCAAACAATATAATAAATGAATTAATAAATAAAATTTAGTACAAAATTTGTCAAACCACAAGAGGAAGTGGTTCAAAACAGGAAGTTTTTAATATTAAGAACTAAATCTGACTAGACACCATTTGCTTTGGACTGTGAGTCAGGTGTTCTTCTGGTTTGCCGTTATTACTTATCTTTATATTTTAAATAAAGGTAATTTTATAAGTATTGATGATTGAGTTTTTTTAATAATTAAATTTATAAATAATAATAATAATGAACATTTAGACTTCATATTATTTCACAAGGAAGAATATCGTTGCAACAACGGACATATGTAAAGCCGAGGATGATTCTGTATTTTTCAATTTTTGGAGAGGGTAAATACTATTGTCCATGCACAAACACTGGAAATAGGATACTATCTTATAAGATTCCATGTAATTTTTATAAGTTTCTGAATTTTTGAGACGAGGATTAATAATTTGTTTTATTTATATCATCCGCCCTACTATTCTCATCTTGAATGTTATTTTCACAACTTTTCAGCCGGTGTAACTTTCTACCTTCTTCAGGTGTCCCTTGTCCAAATCACCTCCAACCTCCTCATGTTAAGATCGGCTTTCAGAGTAGACATGCCATTTTGGAGGGGGGGGGTAAAAATATTTCCCCAAAATTTAACCTGCTATATTAAAAAACAATTGGGGTTGACAGTGTCGGCAGAAGAGAATTTGTTTATTGTGCGTGCGTACAAACCTGACAACCAGTGAATTACAGTGCATAATCCAGGTCTTTATATCTTGAAAACTAATTATCTCTGCAAAATAATAATGACATTTTCTTAATCAGCATAGTTGGAAACCTTTAAAGTCGTCATTTTAAGGAAAATTGTGGAGGGGGAGCTAATGTAAAAATTTACCCCCCCCCCAAAAAAAAAACACAAAAAAAACAATCAATATAGTCAAATATAGTTACGTTTCTTCTTTTAACTGTATTTTATTTTAATATACTTTATTTACATATACTTTATTTAAACTTGCACACTCTATTACGATCGTCGCTGATTTAAAAATAAATGTTTCGGCAATATCATCTTCTAGATTCGTACTTATGTTGTTTGAATTTAATTTATTTTATGAAATATTCACATTGTAAAACTGTTAAACTATTTTTATAGTAAACTTAAACTTATAATAAAAATATATAAAAATATGTAAACTTTATTTATCAATTATTTTTTAATTTTTTATTCGCATATCTATTCAAATAACTATGTTTATTTAAGTTCATATATTATATATTTTGTCAAACTGTTTAGATATTTTAAAAATATATTTATTTACAGAAACATGGAAAGAAAACAATGAATGCGTCACATTTTTTTACAGTTTTAACAGTTTAAAAAAGGTGAATGTTCAACAGAAAATTGTTTAACAGTTTTATAATGTGAACATTTCACATATGTTAAGAAAACATTAAATTCCAACAACATAATAAGTACAAATCCAGTACATGATAATGCCAAAACATTTCTTTTTAAATTTGCGACAATCGTAATAGATTGCATGGATTTAAATAAAGTAAATTATTAAATATATTAACAGAAAATATCTTAATAATTTGCCGAAATATATAAGTAAGCAGTTTTGCAAAAATTGCAGAAGTATTGTATCTATCTTGTGCTTCCATACTTCAATTGACAGACCTGCCAGCATGTTTGAAAGTTATCGTCTGGTTTTATGCACATTTCGAAACTGAAGATAACAACTCTTTAGCATTTCTTAACATTCTTATGCACTAAAATAACAGCACCATATCATATCAAGTCTAAAACCTACAAACAAAAACGATTATAATCGTTACTATCGACACCACAATCTCTTCATAAAAAATAGCATTATAATAAATCTATACCTCACAGCTCTATGTATTTGCAGGTGTTCCTCAGAGTTCGATCATTCAACCTTTATTATTCCTGATATTCATAAACAACCTCCCTGATAAAATTGTGTCCGAGATGAGTACATTTGTTGATGACACAATGCCGTATAATAGACATAAGGGAAAGATGAATGCACACATATCCAAGGCAATGGCAGAAACATCAGAAAGCAACATTCAGTCTGTAATGAAATGAGGCTGGAAATGGATGGTAACATTTGATGCAACTAAGAGTACGTTTCTTTCCTTTGACAGATACAAAAACCTTTTTAACCAATGAGTGTTAAGACAGATAACACCTCACTTGAGAGTTCATCATTCAAACTCCTCAGGTTAACGTTCACAGACGATATGAATCAGAACAAATAGATTGAGGGCATTGCCAAAGCTGCTGCAAAGAAGGTGGGTTCCCTCTACCGTGCTAGAAAATTACTCACACCAAAGAATATCCTATACCTTTATAAAGCCATAATTTATTCATGCCTGAATTATTGTTGCCACATGTGGGCTGGTACATCTACCACTAGTCTCTCCCTTTTAGATAATGTTGCATCTCTGTGCCTGTTATATAAGTACTTTGATGGAATATGTTATAATGAACTCATAAGACTAGTGCCTTCTCGATGTACATACTCTCGACTAATCCGATAAGCAATAAAACATCACCCCTTTACTGTTGAGGTCCTTAAATACTGCAAAGACTTCTACTCTAATAGTTTCTTCCATCGGATTGCTAGACTTTGGAATTCCATCCCTGTTTCCTGCTTCTCTGACTGTACTAGTCTGCAGAAGTTTAAATGTAATGTGAACACACATTTCGCTGCTCAGCTCTCCACAGTATTTTGTTGGACGTGATGCCTTATGTCCAAGTGGCAATATATCTTGTTCAGGGTGGAAAAGGGTAAAAAAAAAAAAAAAAAAAAAAAAAAAAAATACACCATAGAATCCACTCTCGAAACACTAAAATGCCTCAAAACATTCTCTCTGCAAAAAGAAAAATCTATTAAAATCCAGTTTAACACCAAAATAAAATCTTCCAGCACCATACTAGTCACATTAAGAAACATTATCCCTCCTCCACTAGCATGCACAACAATGATCTTTACTCTAATCTTTCTTAACAAGATTTTATAAGCATCCAATCTACCTCACTCACTCTAAAAAAACATATTAAAAAGCCATAAAAAAACGCACACATAACTTGTCATGACTTTGATAAAATCTGTTTTTGATGAGACTCAATGCTCCTTAAAAATAAGGATATGTGAACATAATAAAGAAATCCAGTTTGGAGATACTTGAAACTCGTTGGTTACCTACATGCTTCCAAATAATCATTATGTGAGAACGCCAAAGAGAAATACAATAAAATATATTCACAATGTAAAGTTATGATGCCTGATTGAATCCAGTCAAATTTACGATGCAATAACGTGTAACAAATGAAACATCTCTAACAATATTATACATTCTGTATATATTTGAAAAAAAATACATCAATGGATAATCTTGTGAATTAATAACCAAGTGTTAACTATTCTGCACATTTCCAAATCTATTGTTACACACTGCTGTCAAAACGCACTACTTCAATACTTGACACACTGCTGTCAAAACTCATTACTCCAACACTTGTGTCAAGTGTCAACCGCTGTCAAAACTCGTTACTCCAACACTTAACGCACTGCTGTCAAAACTCATTACTCCAACACTTGACACACTGCTGTCAAAACTCGTTACTCCAACACTTAACACACTGCTGTCAAAACTCATTACTCCAACACTTGACACACTGCTGTCAAAACTCGTTACTCCAACACTTAACACACTGCTGTCAAAACTCGTTACTCCAACACTTAACACACTGCTGTCAAAACTCGTTACTCCAACACTTAACACACTGCTGTCAAAACTCGTTACTCCAACACTTGACACACTGCTGTCAATGCTTGCAACTTCAAAATCCAAAAGCAAATCAACGTAATCTCTTAAAAATCAGTCTTTTTATTGAAATTTAAAGCATCTCATTTGCATATAAGATGGCAAGATCTCAAGCACCTGGAAGATCCAATATGGAGGTCCACTTCTCTCAGATGACCAGGGCTAGGAGAGTATCTACTGAGAGAGTATATGGAGGTGGAGGGCAGTAGATGCTTCTATTGTTGAAAACTCTTTAGAGCCGTTTTGTAATTGTCAAAGGTTTTTGTCTTCACTTCCTGAGAATAAATTTGTCCGCTGCACGTGTGATGATATCCTTTTTCATCTGATTTAATTTTGCTTTTAATTTTGCTATTATCATTCTACAATTAATTCAACACCTTCTATGGTGGACATACATTGAACTTATTTTTTACATTATTAATAAAACAGACATGATAACTTTTAATAAATTAATAATGGTAAGTTACTATTGATAAATAAGTAATGAAATGTTTACAATAAGTAACTGCTGTGGTTGTGTTCACCCTACGGATAACAATGAATTCTTCCACTTATTATAAAGACCAGGGGGTTCACACACAGGTTGTGCACACTAATGTATAACTGCACTTGTTATTTGCTGTATTTACATCTCTGTTCAATATATTTTGTTTCTGTGAATTACTGAGTTGTGTTTTACGGGACCACAACAGTAACGTTTATTAAATTAATTGCAAATAATTTATGATGCACAACTTAAAAAGAAATTAATGACGAGATATTAATGGCAAGTACCAGGGGGACATTACCTGAACAATATTCGGTGCTTTTTCATTATTAGAGTGAAAATCGAAAATCGAAATATTGAATTTCAATCAAGACCAATGGTATCTACTTAACTGTCATGTAGAAATGAGTAACGTATCCCAAAATTATGCAAAATGATAAAGTAGAAAATTAATTATGAGAATAGATTTCTAAATTATGAGTTAGTTCAGGGTTGTTACATTGGCCTTTTTAAAGCCAAATTTCACAAACAGTTTGGCTTTTTTTAAAAAGTAGTTTCACTTTTCTGTTACGCTTTTAAAATATGAAAAACGTAGAATGCATTATTAATATTACTTAGTGCGAATGTATTTATTTAATAAATTAATTTCTTCCAAAAACATAAAAAAGCCTACGATTTCAAGCGTCTTTACTTTATCACTGTTAAGAAAATATTACAAAACTAATAATAATAAAAAAAAAAAACAGGCACAAATGTTTGGAAGCAAACATCTTCAATATAGCCCAGAACCAACATCTTTAATATAGCCATTTTTACTTGATATAGCATTAATAAAAAACATTTTTCACTTGGTCTTTTTTGGGACCCTTTTTCTTGAAAAATTTAGCCTTAACTATTTTATACTCTGGAATCCTGAGTTACTTCCCTTGTTTTGATGTTCCATGTCCATAACAAATATGGCCGGCCATTGTGTGCCGCTTAGCATGGAAATATGTGTTTTATCTAATAATGCAATAATATTTAAGTAATTGTGACATGACAATTAAGTAGATAACATTGTTTGGTATTTTTTATGACCTGCCCTAAAAATACCCCAACCACCCCATGTTAAGAACCGCTTTTGGAATAACCCCCCCCCCCAGCCTCCCCATTTTAAGAACGGCTTTGCATGCTGAAAAGACAATTTGTTCTGGAAGCCGGAGCAATTGTGCACCGTTATTATATAAAGGTTTTTCTTCATTTTTGTTTCTCGTTATAAGTGCCAATTTGAATAAGCACCAAACATTTTTATCATTTACTTACTTGTCAGGGAAATAAGATTTTATATTAAAAAAAAACATAAAAATTAAACAAGTATTTTTTACAATTTTTTATGAAAAATAAATTTGCCATTTTTACCAATAAGTGATAGACGAGGCCATATATACTATAAAACATAATAAACAGAGGTATTGGAGAATTTTTGACCCCCTAGCAGAAAACTGCGAATAAAATATAAAAAACTCGTAATTTCTCTTTTTAAAGTGGGTAGTTTATTTTCTGTATGGAATATACTTCCAAAATAAACTATTAAAGTTGTTTAAAAAATAATAGAAATATTATTTTTTATTTTTTTAAAAACAGTGTTTACAAAGTGCCGATGCACGTTCAACCAGCCATTAAAAAAATGTATGAAATCAATTGAATTTTACTAGTGAAATTTTTTTCAATTTTTAAACTTAAAAACTTTAAAAATTGAACCAATAGAAATTTTTTTATAGATTTTAAAAATCTATAAAAATTTTTCTATTGGTTCAATTTTTACAATATTTTTAGGATCAATGTGAAATTTTATGCTCTTTCTAATAAACTGAATATCATATTGTAAACCAACGTTTTTTTAAAATTCACCTCCCATTTTGAAATGTCTATTAAAATTTAAATAATTAATTTACTCACCAAAGGTTTATATATCACAACTTGAAGATAAAAGATCAATAAATAAAATATTTTAATTTAAAACAAAAAAAAAGTGCTTTTTGGAAATTTACCTGTAAAGTCCAAAGTCCTTTTTTTATTTTAAACCACGTTGATTTTTTTTTTTAATGAAAGCTCATGTTATCCTTATATCGTCAAGTAAATACCAGATGCTGATGGCAATTTTTTCTATTTCATTCAATGTTTTCTTTTTTTAGATATTTAAAAAAAAATCACTCGATAAAGTAGAAATAAGATATAATAATCAAAAACTCGTGTATTTCATTAAGAGAATTAAAAAAAAAAACGGTCGACTGGATTTTTTGTTTAATGGCAAAAACTTATAAGTGAATGTGTGTTTTTTTTACCTACGAAGGCCCAAAAATACTGATTTTGGTTAACAGCACGCAATAAAAAAGAGATATTAATTATGGCATTTATAAGTCACCTTAAGATAATCGTGAAAAAAAATCAGATTTCTCTTCCTTTATTTGAACAGAAGAGTTCGCGTCTTTTTTTGGAATCCTTGTTTAAAAAAGTATTTTATTTAAAAAGGACATGGAAGATAAGTATAAATATGGATAAATTCTTAACAATGAACAATGGAAGTACACATTGAATATAATTATTTTATAGGTAAGTGATTTTTTGGAATTTATATATATTTTTTATAATCGAACTAATTAAAATTTCGTTGATTTTCTTTAAAAACGTTTTTAAAGAAAACCGATTTAAAATAACAAATATTGCATGATTTGTTATTAAATTTGTTATTTTTTTAAATTTTGGTCTTTGCTCCTTTAATTGAAAAAGAAATTAGTTAGTTTGAATTACATTTTTCAAGTAGTTATAAGTTTCGAAAGATAGTAAGTTTATTTATTCAAGTTCATATACGGCATTTTTAATGGCCGATTCTGATACACCTAGATTGTTGGTGATTATTTTGACAGTTTTTACGTGCATTAGGGTTGTCTGCCCTTGTCTACCTATTCGTTGATTGCTTTTTCACAAAACGTAGTAAAATCTGATTTTCTTGAATAAAAATAAAACAACTTGATCAAATAACGTGATTTTTGGAATTTTTCATTTTCGTTCCGTGACTAGTGCATATATCATACAGACATTCCTGTGTTTTCTTTAATTTTAAATGCCGCCATAAGTGCCAATCTGAGTAAACACCATAAATAGTCCTAACCAAAATATTGTAGCTGGACTCGATTTACTTTTGTCTAAGACAAAGTGTAGTATCTGATTGATACTACATTTTATGTCCTAGTCAAATGAAGAAGAAATCTTTCTAGACTAATGCAATTTTAATTTATTTTATTTTATTTATTTATTTATTTCTCTCAATCTAGAGTTGGTGGGAGTTAGTTTTTCTACTAAAACCGAACTAGCGTCTAAGTTTACTCTAAAAGGGAGGTAATATGGACTATCCAAAAGTAATTAGTAACATTAGAGTAACCTCCCTTGATACGATTGCTGTTGCCAGTGGTTTCAGATTGGCCTTTTTAAGGCCAAATGTTGCGCATTTGGCCTTTTTTTGAAATAGCTTGGCCTTCAAAAATTGTATTTGGCCTTTTAAAAAATTTGGCTTCAATTTCGGCTTTTTTAAAAAATTATTTAACAAAAGTATTAATTTAATAATAATAAAATGTAAAAAAAAGACAGATCTATCTGTGTCGTCGCAAACTTCAAAGGGACACTTAACAAAGCCTTAGTCGATTTGAACCCTTATCCAATGCCGAGGATCGATCATCTATTCAATAAAATTGGAAAAGGAAAGAAATATTTTGCCTCACTTGACCTATGCAGCGGATATTGGCCAATTGAGATCAATGAACGAGACCAATACAAAACAGCATTTACTTGGAAAGGGCAATGCTATCAATACACACATCTAATGTCTGGTCTCACATCTGCAGGACAAATATTTTCACAGTGTATAGCAGAAACCTTATCCACAGTCAAACATCGTGGTAACATTTCATCTTATATCAACGATAATTTAATCCATGCCAAAATATTTAATGAATTCATTCTTGGTCTTGAAAACTCTTCATAAATTCGGCCTCAAACTAAACCCGCACAAATTCTCATTCCTTTTGCCTGAAGCAAAATTCCTTGAACGCATAATAAACCATGAAGGATACAAGGCAGACCCTGAATACATTCGAGTCATTAGAGAAATGATGCCGCCTACTTCAAAAACAGAATTATAAAGTCTTATCGGCCAGCTCGTATGGATCAGACATGCCTACACGAACAAATTAGATCAGACGTTTTCATAAATTACTAGTGGGGGTACCCAGCGTTGCCTGGGTGCGTCGGGTAAGGAAGCCCCATGAAAAAAAGTAGGTAGGCCGGGTGGAAACAGGTGTTAAAAAAAAAAAATGGTAGTAGGCAGGCAGGCTCGAACTCATAACGTGAAGGAGAAAAAAAGATTTAAAAAAATGTGATATCTTTGCTGATGCGTCCATGGCAAAACGAAAATTTGCGAACGTCAAAATTAAGCATAGTCAATCGAAAGGAGACAATGACTTGCAAAAAAATGTTGGCGGAAAAAGCGACCCCTCCTTGTAGGAAACTGGCGAGTTGAGAATGAAAAAATTAATGTTTTTGGCCAATTGTTTTTTATATTTGTCGTCCGAAAGATCAAAGTTTAAAACGATATCGGTTTCGTCACATTCTGACGTATCTGTGAAAAGTTTTTGCAAGACATACAAACACACACACACACACACACAGACGAAGCGATGTTAAGAATGGCTTCCAAGTGGTTAAAATTTTTAAAAAAATATAGGGCGAGAGGTGGGTAATTAGTCTTCCTCGCTAACCATTAGGCCAAAGAGGATAGTGAATTCAATGAGTTGGTAATTAACTTAAGAATCATAGGAGTCGCCACGCATGCACAGAAATGAATGTTGCTTTTAAAACTGGCCAGGGGGCCAGGTAAATTATTTATTTAAATTAAGCACAGGTCGTTTTTAATGTAGGGGAAAACCTGCTCCACAAAAAAGAGGGCATTCTGGTAGCATCCAAAAAAAAAAAAAAAAATAGTAATTGTCTCAGGTTGAAGTGTTTTCCCTACATTGACCAAGGACCAATTAACTTAATTTAAGTGAAGCCATGAAAACAAAGAACACACATGAGTGAATATACACTGTAACTTGTCATGTGGTAAAATCTGTTTTTGATGAAACTCAATGTCCCTTAAAAATAAGGATATGTGAACATAATAGAGAAATCAAGTTTGGAGATACTTGAAACTCGTTGGTTACCTACATGCTTCCAAATAATCATTATGTGAGAACGACAAAGAGAAATACAATAAAATATATTCACAATGTAAAGTTATGATGCCTGATTGAATCCAGTCAAATTTATGATGCAATAACGTGTAACAAATGAAACATCTCTAACAATATTATACATTCTGTATATATTTGAAAAATAATACATCAATGGATAATCTTGTGGATTATTAATCGAGTGTTAACTATTCTGCAATTTTAACTAACAATTTCTATAGTTAAATTCAATACACTGCTGTCAAAATATGCTACTCCAACACTTGTTACACTGCTATCAAAACTTGCTTTTCCAACCCTTGACATACTGATGGTAAGCGGAAATATCGTGCTACAGATTCGTCTTTTAATATGTGGAAGGTGAATTCAATGCTGACTGACATGCTTAGCAGAAGCAGCAGACAAAAGAGACTAAGGACATTACACGACCCTAATCCAGCAGGCGTTACATTTACATTAAGCAGTTCCAGCTTGAACATATATGTCCCCAGAGATATAAAAAATTTCCAACTCGTCATTAAGGCGCACACACCACAAAATATTCTTACACAAAAATTCATAGTTGATGCATTTTTTGCTTATGACTCCATCTCTTCCATTCGAACAGTTAGAATATACAACCACCTCGCCATTGCAAATGAACAACAACAAAATGAGACTCTAGTCACGATCCTATGCGCCCTCCAGACGTCCAAACCATATGATCCACTTATTGATCCCGATGACCACCGGGCCAAACTTTTCAAGAAGAAGTCACATCATTTTTTACTAGAACCAGGAACCTTTGTTTTAATGATACGCAACAATAAGCATTCACCAAAACTGATCATACCATACAAGCTCTGTGCCAGATACCTATATCAACACATGACAAACGCAACCATTCAGGCATAACTCGTATGCACAATTCTTTCAAGCTATTAGTGGGAATCCAAGAATCGAGACAGTCAGGCATATGTCAATTCTTGTGATATTTGGGCAAAATGCAAGGGAAATTATGGCAGATGCGCCCACTGACAAATTGATCACTGCAAAAGAGGAAAAGACCTTTTGAACTAATCTTCAAAGACGTCATAACAATGATATAACAGTAATTAACTATAAATTCTAAAACGTAATTATTTCAAAGTATATTCTTTATTAAATATTTTTCCTAACTTTTCCAAAGAAATTGTCTCATTCTGAGTTCAATTTTCGTATATCTTAAATGTTCTCATAAAATTTAATTCAAGTGGTGTGTTCATAAAATGTCGATTTATTTGATTTGCAACAAAAATTGACAAAAATTGACAATAAATTGAAAATAACAACGAGGCAATAGTTATTTGGCGGATTGAGGAAAGGTGGGGGGGGGCGATAATCCTATCACATTTTGTCTTACAATTTTTTAGAATTTGAATATTGCAATCACTTTATGGGCTTAATCCTACTTCAAATATGTTGTTTTAACAGTAATTTTATATTAACAAAAATGAAGTGGGACAAATTACAAACAACCAAAAAAGAAATAAATAAAATGAGATAGTTAGTAAAGCCGGCTAAACCCATTCTAAGTATACCCTGCTTACTATTTTCAGGATTGTAAAACCTGAAAACAAGCAAATCAATCTCCAAGTGGGAGTGGGAACTAGTGGGTTATAAAAGAAAAATAGGGATAGAGAATGAGCAACGATTGTGATCTCCAAAATAAAGTTGTTTTGTTTTAATAATTATATCTATATGTTATCCAGTTTCGATACTTACGTGCTGTGAATGTTCTGGACTCATTACTCAACTACACTTGTGTGTAGTTGTGTTAGGCAAAGCCTAAAATAAAAATACCGAGTTTTTCATTTCACTGAAGGGGAAAAAATCAGTCATGACAGTTTGGAAGATAAACAAGTTCCTTACATCAGACTTTAATCAAAGTGCATCTAGCAGTTCCTATACTACGATTTAATCTGTAAGTTGTTAAATAAATCCCTAGATAAATCTATATAT
Organism: Euprymna scolopes; assembly: GCF_053919585.1. Lineage (NCBI taxonomy): Eukaryota > Metazoa > Mollusca > Cephalopoda > Sepiida > Sepiolidae > Euprymna > Euprymna scolopes. The sequence continues at coordinate 70,367,654 of NC_136491.1, read as the reverse complement.
TGCACTTAGGGGTGGTGTATATTGCAGGCATATATTATTCTAACTATTTTTTTTTTCAAATATTTTCCTCGCAATTTATTGAAAATCGTGAGACAGCTAAAGATTTATTTTTCTTTTAAAACCAAGTTGATTAATTTGTTGTTAGTGTAAAAATGCTATTTTAATTTTTTTCATAAACAATTGAAAATAGTCGATGATTGATATGCAAAGTACAAAAATGGTGTAGGAACAGAATAGTTAACAACACCCTCTTCCATGTTAAGAATGAGTTTCTAAATAATAGCACTATTAAGAAAACCATTCTTAACATGGCAAGGGAGGCTTTTTTTTCAAACTATTCTGTGCTCATAATTTTTTTTTATAATTATAAAGATTTGGTCGGCTATTCGATTGATTTGAAAAACCAAGATAATAGTAATACTACTAATAATAATGATGGCAAATGTGTAAATTAACACCTTGAACTAAATATCCGTCCCCCTGTAAAAAAAAAAAAAAAAGAAAAAAGAAAAAAAAAGCTAGATTTGAAAACATTTGACGAAAGAAAAACATTATGGTGATTTTGCGATATATACAACAAAATGAAAAAGAGGTTAACAAACAAATATATAACAAATAAATATATAACAAACAAATATATAACAAATAAAAATGTTATCAAAGGCGAAATAAGTCACTCTTCTACTTACCTGGATAAGCTCCGATTTTTCTGATTCCCAATTCTGATGAATTATCCCAACACTAGTATGAACACTTTGAAAAATTTGAGCAAAAGAAAAAAACAGCAGTTATTTTAAAATTCACATTAAGGGATCAGTTTCTCACACAAGTTTAACGTAACATGATCTCTCACTTTTTTGGCCTGATAGTGTCTGTATGGCATGTAATCATTCTAGTTCTTAGATGTAAATTCTTCTATTTTTTTTTTTTTTGGAGGGAGGCACCTAAACTTAATGCTAAAATTAATAGAGGGATTTGGAGGAACTGTTGCCACATGGACTTGGAGTTTTTGGTAGAGCTAACAAAGTTTTTTCAAGCCTCTCCTCTAAACACAGACACACACACATACACCATTTATCTCAGCTAAAAGAAATGCTATTTTGATAGACGATTGGTTCGAATTGGGTTATAAATGTATATTAAATTTATATGCAAAACCAATTTCCAACTCTAAATTCTGCAATATTTTTTTCCCAGAATCCAATCTTATTTTTAAAGAGTAGGATTTAGATTAAGGTGCTCATCTACAAATTTATCAACAATTCTTTAAATATAACACTTTCAAATATTCTTTAAAGTTCTCCAGTACGCTTTAAAAATAATATGCAAACTGTAGAATGTATTATTTATGTTCCTTAGCACAAATGTATTTATCTAAAAAAAAAAAAATTAATTTCCCCAAAAGCATACGTAAAAAGTCCATGGTTTCAATTTCATAGGGAGCGTCTTAAATTTACTGCTATGAAAATAATAGAAAATGAATTTAGAAACACAAATATTTGGGTATTGTTTTACTTTAGGGCCCGTCTCACGTCTGTATATAACAAAATATATTTTTCGTAGATTTCGGTGTGCTAAAAACGAATCTGTAAACCGTTTCCGTCGCAAAAAAAATAGTTTTCATGATATGAAGAAATTATTTTTTCGAAAAGTGGGTGATCACTTTTCCATGTAAATTTAACTTAAAATGAGCGCACACTTTCTGGCCACCTGAGAGAGGGGGCATTTTTTGTGTATTTATTGGCTAAAAAGTTTTTTGTTTGATTGCTTTTGCATGGTATTAACCCCTGAACTCTGGGACTATTTTCCATTTCACAACCTAGCCTTTGTTTACGCTACATGCGAGCATAAACAAAGGCTGTTAAATATGCACTCGCGTACCAAACTGCCTTGTCACAGTGTAGTATTGGCGAAAATTTAAAATTAGACGAAAAACAAATAGTAATTTCCTCATATCATGAAAACTATTTTTATTGCGATGGAAACGGTTTGCAGATTCGTTTTTAGCACACCGAAATCTACAAAAAACATATTTTGTTATATACGAACGTGAGACAAACTTTAATGTAAAATTTTACCCATATTTGGAAGCTAACATCTTCAATATAGCCCAGTTAACATCTTCAATATAAGCATTTTCTTTATATAGCATTAATACATAAAATTTTCCATTTGGCCATTTTTGTTTCTAAAAGTGTGGATTCAGGTTTAAATTTGGCCTTTTTTGGCCTTTTCCCCTGAAAAGTTTGGCTTCAAACATTTATTATACTCTGACGTCTTGATCTCATCATTCATTTGTCGAGGAGCTTTCGTACCGTCTCTGCCTTTCACACTCATACAAAAAACAAAACAAAAAAAAAACAAACAAACAAAAAAAAAACAATTAAACTTCTGCATATTCAGATCGAAATTAGAATGGAATTTGTGAGTACAGAAATCAGCGTTTCATTTTGCTTACATTGCTTTGTTGTCTATTGCTGTTTATTTTAGTAATTAACATTGTGTTTTTCTCTACTTTTTTTGCATTTAAAATTTTTAATTCAAGGTCCACGCCGTTTGCCGTTCATATTTACAAGAGCTATAGATAACACATGCCATTTATTAAAGTTTGAAAGGTGAAAGATTTGGAAATTACAAAGAAAAAAGACTTTTAAAAGCTAGAATACCAGAGTATTATTTGATTAAATTTTTTTTTTTTTTAACATTTAAACGGGGATTTTTTTTATTTTTTATTTTTTTTAAAGAAAGATTAACATGTCCCGCTAACTCCATTCTCTCCCAGTAACGAGACGGTACTTTTACAGAATTTGAATCGAACTGCTTTTTTAATTAGAAGGTGCTAATGTAGAGAGTGATCCGCGCTATTTTTTAAATCGCATTTCCACGTTTAATTAAATTAAATTAATTTAATTTAATTTTTTATTCAAGTGTAAGGTTAAAGTACAGAATAGGTACAAAACACCCTCCTCTCTCCATGTTAAGAATGGCTTTTTAAATAATAACGTTATTATTTCAGCACGGATCACTCTCTGCATGAGTACCAATTAGAATTAAGAGTAAGTTGACTAGGTGATCAGTTTCGCAAATAAACTTAACGTCAATTTCCGAGACTTTCTAACGCTTTTAGGGCAGTTAACATTTTAAAAAATCTCGGCACTTGTACAGTTTAATCAAGACATTAAAAAATGAAAATATCGAAAAAAGGTTATATTGTACGTATCCGTTTTGGACTGAAGATCTCCGAAAAAAATTTCATTTCATTTGATCGAGTAGTTTTTTTTGTTTTTTTTTAATATCGGAAAAACACGTTGAAGTTTGCCATTATGGAAATTTTTAACACGCCACGGGGAGATAACTTTATGTAAAGCAAAGCGCCGAGACTCCTTCCCCATCTTTATTTCTTCCTAAAAATCGAACCTTTTGCTCGGTATCATAACAAATTGTTTTTTCGCTGTAAAAAAAAAAAAAAAAAAAAAAAAAAAAAACTACTTGATGAAATTAAGTGAATTTTTTTTTTTTTTCGGAGACCTTCAGTCTATAACTGATACGTACAATATAACTTTTTCTTTTTTTTTTTTTTTTTTTTTTTTTTTTCTCTCGATATTTTCATTTTTTTAATGACTTGATTAAACTGTACATACCGTTACTGCGGAAGAAGCACCAACGAGATTTTTTTTTTTTATGTAGACTCTGAAAAGTTTGGCGGAAATAAGAAAAATAACTTAGAATTCAGAGTGGGGGATTAGTTTCATACATAACATAAAGTGACCCTTCATTTACTGGCTACTTTAAATTTTAAAGCAGTTAATTTTTTTTACCACTAACCCTAAGTCCGAGTCACAAGGATTATAAAACCACACGTAATTGCCTAAAAAAAAAGTAAAAAGAAAAAAACAAATTTACAGGACTTATATATATATATATATATATATATATATATATATATTGCTATGAATGATAAGTCCTGCAAGTTTGTCCGTAAATTTACTATACAGTCTTATTGTTTTATTGTATTATATTTGTATTAATAGTAAATACTGATCGTGACTTGTGCACCAAAGTTTGTCAGAATGTGGTGTCACGTTGTCGAGAATGTATTGGAGCTGAAGGCCTCCAATTTTGTTTGCCTTGATTGTTACAATCTTTTCGGATGTAACACGTCTATTTTCTGAGATTTTTATAAACATTAAGTTGTTATTTCTTTTCATTTCTTTTGTTACAAATAAATATTTTAATACAATATCTTACTGTACTGTTAATATATTACAGGGTGTCTGTATAGTAACTTGTAAGACTGTATAGTAACTTTACGGACACCCTGTATATATAATAAAAATCTGGTGCTTATCCATTTGTGTTATTTATTTATTTTTATTTTAGGGTTTGTATTACTGTACACATAGATTCGAAAAAGTTGTCAAAAAACAAATATATAACAAATAAATGTTATCAAAGGCAAGATAAGTTACTTTTCTACCTAACTGGATATATTTTTCGTGTTTTTATTCAATGTAACATGTTTATTCAGCTCGAAAACCATACAGTGTTTACCGATGTATTCGAAAATTCAAGATGGCGCCTCACTCCCTCTTTAACACGGTAAATTTGGGAAAAGGTGTTATAAATAAAAAACTAGACAAAATACTATTAAAAACCCGCCGAATATATGTCAACCTATGTCACGGTAACGGGTTTGTATTACTGTACACATAGATTCGAAAAAGTTGTCAAAAAACAAATATATAACAAATAAATGTTATCAAAGGCAAGATAAGTTACTTTTCTACCAAACTGGATATATTTTTCGTGTTTTTATTCAATGTAACACGTTTATTCAGCTCGAAAACTATACAGTGTTTACCGATGTATTGGAACATTCAAGATGGCGTCTTATTCTCTCTTTAACACGGTAAGTGTGGGAAAAGATGTTATAAATAAAAAACGGATAAAATACTGTTAAAAACTCGCTCAATATATGTTACCGTGACATAGGTTGACATATATTCGGCGGGTTGTTAATAGTATTTTGTCTAGTTTTTTATTTATAACACCTTTTCCCAAATTTACCGTGTTAAAGAGGGAGTGAGGCGCCATCTTGAATTTTCGAATACATCGGTAAACACTGTATGGTTTTCGAGCTAAATAAACATGTTACATTGAATAAAAACACGAAAAATATATCCAGTTAGGTAGAAAAGTAACTTATCTTGCCTTTGATAACATTTATTTGTTATATATTTGTTTTTTGACAACTTTTTCGAATCTATGTGTACAGTAATACAAACCCCATCTTTCAACAGATAGTTTAGCACTTCTGCAGTATGCAGACGGCGGCCATTGTTAGGAGGCGATAACTCCAATTTCTTCTGAGTCAAATAACATGGCAAATAAGTAACAAACAAGAATTTCGGGGAACCTGTACAACAGTGCCCACCTTCTAAAAATATGCGTTTTACACCTTTTTTGACGATTATAAGTATAAAAATATATCAATATATAATTGTAGAAACATTTATTTTAAAATCTGCGTAAGAAAATATAATTTTAATAAAACAATTTTGTAATAAAAGCAACATTAAATTTAAAGTAATTTTTTTTTTCTTTTTCCGCACAAATAAATAATTTAAATGAAACATTTTTCGAATTAAAGTAACTTTGGATTTCCCCCTCCCCCGAAACATTTTTTTGAATTGATGAAAAATTGTCCTCTGTTCTTTGCCCGAGAAGCACCATCTGGAAACAGTTTATTGAAATGCACCAAAATGATGACTGCCGTCTGCATACTGCAGAAGTGCCGATATTTTAACTGAAGAAATTTATCACATTCTTAGACGAATTATAATTATTATAGTTATTAGTAGTCGTAATATTTGTATTATTATAAGTAGTTTGGCATAAGAATGATACTTTTATGTTAAAAAAAAAAGTGTTTATTTACTTTTCCGAATGTTTTACATAAAAAAGTTAACAATTACAAGAAATAAATATTACACATTAAATAAAAGTAAGAATTGTTCACATTGTTCCACTTATCTCCTAGATATGATAATTTGATTGCAGAAATTTCCCTCTGGACCAAAGTACAGTAGGTTAGCAATAACAGATGCCTCATACAAATTTATGTCTAAACTTTTACCCACCATCTTATGTGACTTTTGAATGCCGTTACAGACACATTTATTCATTATAATAAAATCCTATCTTACTTCGTACGAGTGACATCATCATGATTGCCACGATAGACAGTCCTATTTTCTCTTCTATCTGAAAAGTCTTCCCACTCTCCCAGTAAGGACCAGGTAAATATATAACTATTATAACTGTATTAACCTGACCCCCTTATTAACTGGATTAAACACTCAGACACCTACAACTACCATTGCACATCACTATTCAAAAATAATGATTTCTCCCCAATAACATTCCATCTATTCTTATTGACTGCAACCATGAAATTGTATTATTCCAGATTGTACACATACGTACAAAAAATGAATACCGCAGCCCTTATTCAATATGGTTCATCAATCGCCACACATTGTTTTAAATCATTTATACTTTAATATCGTCGCTTATCCTTTATTTTACAGATTGATTTTTGCAAAAAATAACCATAACATTTGGTTAAAAGTTAAACATGCCATTACGCATTATTTGGATTAACATTTTTCACACATTCTTACATTAAAAACAAAATGTCGCAGCTTTCTTTAGATCATATCCGGTTTCGGCGTCCTAAATTTACCGATGCTAAATTGAACTGATCTCTTTAAATCATCTATACTGTTGTCGCTTTTCCTTTATTTTAGAGACTGATGTTTATAAAGATTAACCATAACATTTACTTACAAGTTACACATGCCATTACGCATTATTTAGATGAACATTATTTACGCATTTCTACTAAATTGAACACGCACTTTGTGATTATCATATTTTTCTTGGTGATGGTCACAAAGTACGTGTTCACTTCAGTAAGTCATAGTAGAAAACTGATTCCTGCCGATAAATCATTAAAAAATTTTTAATACAATTTCACTTTTTTCTTATCGGAAATTTAAGTTTGTTATTGATGAGATTAATGTGACAAAAAGAAAAAAAAAATGTTTGACATTTTTTTTTCTTTTTGTCACGTTAATCTCATCGATAACAAACTTAAGTTTATGGAATTTACGGGGGGGGTCCTAGATTGGGGTGATTAGGCAAAAAAAAAAAACCAAATATTTTTCACTTTCGATATCATAAAAACTATTTCTTTTTATACAAAACACATTTTCACGCTCTAAGCCTGAATTATGTCCAGATAAGTTATCATTTTCATTACTTTTTATTCAGTTTGTATTTGACTACAGTTTTTTTGTTTTTTTACTTCCTTTGTCTGTCAACTGTCAAATTGCCTACGAATATATTTATTTGTTATATACTGGCATTTTTTTTTTTTTTTTTTTTTTTTACTATAGTTCATTTTTGTTGTGTTCTATTTTAACTTGTTTTTATTTTTGTACTTTTTTTTACCTTGGCACTAACTACACTGTTTATATCCTTTAAACTAACAACTTCTATAGATTTTAGACTCTGATGAATAAGACAATCTATTTTAACTTTGGCGGAGACAAGTAGTTTTCGAGATATAATGACGTACATTATGCACTGTAATTCTCTGTTCTACGCACATGCAATAAAAAAATGTACTTCTCTCCGCACGACAACCACAATTTTTATTTTGGTTTATAGTCTTTGCAAGCAGGAATGCTGACAACATATATCAATGGTGGATTTTGGGCAAATACTTGGACATCTCTCCCCCCACGTCCTCATAAAATGGGTTGTCTATTCTGAAAGCTGTTCTTAACATTGAGACGTTGGGTATTGGCCACCAACAACAACCGTAGTTTAATTTTTTACGAGTAGGGGCATGTTTCCACCAGGCAACGCTGGTTAACGGGTTCTGCTAGTTTTCATATAAAATGTTAATAATAAATAATAAAAAAAAAATATTATAATATTATATATATAATATCTGTTGGAAGATATTTCTTCAGGAATGCCAAATCAGCTACCACCGTCTAGAAAACGGGAAGTAATGCAACAATGAAATATCTCAAGAAATATGCTGGAATGCCCGAAACGGATTCAGTGTTCATAAGTAATCGCCTAAAAAAAAGGGTAACAGCTAATTTTTTAGAGGGTGTTTAGTGGAAGGTGTTAATCTACAATAATAAAAAATATAAATAACAAAGAATCAAACAATTTGATAATTAGAATTTCTAGTACTTGTGCACTTTTGCCACCGTGCTGAAATAATGTTATTTTGAAAGCCATTCCTAACATGGGGAGGGGAGGGTGTTTTATAACTATTCTGTGTTTCCACCTAACAAATTAATAAAAAAAATGAGGATAAATTTTTAGATTAGGTCTACCTCCACAATTTTCTTTTAAATGACGACTTTATAGGTTTTCGACTATGCTGAATACGGAAATTGCATTGAAATTTTGCAAAAATAAGTAGTTATGGAGATATAAAAAGTTGTATTATGCATTGTATTCTTTGGCGGCCATCTTTGTACGCGCATGCGCGCGCCATAAACAAATCTACGCGCGTAACAAAGATGGCCGCCAAAAATACAATGCATAATACAACTTTTTATATCTCGATAACTACTTATTTCTGCATAATTTCAATGCGATTTCTGTATTCAGCATAGTCGAAAACCTTTAAAAGTTGTTATTTAAAAGAAAATTGTGGAGGTGGGCCTAATCTAAAAAAATACCAAAAAAAGATATTGTGAAGCTTGAATTTAACCTGAAAAAAAAAAAAAATTTTAAAATAGCACGGTGGCAAAAGTGCACAAGCACCGAATTTCTTTTTCCAGAGTTGCGGGAACATATAAAGAACGATGTGTAAATAGTATTTTTTAAGAATCTACAATTTACTACAAGTGATAAAGGAGAATGTAAGGTGCTTTTTACAGATCGCCCCCCCCCTCTCCCAGATGGTATTTGATTCCGTAATTTGTTACAAGCTAAAAAATGGCAATTACATAAAATTAAATTCGGATTTTTGGAAACGCCATTGGTTTTACTTGAAATTCAATATTTCGATTTTCAAAGGAAGAAATACCAAATATTTCTTGAATTTGTAATTTAAAACCTTCACCCTTTAATTTTAACTGGCAGGACCTGTGGAAATTCCAAAGGGGACTTATTCATGTGTAATATATTGATGTTGACATTCTGTAGATATTCAGCATAACTGGAGATGCTCTGATATTATTGTAGCTCTTTTGTTAAAACTACAAAAGTATTTATCTAATCTAGCAGGGACGCCCAGCATAACTTTGTCATAAAGTACGCTTAGATATATTTTAATTCTTGCAGATTTCATATATATTATTATAGAGTTAATGTTCTATTGATTTTTATATATTATAAAGTTGCGGTTTCAAAAATAAAAAATATATCCATATGACTCGAATGCATCAAAACCGAAACCAAAACTTATGAAATATATATATATATATATATATAAGTTATATAATAACTTAAGTGCCATCAGCTATAATCAAAACCAAAACGTATGAAGAATTCTTGGTAAAATTATTTATTACAAAAAATGGAAGTCTATAACAAACGACAGTCACTCGGATGTAAGCATGACACACAAATAACACACAACAGCGGAATTGCTCTCTTTAAGAGCATCTCTGAGAAAATTGACCACATCCTGTCTGCTCATCCTTTGGCTAACATCCACATTTGTGGTGGCTTCAATGTTCACAATGTGGAATGGCTGACCCACTCGAACAAGACAGATGATGAGGGGAGGTTCTGTCATGATTTCGCCATTGCTTATGACCTCACCCAAATTGTTCACGAACCCACCCATGTGCCTGATACTTCCGGTCGGTATACTAGCCTTCTAGACCATTTTCTCACAACTTCCCTTGAGCTATGTTCATGTTCCGTTCTGTCTCCTCTGGGATCTTCCGACCACTCGGTTGTATCAGTTAAGATAAAAACGAAATGCAATAAGTTTTCAGATGTACCTCTCTACCGTACTGTATATAGATACTCTACGGCTGACTGGGATAGCTTCCATACATTTATATCTGATCTACCTCTGCATTCCATGTTTAAAAAGGATGTGTCCTCCATAGTATCAGACCTGACCGAATGGTTAATTGTAGGCATAGATCAATTCATTCCATCCAAAAAATTAAAAAAAAACAAACTTACAGCCAGCCATGGTTCTCCCCAGAATGTGCTGCTGCCATCACGCACAGAAATCACTTTTTCCATAGCTACCAACATAATAGATGTACTGAGACTAAAGCTGCTTCCAGTACTGTCAGCAACCACTGTAAAAGAGTAATAAAAAATGCAAGAGAGCTATATGCTCAGTCTGTTAAATCCAAAGTAGCTGAGCAGCGGCTTGGTTCCCACCAGTTCTGGCAAATAGCAAACAGGATCCTGAACAGAAGCGTGCATTCTATCCCAACCTGAGGTCATCTCGTCAGCATCAGATAAGGCCAAACTATTTGCCAAGAATTTTGCAGCTAATTCTACCCTATGCAACCAAGGCCATCAACTCCCTGTATTTCCTCCTATAACAGACAACACGCTATGCAACATACAAATATCTGTGCGTGAGGTCGCCAAGCTAATCAAGAACCTTGATTCCAGTAAAGCAACTGGCCCTGACGGCATTCCAATTATAGTGCTGAAAAAGCTTCAACCAGAACTTTCCCTCATACTTACAAAACTGTTGCCTTAAGGAGAAGTGCTTCCCAACACCCTGGAAAACTTCATCAGTATGCCCTGTATTTAAGAATTCAGGTGATAAGTCGTCTCTCTCTCGGTACAGACCAATAAGTCTCCTGTGTGTCATGAGTAAGTTGCTGAAATCCATATTAGAGAAGTAGTCAACCACCTCAGCAGAAATAACCTTCTTAGTGACATGCAATATGGTTTCTGTTCTGCCAGATCTACAGCAGATGTGCTTACAGTTATATCTCATAGGATTAGTGAATCTCTTGACAAGGCAATTGGGCAATTGCTCTTGACATATCAAAAGCCTTCGATAAGGTATGACAAAAGGGCCTACTTCACAAGATTTCCAGTTATGGTATAACTGGAAATGTTTTCTCAATCATTAAATCATTTCTCTCTGATAGGCTTGGGCAGAAATCAGAGGCCCACAGTATTAATGCTGGAGTCCCTCAGGGGTCCATCCTGGGCCCAACTCTCTTCCTGATCTACATCAATGATCTCCCAAAACACATACTTAAATCATTCATTGACATCTATGCTGATGACACGACCATCTATGGCAACACACCAAAGGCCGTAAATGACAAAGTTCTCTCTGATTCTCTCTCCTCTGATTTCAAGCGCGTGGTACAGTGGGGGAAGGTTACTTTTAATGCATCTAAAACTAAGTTCCTATCTTTACATCATCAATTCTCTGATCCCCATCTGGCATCAATTGAAATGGGTGGCTCTCGTCTAGGGGAAGCCCCATGTTTTGATAAGCTTCTGGACTTGACCTTTACTCCTGACCTGAAATGGAATACATACATCAAGTCTGTTGCCAAGGTTGCTGGAAAAATGGTGGGATCCTTCTACCGCTCCAGAAGATATCTCACTGCTGATGCAATTCTCTATCTATATAAAAGTTAAGTACGTCCAAGGATGGAGTACTGCTGCCACATCTGGGCAGGAGCTGCTAAAAACAGCCTATCCTGCCTTGACAGAGTACAAAATAGACTTCGTGGCTTAGTGGGGGATGCCCTTTTCTCTTCCCTGCAACCTCTCTCCCACAGGAGAGACGTTGCAAGCTTGTCTTTGTTTTATCGTTACTTCCATGGCAAGTGCTCGTCTGAGCTCCAATCCCTAGTCCCCCCTCGCCAATCTTTCATGAAAAACACCCGTGTAGCTGAAACCACTGTCAAAAATTTTCCTCACTCTTTATCTGTGCCAAAACCTAAACGTAGATTCCATGAACAAAGCTTCTTTCTTAGAAGTGCACGCCTGTGGAACTCTGTTCCGTTTGCCTGTTTCCCTCCTGACTACAACCTGGATGTCTTCAAGTCTAACATAAACAAATTCCTGATGAACCGCCCCCTTAAGTAACACGCTTTATCAAATCTCAACACTAACGTACTGTACACACACAATAATCCTTAGCCCCAAGTGGATTCCGGGCCCTGATAAGTGGTGACCACCTTTTTAAAAAAAACAAACACACACACACACACACACACACACACACACACACACACACTATCCTATTAATATATAGATAATGACTAGACCACCAGTAACCCATTTGGTCAGTATTTGCTGTATACATAAATTTCTCTCTCCATCTCATTCAGAATATACATGAAAATACAGTGGTCTCTATAAAAGTAAGAAATTTTTCAAACAGTAATTTATTTTTACAATGAATAACTTTTATAAAGTTTTTCAATGACTAATATAATACACACACACACACACACACACACAGATGCTTAAAATGCCATCCGTGAAAATTGAAGAAATAAATAAGCCAAATGCAATAAAATTTACATAAAATTTCTAGCTTTTCTAATGAGCATTTTATAGATGATGTCATAAAAGATGAATAGTGGCTGCCAAAAGCTGTGGACAAATGTTTGTTTGAAAGCTGCTTGTTCCTATTTACTTGCCTCTACACAAGGGCAGAGTTAGACACAAGGTCGGTTTTTAATGTGGGGAAAACCCAGCTCCCTAAAAAGGACACACTGGGTAGGAACAAAAATAAAAATTGTTTCAGTCATGACCAAAAACACAAAAGGCGAAGTGCATCATCAGAACAGATACTACACTTTGCACGTTTGTCTCTTACAAAGAATTATCTACTTTGCATGAATTCCTCCTCATTAATCGTTGCTATTCATTAAACTGCAAGATTGCAGCTTTTTAACTCTGATACCAAGAACAGCAAGACTCGGTGGTTTCATCCAAAGTCAGGAAAGGTTTGACTTTAAACACAAAGGAATGCCATAGAAGTAATGTTTCTATTTTCACTCCATTGATTTGTGTTTATGTGCTTGGCACGTCTTTGTTTACTGCATGCAGAAGCAGAGATGACCAGTGGACGACAGATCATGATGTTGATTCCTGTTGGATTTTTACCAAAGTGCTGTTGCCTAGCTAGCGAGATGCCTGTTCACATTGCATCTTGTTTTAATGGAAGAACCCTAGCGTTGAACTACCACCCATTATAAATAAGACTCCATTCAGCAAACTATAGTTGTGAGTTTACTACAGAAAGACATACGGACGTTCCTATGCTCGATCCCCATAATGTTTATTGTGTGATCTTTTGATACTTGTCTCTTTATCACAATGTACCTTATTGGTTGATTCATTGTGTGTCTCTCATAGTCTTTACCACTTGAGACTACCACCTCGTTTATTTGTATGATATTTTCATGACACAACACAACACACATTTGTGCATGCTAGTACAGCTGGAGAAGCTGGAAACAGGGAAGGAATTAAAAAATGTACCAGTTTGAAAGCAGAAACTATCAGAGTAGAAGGCTTTCTGGCATTGAGCAACTTCATCGCTTCGTTGATTAATGACTCACAAAGATATTAGTGAAGATAGGGCAGAGACTAATGGAGTGATAATTGAGCAAACCAGTTCTTTCACCAGAATTCTTAAATACTGGTCCCGCTGAAACAATTTTGCAACCGTCAGAGAAGCAAGATACGCCAAGGTATTTGTTGTAAAGTTTGGAAAGAGTAGGGGCTAACTCTTCAGAGCTTTCCTTTATTGTTATAGCAGGGATAAGATCAAGTCCACACATCTTTGTGGAATGTGGAGCCTACGCTACCGCAAGAAAACACCACCTAAAATCCAACAATATGAAAGACATATTTAAAAACACCTGCACAGATAACATTCTCTCATTTCTGAGAGAGATCAAACCCTACCTAAAAAAAAATATAACATCAAACCCCTACAAAAAAGTTTCAATTAAAACATAACCTTGTCCCTCATCAAAACAAACAAACAAACAAAAACTAAACACACTGAAATAAATAAAACAAATCAAAACGGTTTTCAGCATTAAACAAAGGTCGATATGCTGGTTAAATAAAGCAACCAACCCACCAAGGTTCATTATGAAATTATGGACATAAGAATGGGTGATTATCAGATCACTGAGTGTGGCTTCTGTTTTTAAAGGGAAATTTTGGAGAGAGTGGTTTGTTGTGTCTAAGCTGGAGTTAAAGCCAAATTGTCAGGCAAGCAGTTCAGTCTTTTTGGTTTCCATGTAATTGGTGTCATGGTTATTGGATAGTAGGGGGAATTGTTGATTGCCTATTATCCACTACAATATTGTAAATTTTCCAGAAATCATGATTCCTAATTTCTGTGACTAAATGTGTTTTATTTCAGTATATTTCCTTTGGCTTAGGTTATTTCACTCTTACAATGATTTCTTGCTACTGTAAAGTTTTGCCTATTTGTATCTGACTTATTGCAGTTATATTGGCAGAACACTTTTTCTGCACAATGGCAGTTGCAAAAGTTAAAGTGCACTATTGGGGAGAGTGGGGGCTTGCTATAGGATTTCCACATGGGAAATGTGTGCATCTCAGATGTGGTCTTTGATGGATTTTCAATCAGACTTTTTAAAATATCTTATTTTGAACAACAGTTCTTCAGCTTGTGGTTGAAAGTTAAGGGTGATATCTACCTATATAACAAAGTGATGATCAGTGTTCTTGAGTGGATTATGAACATCCCTCATACAAATCTAGGGTTGCATAATCAAGAATAGATCAAGAAGTGAAACTTGCTGATCCTCATGGTCTGAAATGAGTCTCCTGGGTGAGGGAGGGTGACAACTTACGAAAGAGAATGCGATACAGATAAACTATATGCACTGTTGCCAGCAGTGTCTATGTAGCTCGAAAAATCAAGCCAATTACTGTGATGGACAATAAAAACATATTACTTAACATAAAATTTGTTGCAGAGCCATTCTTTTCTCTATTAAATTTTTTGTATTTAACTTATTTAAAGTTTTGAGAGTTTGGATGGGCACAACCCCTAAATGGTAAAATTTTAAAAAAATGATGTGGCTGTGTTACTGAACGTGTTGTATATTTCAAAATTCATAATGATACATTCATTAGCTTAGGTTTGGTTTGCTTGCTTTGTTTTACAGCATATCAACCCTTTTTGAGTTATTTAATGCCGAATCCAGTTATTTTGGAAATAGTATTCATGTTACATCTAGTTATTTTGTAAAAGTGTTTTTTATCTTCAAGCTTTTTATATCTTCAATCGCTAGTTTTTAGTGTTTGGTTTGGTTGTTTTGTCATGGATTTTATCGTTTTTGTTCCCTGCCATGCAGAGCATGAATGAGTTTTTGCAATGAGAGTAGGAAAAGGGTTATTAATATTTGATACATCAGGAAACCGGTCACAAAGAGGGGGAGATGGAAAGGGGAAGAAAAAAAGGGTGGAAAAGGTGGATTTTTGTTTTTGGATTTGCAGAACATAATTAAGTTTTGCAAAAGGAAGTATAAAAACAAAAAGCATCAATGTTAAGTGCATTTCGTCTCAGGAAACCAATATCTTCAGACAGCCTGATCTGGTAGCACCAGCATTAGCTTAGGAGATTACACTGTACGTGTGTGTGTGTGTGTGTGTGTACATATATATATACCCCTAACTTTATGTATAGAAAAGAGACACATAAGATTAGATTTCAAAATGGTTGGTCACTCATTCAACATAGCAACATTTTGTTTTTTATAAATATCTGAATTGGACACAACTTTTCTAATCGATTGAGTGATTTTTAAGTTAATAGAATCAGCAGGGTTACCCAGTATTGCTCAGGGCCACTAAAAAACAAAATAGTGTGTGTAACGTTTGTGCATCCAAAGCATTATTAAAATCAATGCCCCCCCTCCCTCTAGAAGAGAAATTATTGTGTTTTTATGTAATATCACTTTGGAGTTAGCATCTGCTCTATACAAAATATTGAGCACTATGGATTATAGCTTTCGCACAACTCCAACAAAAGGACAGAAGTTTTTTTTTTTTTTTTTTTTTATCCCAGGCAGCATTGTTTAAACACGCATGAAATTAGAGAGGTCTCTAGAGTATTTACTAAAACAAGTTCCCATTTCCCCTATAAAAGAAAACTTATGCTTGAATTTCAATCTAAAAAAAGCTGTTTCTTAGATGATGAGATTAAAAATCATGTTTACAGAACAGGAAGAATCTTTAAAAGGGTTACTCTTGCTCTTTATGGTAATAGAATAAGACATTGTGTTGTATTTACATCTTATTTAATTTTCACAAGTTATAAATTTTATTATAAATTTTCATAAACATTGTCATAAATAAAAATCATTTATTTAATCTGAAAATTCAATATTTAAATCGATTTATTTTTTTTTATAATCAAAATTAAATAACCATAAACATGCAAACAAATTCTGGTACTTATATTGATCCGAATGTTTATGGAACAGACTGAGCCGTCACCGAACATTCAATTAGTACCAACATTAAATGAAACAACTTTTTCATGTTTCCCCTGACATAAAGTTATAGTCAGTTAACTCTAACCTCCCTACTAAGAATGGGTTTGATAATTTTCTACAAATCAAATCTTCAAAATTAAACTTCTTTATTTTTATTTATTTATTTTATTTATTTATTTTTATTATTATTATTATTATTTTTATTTTTTTTTATTTTATTTTTATTTTTTTTTTGAGGTTTTTGGGAGGTTGTTTGAACCATAACCTAACCCTGACCTGGTTTTGCATCCATATTTTTTAGTGTTATATAAAAATTTTGGCTTTAATGTTGTAAAATGCTTTGTTTCGTAAATGAGAAACATTTGAATCAATATGGGTCTTCTCTCATAGAAGCACGCAAATTCTTTGTAATAATAATGAATGTATGAAATTGATTTTTTTTTTTTTTTTTTTTTTTTTATAAGAAATTACTAACAAAACTTCAAAGTAGTCAAATTTCACCTCTATCAGTATTTTGTATTTTTTAAAGTTTTATTATGTTGTGTAAAAGAATTTGTAAGTATTTATTAGTACATTTAAAATTCTCTACAAGCCAATTATACATTTATTTGTATTTTAACAAAATTTCAAAAATCTTGTTTTTGATGTCATTTGTGGATAATTTTGTAGAATCACTCCAGTCTCCAACCGAGTGGCTTTTGAAATCAGAAACCTTAAATCCTAACCCTACCCAAAATATCTTTTCACTACCACTGTTCATATCGCCAATTTACACCAGTTGAAATGAAGGACTCTTGCTTTGAAGAAGCACCCTGCTTCGACAAACTCCTAGGACTAACTCTTATTCCTGACCTGACCTACATCAAATCTGTTGCCAAAGTCACTGGAAAAATAGTGGGATCATTTTACCACTCCAGAAAGTATTCCATTCCAAATGCAATCGTGTACTTGTACAAGAGTTAAATATGCCCTAAGATGGAGTACTGTTGCCACATCTGTAGTGGAGCTCTTAAGAGTATCCTTTCTTGCATTGACAGAGTGCAAAACCGTCTTTGAAATTTAGTGGGCGATGACCTTTTTGCTCAACTACTTTCTCTTTCTCACAGATGTTGCAAATCTGTCTCTGCTCTATCATTACTTTTAAGGTAGGTGCTTGATTGAACCATAATCTGTGATCCCTCCCCGTAAAATATTTGCAACAAATACACACCTGCAACTACCAACAACAACTTCTCACGTTCTCTATTTGTGTCTAAAACTAAACAAAAATTCTGTGAGCAGAGTTTCTTTCCTAGAACTGTCCCTCTGTGGAATGTAATATCACAGGTTTTCTTCCCCACTGACTATAACATGATCGTCTTCAAATCTAATGTGAATAAATTCCTGTTGAGCATTCCTTTTAAATAATCTGACCCTATCTAAGTTCCACCCTGACCTTGTTGTCTCACTATCTACCTAACATTGAATCCTTATCCTAGAATGGCCTCCAGACCTTGATAGTAAAAAACAAAAAAATGCATAGGAAAAACAAGTTTAGAGATACAAGTGATTCTATAAAAATGTTAATTTGTGAATTACCAGTTAAATGTTGCAACTGCATGTTGGTAGCGGCAATTCAACTTTTTTTTGTTGTTGTTGTTTTTTTATTGTTTTTTTTTTGTTTATGTTCGGTTTGCTTAAACTTGTATGTGGGTAGATTGATTGGAAAATATAAGAAGGTAAGTATATTTTGTTCAGAAAGTATTTTTTCCGTTTCATGTTACTTATTGTTTTGAACCCTCCTCCCTCCCCCCCCACCTTCCAAAATCACAAATTATAAGTAAGTAGCCTAAATCAGATTTTTATTTTCATTGCATCTAAACACTTTTAATATTGGCAGATAGATTTTTGATATCAAATTTATTTTGGTAGCACAATTAGGCATCGAATTATGACTGTTCAAAATTTGTTAGAAATTTTAAAGTTTGCTGTTTTGTATTCTATTCGTCTGAGAATCAAATTTCAGTGTATAAGTAAAAATTTAGGCTTTGAACAAGTGAAAAAATTCTTCCAGATGTATCATGTCATCTTGTGCTAAATGAAAATTAATCATGAAAACCATTATTAAATCAAGACAAAAATCGAAAATACATATAAAAATAACATGAAACTGTAACTTTGTTCATATAAGATTCATTTCAACAGCTCACATTGAATCTTAATATGATCAAGCTATATTTTTCTTTTAATAGTAAATCTAAAATAAAAACAAGATTTGAATTCTGTAAAAACAGATGGAAAGCGCAAAAATTAAATTTAGTAAAGTTTCAACTTTGATGTTTTTGTGAAAGACAATTGAAAATATTAAACCCACCTTAGTGATGATCGACTTTATTTTGTTTTTTAAAATGTGACTGCTTTTGTATGCATTAAATAAAACAAATCAATATTAAAAAATAAATTGCCTGTCCCTGAAAATATTAACATAACTGTCTCTGTTCTATTGATGCTTTTATGATAGGTGTTCGTCTGAGCTCCAATCTATGATCCCTCCACATAGGACGTTCACAACAAATACTTGCCTAGCTGAACAACTGTCAACAACTTTCCTTACTCTCTAACTGCGCCCAAAACTAAACGTAAATTCTCTGAGCAGAGTTTCTTCCCTAAAACCTGTCTGCCTATGAAACACAATACTGTTTGTCTGCTTCCCAGCTGACTATAGCATGGCCATCTTCAAGTCTAATGTGAATAGATTGCTGTTGAATCGTCTACTTAGATAATTTAGCCCTATCCAGGTTCCACTGTCACTGATTATTGTCTCACCATCTACCTAACACTTGATCCTTATGCTTGAGCTGGGCAAACGTGAGTCCTTGTACCGGAAAAATATCCAGTAAATAAAACGTTTAGTAAATCGTTATTTTTTATTATTTTTTTTTTTTTTTTGCATTTCCATACACCAAACATGGATATAAATATCACTAAAACATCCATTGGGTCATAAACTTCATTTTGGTACCTTACTTGCCTGAGGGGGTTGCCTGTAGGCTGGGATAAACTGCGACACATATATGCACACACACAGTAAATCGAACTTACTAAGGGAGATAATAACTTCCCACCATATTGATGAGTGGCCGCTTTTTCTTTTAGACATGTCTTTATCTGCTTACACAACATAGTGTACACTAAATTTAAGAAATACCAGCTTTTTTTTTTTTTAACTAAAAAGTAAATCACTTGTAATCAAAAATAGTGAAAAATCTTAGCTTATATATATACTAGCTGTACCCGGCCACGCGTTGCTGTGGCTCAGTTTGTTAAAATGGAACACATTCCTTAAGAAAAATTGCATTTTGTTCGTTCATTTACTTTTATTATTTTTTGCAATTTTTTTAATCAATAAAAGTTATTTTTTTCCCCCAAAAAAGATTAATTTTTTACCATAAATTGTTAGGTGAAACTTTTTTTCAGGAAAACTTGCACTTTTTTTTTTTTTTTTTTTTTTTAAGAAATTTGGCAGTAAACGTTTCTCTTTGAAAACGGAATTTTTATTATAAAAAGAACAGATGAATGCTTTACATGAACACTGTAAATAGTTATGTGAAAGTAGAGAAAAGTTTGATTCTTTTTTTCAAGATAATGTACAAATTATTTTTTTTTTTTAACAGATGTTCAGAAAATAAACAGAAAATACTTCCATCATTAAAAATAAATAAAATACTTCCATCATTAAAAATAAATAAAATGTTGATTTAGTGTTTCAACATTATGCTTATAAATTACGAGAAAACTTGCTGAGTATGCGCCGTTTTACGGTTGTTGTAAAAATGGAATGGAAACTTAAATTTCGCTCCATTTTAATCTTTCTTAATTTTTTAATTATGCCCCCCACCAAACGAATATAATCAAAACAGTAACATTCAACAATTGTACTTTATGTATATAAAACACAAAATATTTAAAAAAAAAAAAAAAAAAAAAAAGTTAACAACGAAAGGGAAATAATTCCATTTTTAAACGAAAAAGTCAGTTTGGTATATCTTTTTGTTACTTTTTACATAAGTCCAGCTTACCATTCACATTGGAAATGTCGACATTTATAGGTTGTCGGGTACGTTTACAATGAATAAACACTCCAATCTAGTAGATGTATTAGAATTTTTGTAGGAATTTTTGACACCCCTATCACGAAACTGCGAATAAAATATAAAAAACTCGTAATTTCTCTTTTAAAAGTTGGTTGTTTATTTTCTTTATGGATTATACTTCCAAAATAAACTATTAAAGTTGTTTTAAAAGTAATAGAATTTTTTTTTTTTTTTAAAACAGTAATGAATTTTACGAACTCAATATTTTTCAATTATTAAACTTTAAAAATCTATCAAAATTTTTCTATTGATTCTATTTTTACGATATTTTCAAGGTCAATGTGAAATTTTATGCTCTTTCCAATTTAAATGCACGCCCCCCCCCATTTTCAAGTGTCTATTAAAAAGTAAATAATTAATTTACTCACCAAAGTTTTATATATCACAAATTGAAGAGAAAAAGTCAATAAATAATATATTCAAATTTAAAACAAAAAAAGGAGTTTTTTAGAAATTTACCTGTAAAGTTCGAAGTTTAAAACCTTTTTTTTTTTTTAAACCACGTTTGTTTTTTCTTTTTTTTTTATGAAACCTTGGTCCTTGCTCCTTTAATTGAAAAAAAAAAAAAAAAAAGGGCTTGAATTACATTTTTCGAGTAGTTATAAGCTTGGAAAGACAGGGGGTTGAATAATTCACGCCTCCCATTTTGAAATGTCTTTTAAAAAGTAAATAATTTACTCACCAAAGTGTTATATATCACAAATTGAAGAGAAAAGGTCAATAAATAATATATTCAAATTTAAAACAAAAAAAAGTAGTATTTTTTAGAAATTTATCTGTGAAGTCCGAAGTTTAAAACCTTTTTTAAAAAAAAACACTTTTTTTCCTTTTTTTTTTTTTAATGAAACCTTGGTCCTTGCTCCTTTTTAATTGAAAAAAAATTAGGGCTTGAGTTACATTTTTCGAGGAGTTATAAGCTTGGAAAGACGGGGTGGAATTATTCACTATTTTTCACGAAATTTCTGACACACCTACCAATCTACTCATGTTAACAACGGCTTTCAGAATAGACCCCTACCAGCATACCCGAAAAGCTATAAAAGTTGGCGTGTCGAATGTGAACGATGAGTTGGACGTAATGTAAAAATGTACCGAATTTAAAAGGGAACGAAATTTAAATTTCCGTTCCATTTTTTACAACAACCGTAAAGCAGAGCATTCTATGCAAATTTTACCTAACTTACTGTATTAATGCTATTTTTTTAAGCAAAAAAAAAAAAATATTTAGGTTTGGCTATAAATTCCTAAACTCATTTCACCCTAAATAATTTAGGTGACTGAAATAGGAATCTAATTGAATCTTTAATTTCCTGAATAATACGCGAGAAATTCATTTTTCTTTGAGTTTTATCGAATTCATTAATACCGACTTTCGGGGCTTTTTTCGTAATGTTCCTATAAAAATTATTTTTTATTGTTACAAATTATGATGCTTTATCTATAAATATAAAAGCGAAAATGTTTGTATGTATGTGTGTTCACTTTTTCTGTGTGTCTACAAAAGGCTTCGTTCAGAGAAGCGGTCGGTCGGTTCACAAGATTTTAAAACTTTTTATATCACATAGAAATCGTAATATCTCACACTTAACAATGAAGCTCACCTGTCTATTTAATTTGCTCGATTTCGGGAAGATAAATATTCAATATTTGTCGCTCGCCGCATGTGGGTTAGTCTTTTTCCTATAACATCTTGGGGGGGGGGTTCAGCAGTAAATGAAATCCCGCAGTCAAACTTGACCTCATTAACTCATTAAAACGAGCACCTGCTAAATCCAAGTAATTGAATAAATTCAAATGTGTTTCTGTAAGCATGTTGCGGTGGGGCAATGGTTAACGTAGCACTTTTTTTTTTTTTCACAACTTTGTCTCAACGGTTCGGGTTCGATCCTCATACTTACTTCTTTTTTTTTTACCTCCCCCCCCCCCCAACACCCGGGCAACGCCAGGTACTCCTCGCTAGTTCATATAAAAAAAGCAAAAATAAATTCTTGCGTTTTTTATTTATTACTGAAAACCATAACTTTAGTAAAGGTATTTTTTGTTTAAACAAAATAAAACATTTTCACTAAGAGTTAAATAAAAAATAATTAGTTCATTATATTCTGCGATCATTATTTGATAAATACTGAAATTTTCATTAAAATTGGTTAATTTCCTGATTTTTGGTGAATTTTTAAGTAAAGGGAGGGTCAAAATGTTTATACACTGAGCGTTGGCATTCATTTTGTCTGTACCTACCATTTTTCGATCAGAGAGGGTTTTTTTTTTTTTTTTTTTGCAAGAAACAAATCATAAACTCAAACTTTTTATAATAAAAGTTAAATTGAAATATACTGCAAATTAAACATCACAATAATGGTGCAACATATTTTGAAATTAGAAAAATGAAAAAAAAACAAACAAACTTTGTTTTAGCATGTTAAAAGTATTTAGGTTGGTAGATAATTAAATTCTACTGTATTGATATATATATATATATATATATATTTTTTTTTTTTTTGCTGTTGTTTCTTGCTTTTTACAATTTTCGACTAAATACTTCTAAATTAAGCAGGGTTGCTTAGATCATATTTTAAACTAAACTTCGGAGGTTGGAATGCCCCCCTCCACCTAAAATGTACTTGGAAAAATCGATTTTATAGCGAGATTTAAGAATGGTTAGCCGAAAAAAAGGTGAAAATCAAAACAAATAATCAATAAATAATTGTTACCAAAGGCAATAAATGCTACTTTTTTTTACTTACATGAATGAGTTTATTTTGTTTTAAAGTATTTTCAAGCGCTTTTCTTTATTTTTTAATCCAAAATTGCAGGTGTGTGGGTGGGAAATATCTCCAGATTTTCTAGAATTCCCCGCTAGATTGTAAACGAAATCTCCAGATCTAGCAGGAAAACCGCTAAATTGTAACACTGGTCACATGACAGGAAGCGGTAATAAATAATTGTCCCTAAATAAAAAAAAAAAAAATGGCCTCTCGGTACAAACACTAGTCACGTGACAGGAAGCGGTAATAAATAATTGTCCCTAAATATGAACAAATAGACAGAACAACTAGACGATCACATGAGGTTAATTCTGACTAGACGATCACACACAACATTAAGGCTGACTAGACGATCAGACACGATCCCCTTTATGATACAACAAATATATAATATACGTCATCTCTTCTAATCCCTTATTAGAAATAACAACGCAACAAACACTCAATTTTGGTGACCGTGGACTAGTCTACCCGTACAAGGGTGTAAAGAAAAAAAAATCGAGACTGGAGGTTACCATAAAAAAATATTATAGAGACACAACAAAAAGAAAAAAATATATTTTACACTAGACATAAAAGATGAAAAGATAAAGAAAAAAAAACAACGTAAGGTCCATTTAAAAAAAAAAAAACATGATGAAAAAACAAAATATAGACGCACCAAAAAAAAAAGAAGAAAAATAGACACATTAAAATTATGTATAGTTATATTTATATGCTAAATTAAAAAGAAATAAGAGAAGAAAAAAACAGATAGCTCGATCAACATACAGATAACGAATTGATTTTGAATATGAAAATTGAAAACACAGAAAGAAAAAATATTAACGTTACGGTGTAGAAAAATAAACAGAAGAAATTGAAAAAAAAGATATATCGATCGACATACTGATAATAAATTGTTGATTTTTAATATGCAGCCAACGTGTAAAACAGAGAGAAAAAAAAAAGGAATAGAACATATGAACTTTAGTGACAGTTTGATGAAATGAGGACCTTTCACATTACCAGAGAAGATACGGCAATCATAAATATTTGTTACGAGTTAAGTTACACAATTATATACAGTTAAAATGTTGCAAGTTTAGACTGTAAAACTCGGTGTCTTTTTGTGAAGAAACAAGGGACAGTTTCTCCTAAGGTGAAATTTTTTTTTTCTTTAATTGTACGTTTTTTTCTTAGGAATCTTTTTATGGTGTGGAAATTGTGTGTAAATCGGTGTAAACTGTTTTATGAAATGTTAAAATGTATGTTTTTTAGGAAATGGCAGAAGAGGCCATAATAATAATCACTCGGATAAGTAAAATGTGATTTTTTTTCTTTAAAAAAAAAAAACCCTAGAGTTGGGTGACGTGGACAATTTTAGTTTTCATTGATTGTCATTTTGTGTTGAATTTTTGGTTGTGAAGGAATGTCTGAAAGTTTATGAGTGAGTCGTTTTTTTTTGTTTGTTTTTGGAAATGACTATGCATTTTAATTGTAAATGTCTATGGATTTTTTGTAAACGACTGTGATTTTTTATTTTTGATTCTGTGAGGTGGTAAAGGTGATGTAGCCGACCTCAGAATTGATGACGTGGACAAAATTGGTTTTTTACGAAACTGTGTTTTGTTATTTGGAGTTTTATTATTGGTGAGATGAGACTTTGTGAATGCTTATAAGAATTTTTTTATTTTTATTTTTTTTATATAATTGATGTTTCTCGAATCGGTATTGTGCGGGATTTTCTTGTTCTTGACATGTATTTTTTTACGCAGAATGGAGGAGGAGTGAATCTTTGCCTTATGGGGTTTATTGAAATAATGAAAAATTTTAAAATAAAAACATGTTGTTAATTCATTAATAATGATAGTAATAATAATAATAAAATTGGGAAAAAGAAAGAAATAAGATTTAAGCAGTGTAAGAAAAAACACACACTACTGGGTTGAATAAGGGGTCAACTAGTTCTTAAGTTTTGAAAGAGTCAAAGATTCAGTTGATATTTATTCTAATTTTTGAAATGGTTGTAGAATTTTTTTGTGGATAGTTTTTTTTTTTTTTTCGTGGGATTTTTCTCCGGATGCGTGGTCATTATTAGGTATATACATTAGAATTGAAATGATTTCGGAAAAAATAAGATGATACTGGAAATGGTTGGCTTAGAATAAATTAGAATTTTAGGAGTGGAACAAAAATAACAATTACGTAAATGGGTATTTTGAGAGTTTTCAGATGTGATAAGCTGGAAGAAAGAAATTGTTTTTGACAATCTTTTTTTTTATTATTATGCCCATAACATTTTTCCCAAGAAGAGTAACTTGGTAGGGAGATAAGCACTAGAGGTGCCCCTAATTAGAAAAATACAGATGGGAACCTGCGATATTGTGTGCTTTTAAAGCATGCCGCATGTAATGGTTTCAAGCAGAGGATAAGTCTTGACACAATAAGTTAAAAATGCAGGTGTTGGAAGGATACGAGAATCCTTATGAAAAAAGGGCTATGAGAGCCCGAAGGCTAATCACATATAGCTTAATGAGGTGAGAGAAAAGTAAAATATACCGTAGGTACGTAAGAAGATATAACCTTATAGTTTTTTAGAGATGCATGAATGTGGGATATCTCTGCTGGATCTTGGAAGCTCTGATGAGAGAAAAGAAAAATCACAAAAATCGGGCCATAGCTAGATTAGGCGCAAATATTCTCTAAATGTTCGTCAAAATTCCAAGAGTCCAAACAAGGAAATCCAAGTGAATCAGTGTGAAAAAAAAGGTATATCTTAAACTTTGGAAGCCAACCACGAAGATTAATTATGAGCTTTGCGATGTCCCGGAAAAGATAAGATAGTTACAAAATGAAAACAAAGCCATACTTAATAGAACAACCGGGCAAAGGATACGATCAGGGTACTTTTGGGACGAAAGGAGTCGCCAATTTCGAAAGATGTAAAGTGAGACCTCTAGTTTATGGCATAAGGGTGGCTGGATAAAGCAGCTGACATGGATCAGGGGAGGAATACCCTACACCCAAAAAGTAAATGCCAAGAAGATCAGAGAGGGTCTGATCTAATAAAAAAAATAAAATAATAATTGTGAAGTCAGTTGGAAAGGGCTGACTAAAGGAGTTTTTTTTTTTTAGCCTGATCTTTCTTAGCCGTGTGGTTGTGTAGATATAAAAAATGTACTAGAATTTAAAAATGCGTACATTTTTTTGAAAATAAGGATAGATGGAATGTTAGAGAATGGATCAAGAGAGAGAGAGGGTGTGTAAATTATAGTTAGACACGTTGACCGGAAGTCAGGATCAGCTGATCGGATTGCGTGTGAGTCATGTGATCAGGTTAGTTGAATCGTGGAGATTTGGTTTGGATTTAGAAGAGGACAGACGGTTTCACCGTTGTCACCTCCCCTTCACTGGGAGGGGGACACTGACGTGTGTAGAAACAAGACCAAGAGTACTACACAAGCCAGAGATTCACTTTCCATCTTCTGCAAGACATCTGGAAAGTGAAATAAACTATAAAACCAATTCCTTGTTTTGGAGTGATTGAATCTTCGTCCAAAACAGGTACCAGGTCTCCCCTCCAAGACGAGATGATTCCAGATTGACCAACGTCCAAGGCGCAGAAGGTATGTCTGAAAAATATGTATCACACACACACACACACACACACAACGGCATATGAACAAATAGACAGAACAACTACATGATCACACAACGTTAACTCTGACTAGACGATCACACACTATCCCCTTTATGATACAGCAAATATATAATATATGTCATCTCTTCTAATCCCTTATTAGAGATAACAATGCAACAGTTTGATTTCATTATTTTCTGATTTGTAATAGTGACTGGAGAAAGTTTAGAATCGAATGTGTAAATACGTGTAAATTTCTGGGTTGTGGCATTAAAAATTAGTAACAAAATACAGTACAGTATATAATACACATGTATATAATCAAATAACATAAATAACACCGTAAGGCGGGACAAATATCGCAACCAGGGGCTGGAAAAACATTGTATTCCACATTGTAACCTGAGGGGAAAACGTATCTCGGGGTTCTACTATATAAGGTTAAACGCCTAAATTTTGATGCGGTTAGGGTAATCAGAAGAGTGAAAATTTCCATTAGAATTAAATTTACGTGTTAGGATATTGCATCATAGTTAAGAAGTCTGAAATGACACATAGTGAATAAACTGATCAAATCTTTGTCTTTTTTCTTTCTCTGAACTGAGATTTATAGATATTCCGTGCCTTGGAACAACTGCTAACTCCCCATATGAAAAATGGGTTAGAAATATTATGTACGTATACTAGAAAAAATTGAAAGCATTATAAAACCACAAAATAATCGTGTGCTGTCTTTATTATTTAATCTTTACAACTATGGTTATCAACGAGACCGACAGCAACAACTTAGAATAACATTTCAGCAAAACAAGACTTTAACTGCAAGATGCCAATCATAGATTGGCATCTTGCAGTTTAAGATCTCTTATGAGCTGGTTAGTCCACTATAGTCCAGTACTGATTATAAACGATGAAAATCTGGATTTTAGTTTCTATTATTTTATTATGAAATAAAAATTTTATTCAATTTTTTCTCTGTTTACATCTCGTTTTCTATCTCTTACACCTACAGTCTCCCTTTCGTCTTCTCTGTCTCTCTCTCTCTCTCTTTCTACCTTTCTCTTTCACTACTTTTCTTTCACTCTCTTTCTACCTATCTCTCTTTTTAAAATAAGTATTTCATGGTAAATTATAAAATTTACTATTCAAGCAGTTTGTCATCAGATTTCTTAGACGAGCTTCATTATACTACAGAGTGCAATCGTACCGTCTTAGATTTGTGATAACAATTAAGTATACTTAAAATTGTATAAAACCAGAATTAAGTTCGTTTGTTTGTTTGTTTGTTTTGTTTTTTTTTGGCTCAGTGTTTCTTGTCAATGCTTCGGTATCAATGCCAATTTTAAAACCTTCAAAACATTCACACAATTTATAGCAAAAAAGTTAAGAATTTAAAAAGAATTTTAATTCTGCAGAAAGCAATGTTACAACTTTATTTCCCGTTTGTTTGTATTGTTTTGATTATTTGGGCAATTATTCTCATCTTGGGTGTTATTGGCACAACGTTTCGGTCGTTGAAACCTACGACCTTTGTCAGGTGTAAACTCCACGTTTTTTTGTTTTTTTTTCAACTAAGAAAAAGGGAGTTAGCTCTGTATTGCAAGAAATTGAACCTTCGGTTTGAGGGTGCGTTCGTAAATTATAAAAAAGTTAAATTTACAGGGGTCACAAATTGAGCTTTTTTTTCTTATAATTTACGAACACACCCTGAAACCCAATACGGAGCTAACCCCCTTTTCCTTAGTTGAAAAAAAACATGGTGTTTACACCTGATTTAGGTCGTAGGTTTTATTGACCAAAAGCTGATAACTGGTTATGTGTGTAATAAAAAATCTGTTGCAAGAATAATTGATTTTTTAACACTACATAGGTATAGCTAGATGTTTGTATGGATTTCTTTTCTTGAATATCTAGTTATAAAACTTATACGGCATACTCCCTTGGACTCACCAGTTCTCATCAGATCACCATAGTTAAACAACGAGTCTTGCCAGTACGAGATGGGTGATCATTCGGGAATAACAGGCTTTCTGCTTATCTTACCATTGTTTCCAGTCAGTCTTGGGCATCTCCTTGCCTCTGAACCCAAGCAGTGCCAATTCAGGAGAGGTGCGATTGGAGAGTGCGCAACTCTTGCCACAAAAATTTCATACGCAAATCACATTATCAGTGATGTTCATGGTCTACATCAAAATCGATGGACAGACATCATTGCTTATAGATCAATTTACTAGTGATTTCTTTTTTTTTTTTTTGTCTGGATTAAGTGCCTGACCATCGATTTGTCGGAAAATCAGTGTTGCATGTGTATTTACATTTTGGCTAGTGTTCTCTGATCTTTTCAGATGTATTGCTCATTTATGCTAATGTTTTTCCATTTATTTGCATACAATGTTTCGCACATAAATATAATGAAATGACTTTATGTTTATTTAACATGTTGATGAAGGTAATAGTGTACTGAAAAACTCATGATTACTCTTCCTCCCAACTGAGTCAACATTTCTAATTGTCTTTATGGTACAATCGAAGATTAATTATAAAGACTCCTCATTTCCACAGTGTAACATATCCAAACTTTGTGAGATATTGTATAACTATGACTGACCACCTTACACCAAATGCATGTACCATGATTCTTATGTCAGTGTTGAGGATTCTAGTTTAGTCGGTCACTGGAGCATAAAGCCATAGTCCACAGTTAAAGTTTACTTACATAATAAAGTCAACAACACGATATAGGTATGACATTTTAGACACTGGTGTGTGTGTGTGTGTGTCTCTCTCTCTCTCTCTCTCTCATTCGGATTTTGTCACTAATGTCTCTCCATCTAAGCTCACTCTCATTTTTGGCCTTCTAAATCTTATGGTAATCCTGGCATCCACAATTCTTCTGTTGTCTCTTTCAAGTCCAATCGACTCCTTTTCCTTCACATTTTTTCCCAGTCTCTATCTCCCTCCCACTCCAGCTTCTTTTTTCGGTTTTTACTTTTCTTTGTCTTTACTTTGTCTCTTATTTTTACCCTACCCTCCAACTATAATTGAAAGACTTCCCATGTTTCAACATCTTCTGGCATTCCTTATCTTGACCATCCAGGCTGTAGCCAATTATAATGGTGTCACTTGTCTAGAGTTCAAACAAACCATTCTTTTTAATTCCTATCTTTTATATTCTGTGTTATTGTGTTCAACATTGTGAATTGTTTTTATGTTTCTGAATTTTTTTTATTAAATAAATGGTTCTATTGAAAATTCTGTGCAGATTTTTGAGTTCAACAAGATACAACTGAAGAAGCTCAGAAGTTCCATTGACCAAAACGTGAAAATAACACTTGAGATGAGATTAGTAGTCAAAATAATGAATTGTTTTCTTTTGAGATTATATATATATATATATATATATATATATATATATATATGATGATATGATAGTTATATGTAACTTTTATTCCTCATCTTTTATTTAATATATATATTTATATTTACTGCGAAACCATTAGAAATTAAATGTTAGATTTAATTTTGATGCTTACACATTTAATTTAAATTTAAACCTTTTGACCAACTTAACATATCCGGACTCCTGACTAAGCCCAGGTATGGGGTGTTCTAAAGTACAACAATAATAAACTTGGCAAATTGATCAGTTAATTTATAGTTGTAGTCGAAGGATTTGCTCCAATTCATTGCAAGAACAAATAAAAGAATCTTTTATTTGTTCTTTATTTCTACCTTTTCTTTCTTCCTTCTTCTATTCTTTGTTTTATGATCCTTTGTCTTCTGTATAGTTTGATTAGATTTAAAAAGATGAGCTCAAAATTTCAGCCATTACTAGTTTAGCCAAGGTTTCTTTGTACACCTAATCTTGTTCAATAAGTTTGCAAAACCTGCTATATTAAGTCACCCCCCCAAAAAAAAAGAGGAGTTAATGTCTAGAAGAGTGGTCTCATAACAACAAAACAGACACTACACTATTTCCTCTGAATTGAACATTGAAAGATAATACAATTAATTGAAGTACTAGTATAAGCTTCTGTTTTAGATAGATATTAAATCTCCATTAGTAATAGGTGTTTGCTAGTAACTTTTGTTCAACTTTTTATATCAGAAAAGAACATAGTTATCTTTTGTAAAGAATGAATGGCAAAACGTTTCTGATTGTAACAGAAACTATTTTGTCGCTAGTGTCATCGAAAGGAATGAACTCGTAAAATTTCAAAATATCTAACTCTGGAAGACTTTAAGAATAAGTAGTCAGTATTCAGCCGTTTGCTGATTCTTCAGAGATTAAATAAATAAATGAATAAATAAATAAAATCTACTTGCTAGCATTCTTAAGAGTACAACTCTAACTTCTTCCAAAATCTCTGACTCCTCAACCCCGGTTGGTATGATTGCTGTAAATGTCTAATAATGAAGCAATTCATGTTTTTGTGTTTTTAAAAAATATTTCATTTTAATAAAACTATCCATCCTTATTTTGCTGCCATCTTTATGAAAAATAGATGGAATTTACTTCTAGTTTAATTGTTGTAATACATCAATGAAAGTGACAATTTACAAAAAATATTTTTTTTGATATTTTATATTAAAATGATCATGCCATTACTAACTAGCAGAGCATTATCACTGTCAAGGGAACACTCTATCAGGTATGTGTATGCAGTGTGATGTATGAAAGTATACCCTGATCAGTCAGGGTTGAGGATACTCGTTACATAGAAGGAGAAATAATATAAGAATGCTACGACGGATGTGTAATGTTAATCTTAAAGACAGGCATAGTTCTTCTGATCCGAGGAAGATTAAATCTGGACAGTATAGGTAGATGTGTGCAGCCTCTGTTCAGTCTTGGAAGACAATGGA
The DNA here is from genome assembly GCF_053919585.1 of Euprymna scolopes. Lineage (NCBI taxonomy): Eukaryota > Metazoa > Mollusca > Cephalopoda > Sepiida > Sepiolidae > Euprymna > Euprymna scolopes. Next base: position 70,335,724 of record NC_136491.1, on the reverse strand, counting down.
TATCCTCTGTAAAGATAGCTGCACATGTAATTATGAAATACAGGTTGCGCAATCTCCAACCACACCTCTCCTGAATCAACAATGCTTGAGTACAGTGGCAAGAAGTTCAGGATGACTGGAAACAATGTTGGGATAAGCGGAGAGCTCATACAGCATCTGGAATTCTCAAATGGTCACCTATTTTAGTACTAACCAGGCTCAATGTTGCTTTGTCTATGGTATCACTATTTTGAAAGAGTGTACGCGAGTTCTTGGGTTAGTAGATGTACAACAGTTTAAGTAGCAGGTTCAGTCCACAAGGGAAAGCACACACAAAAAAAAAAAACATGGGAGGAAGTGATAATGAACTTAAAATAAAAACCTGGCCAGAGATAGATTAGTTTATGATCCAATTTCTAAAAACTATCCAATGCATGCCAGTTTGTAAAACTGATGTTAAAACGAATATGATGATAATGTGGATCTTTCCTTTTATGTAAATAAATAAAAGGCTGTGGTGGGTTCTGGTAATATCTGAGCTTCAAATTTTACATAAATTCCAATTGGAAAAACAAATTCTTTTAGTAACAAAATTATAGTTTTGTGAAATCGGTACATAATAGAAAACTAAAAATGAAGATCATTTATATATCTATATTGAAAACATGGAATAACTTCAAAAAGATTCAAAATATAATATTAAGAAAACTCTTTTATTGAATTTCACTTTTACAAAAGATATAATTTAGTTTACACTACACATTTTTTTTTAACTTCTTTAGTTAATATACTTTTGATAGTTTTTGATTTTCATTATTTTCTTTTCTCTCACTTGTGTTAATTGGTTAATTTTAGTTGATTTTGTGGAGGTCCCTTTGATCTTGTAGTAATCTGCTTTCTTTAGCTTTTTTCTTTCAATTTGAAGACTTCCATTATACTTCCCATGTAGTAAGATCCGAAATCCACAAATTCCAAGAAAACCTGAAACACTTTCATCACTTATAATAGCAGATGAGAAAAATAAATTGTTCTTTTAACTGATATCAGGATGGAAAAGAGAAAGTAAATTGTGATTAAAAAAAAAATACTAAAATTTAAACAAATTTTTTAAAGCATTTAAACAGGCAAAAAATTATTGAAAACTCCCATCATTCCATGGGAAAAGACTAGTTAGTTGCACTTTTGAAAAATGCCAAAAAAAAAGCTTCAGTAGAAAAATTGAGGTCATCAATACCCCACTCTCCACACACATCCCAACAAAAGAATTTTGTAAAGGGGACCGTCGACCTGTACTCACTGGACCATAAGCAGCTTCAGTGAGATTTCATCTGCACCTTTAACGTCATGTGCGACAACGATAATATGCTGCTTGACCTCTTCTTCCACAGATGAGGCTTTATGGAAACTCAGAAACTGTACCTGAAACTATTTCTGATGAATAGTTGGAAGATTGAAACCAGGTACTTGCTTGTTTATGGGTACAAAACCGATTGAATGCCAATGATTTATTTAAGAATCAAAGAAAACATCAGTGACAGGTTACTTGTGTCATACACTAGAGAGAAGGAAATATAGAGAAACCACTCCACTCATTACACCTTTTCTGCTTGAAGTTTCACACGCCAAAAGAGACAACAAATCCTTACCCTGGAAATCATGATTACACAACTTCTATCTGGGGCCACTTTTAATATTTAAGGTGTCACTTAAACTTTTCCATTTAAACAATGGGCTTTCTTATGTAACATTCAGATTCTCTTCAGTAGTCTCATTTGCATGTATAAGCCCATAGAATTTGTGCTGAGTTCAAGATTCAAAGACACTGTACTTGTGCAATAAATATATGAAACTGAACGAAATGAAGTCCCAAAAAATATTTACATGCATTAGGTGTTCACATTGACAAAGTTGCATCCCTTGAACAAAAATTTGGATAAATCTTTTCTGAAGATAGCTAAACATTGTTTTTAGCCTCAAGTATGTGTGTGTTCTATCACTAAAACTAAAATTACCAACCTCGTATGCTTCATTTGCTGATAATTTCCTTTTTTTATGAATCTCATGGCCTTATAGTTCTTTGTTCAGTGTGATGAGTCTTGCCTTGATTATTTCTAAATACAAGTCACTAATTTTGCTTTTAGCAATTTTGGTGTGTTTTAGTTAGGAAGACCTGACAATGCTCAAGATTGAATGAGGATCACTGCCTTGCTAAATAGTGAAAGGGAATAAGTTAACATAATAAGATCATTTTAGTATTCAAAAAGTTGAACAAGACCACAGCTTCTCCAATTTGGCAATTTCAAATGTTTTTTTTTTTAACTAGTTAATTTGATTTTGCCGTTTGTTGACATTTTCTTTCTGGTGAAACGATTTTTTTTAAATTATTTATGGAAGGGGTACACTAGTGTGTGTATGCATATATATATATATATATATATATATATATAAAGAGAGAGAGAGACTGGTTTCCTTCTATAAAAATATAGTCTTATCTTTAAATTTATTAAGACAGGAATAATAATTAAAATTTCCGTGAGAAAAATTTTAAATATCAAAGAAAAACTAATCAAATCTTATTTCTTATTTGTTTTTTTTTGTTTTTTGTTTTTTTTCTGAAAGGATGTGACTAAACTAAAAAAGCAAATGAATTTTCCAGGGTGAAGTGGGGGCATAGTTGTTCTTTAAACTTATTTTAAATGTTCACTTAGCATAATAAGGTTTCAACAAAGGTCTAAAGTTCGACAGAAGCTTTTGTTCAGACAACACCAAAAACAAAAATATAAAACTACGAAAAGCGCTCTTTTAACTGAACGAATTTCTTTATCATCTGCATTTTTTTTCATGTACTTCATTGTTGTATCTCATTTTTGAAAACGAGTTGGTGTTCACGTATGTACTAACACCTAAAAAAAAACTGTCAACTCTGTGCATACGCCTTTTCCTTATTGTAAATGGCCACTCAACAAGCAAAATATCATTTGAATTAGGTAAGTTCTCAGCTCTACCTTCATAACCTAAAATTTGAGAATTAACCACCACTTGAACCCAATAATTAATAAATACCATATCATTGGATAACTCATAAAAATTTATCTAAAAATATGTTGTCTTTGAATTGATTAGTTCTTGTGCAATTGATTAGCCCGATGCAAAAATCTTTATAGTTTTTTTTAATTTTTTTTTTTTAATTACATTTTCATCCCAAACAAGGCACATTGCAATTTTGATGTAGGGGCTACTATCAGGGACATAAGCATCAGATCAAGATGTCGGTTCACGTTACACTTTAACTTCTGCATATCAGTACAGTTAAGGAAGCATGAACCTGGAAGGGAATTCCAAAGTCTAGCAGTTCTGGGGAAGAAACTACTGGAGTAGAAGGCTCTCTTACATCTAGGGATCTTTACTGTGAAGGGGTGGGATTTAGCTGCTTGTCGGGTTTGTCGGTATTTACGTCGAGGGAGGGTACAAGTGCTTGCAGTTCGTCAGAGCATTCACCGTCAAAGTACTTGTAGAACAGGTAGAGGGATGCAACATTTCGTCGATGGGACAGAGGCTGAAGCTTAGATGACAGTTCAGGACCTATCAGGTGGGCGGCTCTCTTTTTAACCTTGTCTAGGAACGAGAGACTAGTGGCAGATGCACTAGCCCAAATATGACAGCAATACTCTATACATGGGCGAATGGTGCCCTTATATAGGTACAGGATACTTTCGGGCGTTAGTAGCTTTCTAGCACGGTAGAGAGAACCCACCTTCCTCGCCGCAGTCCTGGCAATACTCTCAATGTAATTGTTCCAACTCATGTTTCCTGTGGACGTTAGGCCGAGCAGTTTAAAAGATGTACTTTCAGGTAAAGAGTCATTGGCCATTGCTGTTGGTGGTAGAGAAGGTTTCTTGTAATTATTGAAGGAAACAAGTTTAAAATATTTAATATTTTGCATTATGTTGAATGTTCAATTAAACAATTATTGTATGTTTTGACATTGGAATAATAATTTGGATTGATAGAAATTAAAATTTTTTTTTTTGTTTTTTTGTTTTTTGTGTGTGTTTTTTACTTAATTATGGAATTGTTCCTAAATTTGAAATTTACTCTATTTTTGGTAGTTTTCATTTATAATGATCAAAATAATTTACAAGTAAGAAAAAAAAAAAAAAATAGCTGGGCATTTATTCACAACTTATTTTTGTTTGAACTCGTGCTTTGTAGTGTTTATTATTTTGGTGGTGGGGGGGGGTAATAGTATTTAATGTTACCCACAAATCATGAGTTCAAGCAAAAATTGGTAATTTTCAACATGGACGACTGTATAATGAAATTAAAATAGAATACATTAATTGAAACTATTCACTTATTCAGTCTTCGTAGCAGAATTGTAGAGTCAGGGGGTATAATGTCCAACTTTGACTTCAATAATCCCGAAATATCGAACCTCTTATTTTAAAGTCTTTCGATGGTCAGACTTGATTATTCAGAGATAAAAATCTAACTCTGACTCCTTCAATTCAAACTAATAGGTCCCCCACTATGAACCAAACTCCAACCCCTACCCTATTGCCATATTGTTTCATTCCTGTGCCTATTTTACAAGTATTTTAATGAAATGTGCTCTGACAAACTTGTAGCCCTTATGCCCCCTCAACATAAATATTTTTGACTAATCCAACAAGCAGCAAAATCCCATCCCTTCACTGTAAAGATCTTTAAATACTGGGAAGCCGTGTACTTTAATAGTTTCTTCCCTCAAACTGCTAGACTTTGGAATTCCCTCCCGGTCTTACATGTAGAAGTTCAAGTATAATGTGAGAAGACATCTCGCTGCTCAACTCCCTACATAGTGTCCCTGTAGATATGGTTCTAAATAGTAGTCCTTTACATCCAAGTGACAATGTGCTTTGCTTGGAATGAATAAGAGTTTAAAAAAAAAATGCATAGATAACATGCTAGATTCTTAACCCAAGGGATGTCAGTTCAAGTCTTATCATAAATGATATTTTATGATGCTGAAATTGAAAAACCGACACATGTACACTGAAATTTAATATTGATTAAGTTTTGTCACTTCATAATTATTTCAACCACATATTTTTAGCAGCCCTGTTTCATTGTGGGAGTAATTGGACCACCCACCCACCTCTCCGCAATGTAAAACCACCAAAATCATGCCGCTTCCTTTGCTTATCGTTTGGTTAGTGTGTGATGCACCTTTTCACCTTATCTCTTAGTTGTCTGCTAATGATGTTTGTATCCTTTTAGATACAAGCTTAATTGTTGATACTGCTTTTCTGCATAGTCCTCCTACCTCTCACTCTTCTTTTTGTGCATCAAGTGATACTTTTAAGTCAATTCACAGTTCTCACTTCCTTTCATGGCCTTCTCTTTCTATATCTCTCCTAATGTTTTCTTTTTCTTTTTCCATTGCTGGCATGTTTATTTCAAATGAGCAAGTCAAATTATCAATACTTTATTTTATCTCATTAAATCTGTTAGATTTTTTTATTTGCTCTCCATAACAAATTCATACTGATTGCTATTTATACTGTTGTCACCATTGCTACTGTAATATTTGTACTCCTGCTACTGATAGGTGCCCGTGCCTGGGACTCCTTATCTCACAGTACGTTTCTTGCTACTTGTCAAAGAAGAGTTCACACTGCTGTGTTTTTGTATGTTTCCAAATACTGGTGCTGTTTATTTTTTCTAGGCAACGTGAATGGGTAAAAAACGGGGATTCACACGGGGGAAGAAAGACTACAAGGAAAACTTGAGAAGTCTCCTTAGAATCTCAAGAAAGAAGGGACAAAAAAAAAAAAAAAAAAAAAAAACTCCACGTATAATTAAGAACTGAAACGACTACAGAAAAAACAAATCATCACCTGTTAAAACTCTCCTCCTCCAAGTCCAGATGAAGGTGAGCTATTTTACTAAACAATTCTAATCATTTTTTTCGTGCATCTTAGCAAATTGTCAATAATAACAAAAATGTTAGTTTTTTCAATTTATTTATCTGATTTATGTAACGTTCATTTTCTTTATTTTGTTATGAAACTTTGTTCATCTATTTGCAAAAAAAAAAAAAAAAAAAAAAGTCTTGATCTTGGGACTTTTTAACAAGTGGCAAATTTTTCAAGAAATCTAAATTTATGGAAATTTCATTTTTCCTAATAATATAGGGAAAATATAATTGTTATTTATTTATTCAAATATTTTCTATGTAAAGTATTTTCTTCATTTTATGAATTGCTTAAAATAATGAAAAATAGCTTATTCCTCCCTCCCCCCAATGCTATAAATTAAAACTTTTTTCTTTTTCCCAACTTATCTTTTTGTAAATGTTTTGGTTTGGTAGATCTTAACAACTCTTTGCTTAGTTTTGTTTCTTTGTAATATTTTCATGTTTTAACTTCCATTGGGTGCAGATCTTTCCTAAAATAACTTCTCCCTGTTGTCTCTTCCCCCACCCCAAATTAGTATTTTTGTATAACCACATAACTTAGCAATCTACATTGTTTAGCATTTTTCTTTCTTGAAACAAATACTTATTTTCATAGCAATCACTTGCATTTCTGTATGAATAAAGGGGGATATTTTTGGAATCCTTGTGTTCATCTTTTAGCAAAAATAAAATATCTTTATATTGGACCTTTTAAGAAGTAGAGCTATTTTATCTAAGTTTCTGAAGTTTTCTTTTTTCTTGCTATCATTTTGTGCTTGTAAAACTAAAGTAATCATCAATCTCTTTAGACTTTATGAAAACAATGCATCAATTGTGCACCATTTTAGATAGTTTTTGTTCAAATAACTTCTCAGGCTTTGATGATTTTTCTACTTAGGGTTTTTATATAGCAAAATATTTGTCAGCTACGATTTGCAAGGTTTATATGGTCAATAATTGAGAATTGTGCATTGTCAAATTATCAATACTTTATTGTGCATTGTCAAATTATCAATACTTTATTGTGCATTGTCAAATTATCAATACTTTATTTTATCTCATTAAATCTGTTAGATTTTTTTATTTGGCGTTCATAACAAATTCATACTGATTGCTATTTATACTGCTGTCACCATTGCTACTGTAATCTTTAGACTTTATGAAAACAATGTATCAATTGTGCACCATTTTAGATAGTTTTTGTTCAAATAACTTCTCAGGTTTTGATGATTTTTCTACTTAGGGTTTTTATATAGCAAAATATTTGTCGGCTACGATTTGCAAGGTTTATATGGTCAATAATTGAGAAATAAACATTCTATTTTAAAAGTACATCAATTTTATTTTTCAGAAGTTTTGAGACTATTGTTCTCATCAGAATTTTATCCTTGTCCAGATAAAACTGATGTAGTCAAAAGAAAAAAAAAATACTTGCATGAAGTAGAACAATAAGGGGAGAAGTAGAAATAACTAATAAGGTCTTGTGTTTCTGAATACTTTAGATGAGAATCGATAATTCATATTTGGATTATTCAGACTACTGTTCTCATTAATTGTATTTATTGCAGATAATTATCCTCATCTTTTCCTAGTTGTTTCACGACGTTTCGGCCAACTATTCCTCTGGCCTTCGTCAGGTGGTAACCGCGACGGATAGGAACTCTGAATCTCCTGACTGCATTCTCAGCAATCACTGCCTTCCGTAGTTGTTGTCGTCTCATTACGTTTTTGGCCAAGTAAGCCTCTGGCCGGCTTTGGGTAGGATTGAAACCGCTATCTTCAGACAATCATCACCTGGAACCGTAGAGATTCAACGTCTCTATCAACTGCACCACGGGCCCCGTTTATTTTACCACCTGACGAAGACCAGAGGAATAGTTGGTCGAAGCATCGTACGTGTGTGAGTTTAGGGTGCCTTTTCTGGGAAAGGCAGATGACAACAATAATCCACGTGAGAAAACGATCTCGTCAGAGACAAAGCGCTGAATAGTTAGCAGACTTGAATAAAAACCCTGCTCATAGGTAGTGTTGACGGCCTTATATAAGTATGTAGTTCGTATGTAACCGGAGAGCATCTCAACAGGATACATATTCATACACCGAATGGTCACTAAGCATTGACGGTAAAACAACCAATAAAAGATGAGGATAATAGTCTGCAATAAATAAAATTGATAAATAATACTCATCTCAATGAATTCCAGTTAAATAATATATACTGTTCTCATCTTGAGTTATTTTCACAATTTTTTTGGCTGATGTAACCTCCGACCTTCTTCAAGTATATCTTATTAAACTTGAGATTCCTTCTGTTGAACTCGGGGAATGTGCACGGAATTTCAAATGAACCGTTTATTTAAAAAAACAAAAAAAAAACGCTCTCATTTAATTTCATTCTGAGTTCGGCAGAAAGATTCTCAGTTCAACAAGATACATCTGAATAAGGTCAGAGGTTATATTGAGCAAAACATTGAAAATAACACTTGAGATGAGAAGAGTAGTACAAATGATCCAAATGATATGAATAAAAAAGTTTTATTTTAAAGTAGAAAAGACAAATTTATTTACAGAAATCTCCCAAAGATGCATATATTTTGTATGCAAATGAATACATCTAGTAACACGCAGGATAAAAAGGATAAAAAGAACTGCTTTTCAAACAACTCCAAAACAAAAATACATCATTTTAACAAACTAACGATTGCATATTAAAATACAAAGTGTCCAAAAAGTCACTGAAGGGTTTTGAACTTAAATATATTCATCTTTGATATCTTTCTATAATTTTAACATAATCTAAGATATTGAGGGATTTAAATTTTTAAAAAATGTAAAATTCAAACAATCTTTATGAAAAATGTCTTTTAATTGTTGCCATTTTAAGCTTCATATATTTGTGCTCTTTCCAAAACATTTATGACAAATTGCAGAATCTCTGGATTGCGATTAACTCCCTTATTTAATTCCTGATGTTTTCCTTCAATTCTTGCAGGGTTTGGGGTGTATTACCATAGACTTTTTCTTTAAGATATCCCCACAAGCAAAAGTCGAGGCTAGTGAAGTCTGGAGAACATGGTGGCCATTTGACATTGCTAAAGCTAGAGATAATGTTGTTGCCAAAACATTGCCTGAGAAGTGCCATTGCTTCATCTTGTTGGAACCATAATCCGGACCTATTTTGAATTTGTGGGCATAGGAAGTATGTAATTACAGTCTGGTATCTCTCTCCAGTAACAGTAACAACATTTTTGTCTTGATCTTCAAAAAAATAAGGTCCTGCTGCACACTCTCGCACTCTTTCCCTATTTTCATTTGTGATGACATTTCAAGGTCTGTCAGCTTGCGGAAGATCAAGAACAGCTCCTTGGTCTTCAAATCAGCATACAATGTTTCAAATTGTGTTGTGACTTGGGCTATCTTTTACATGAAAATGCTGTCGATAAGCTCTTTGAGTCAAAACAATTGACCCCTGATTTTGGTAAAACAATTTCACAACTTGTGTACATTGTTCAATGCTAAACTTATCCATAATTAATTTCCAAAATGTTATCTGTAAAATATCTGAAATAGAGAAAAAAAATAATCATTAATGGTAAAATGACTTAAGATTTTCAACACTTCAGTGTTTTTTGACACTCTGTATAAGTAAACAGTAAAAACTAAACCTTAGTTTCCAACAAATATGTATGGTAAACAGGTATGAACATGTATTCACATTTTCAAAGGATGTAATATTAATTTTGACAGTTGAAAGGTAAAAAAATATATAACTTGTAAAGCCAATGCTACAGCATTAATAAAGTTTGTTCAGTTGCAGAGATTCCTTTTCCTCTAAGGGCTTGATTCATAACTTTGTAATTCCATGTCGCACGCTGTATACAAGGAAGAATAAACATGATCATTGGATGCACTGGAAGGAATTTGATGTCAATTTCACAAGCCTTTTTCAAGCACCAAACACCCAAAGTTTCTCAAATGAAGTCTTAAGGAATCCACATTTCAATATGAAACATATGCTGAGTGAATTGTAACTTCCTCATCAATGTTGTCCTGGAACCAATGTTGTGTCACGTTTCAGTTGCAAATGAGACCAAAACAAAGAATAGGAAATAACTCCAACTCGCTTGTTCTTTGTAGCAGCAACATTTATTTCCTTATTCTCTCTTTACTGCTATGATGTCGCTCACATGATTGTCTTGAGCGTCCTCCACACCTTGCATGTGATTACGAACATTATCCACATTTCTCACGTGATCCTTTTTTTTTTCTTTTTTTTTTTTCTTTACCTGTAACGTCATGTTGTATGAATTTGTATGCATACATCTATGTTATGTTACACTTTTTTGCCAGGAGCAGAAAAAAAAAAACTGACGTTTACTCAAGCACAAGAGAATGAATTTCATGCTGGACTCCGTAATGGTTTCTCCTACAGAGCTGGCCTCCAGATGTAATCAAATTTTAAACAGTTTTGTACAAAATCAAAGGTACAAAGCTAAATCACTAAAGTATAAATACCAAAAAAAAAAAAAAAAAAAAAGATAAAATGCAAAGTATATACAAGATACAAAAAAAAAAAATAAACTTGGGGGTGGGGGCGGGTAAAGTTAGTCAGTGAAAAAATTCCAATATCAGGTTGGATGATCGTTTTAACTGATGTAAATCCTCAACCTTTTTCAAGTGCATCTTGCTAAACTCAGAAATCTGTTGGAATTTCTAATATAGGCAATACTAAGACTACAATTAAGAATTAAGACTTCTATTCAGTCATAGGATGATGTAATGCATACAAATTCCAGAGTTCAACAAAATGCATCTGAGAAAGATTGGAGATTACATCAACCGAAACGTTATGATAATAACACCCAAAATGAGAACAATAGTCTGAATAACTCAAATAATATCTCGATTTTATTATGAATAATTTAATTTGAAGTCTCAAAATTGTTATATTAGGTAAAACTTAGAAAATGATTGCTAATCTAGAATGAAAGCAGAAAGTCCTCCAAAGTTCTTTCATATTTATTGAAAAATATCTTTATTGGAAATGTTATCAAAATGGCAATCATGCAATTTAGTTAACAGCCAATAAATTCAAAACAAAGAAAATATAGCAAACAATAAAATTTAATTTTCTACCGACCTGCATAATTTTAAAGTCCTAAAATTTAATTTAGTTCTTTAAGTTTCAATATAAGACTTTGTCGATATGTCTTTCACATACAGTCAGAATCCAATACATCTGATCTATATGTGTTGTTATTAGTGCTTCATTCTTTAAGAATAGTAAAAAAATAATTAAATAAATGATTAATTCTACTGCTTACACGAGTTCAACTACCTCCTCCCTTCCTATTTACAATGCCTCCCACAGGACAGAGTTAGACACGAGGGTCGTTTTTTAACGTGGAGAAAATGAACAAAAATTTTAAATTGTCTCAGTCGTGAAGGACTTCTCCACTGACAGAAAACGATAAATTGAAGTGCAGCATCTGAAGAACAAATACTATACTTTGATCTCGGCCCAAAGGCCAGGTGTAAACCTATTTTCTTATTTATCTCTTAAACCTGACATTAGCGACCATATAAAAAAAATTAAAAAAAAAAAAAAACATTGACCGCTATCTTTGATCGGTTTGTGTTTGACTAGTCAAAATAACAGCAACATTCAAAGATAATGAATCTTACAATCAGTTTTCAAACTTTCAAATTCTACAGGTCAGTAGAAAAGTAAATTTTAATGCATTTGGTAATAGGTATTTGTATATTTTGTTTGCTTTTTAACTTCTCAAATGCTAAATATATCACATGATTGCCATCAAAAGAAACATTTCACAACGCATGACAAGTACGTTATTTTGAGCCTTTATATCCTATTGTATCGCATACTTTAATAAAAAATTTCCTTTAAAAGATTCAATTGTGTCAGATTCACACAATTTTTTATTTCCACCGTATAGGCATTAGTATTAGTGTTTCTTTTGCTTTCAGATAAACTATGTTTGGAAATATTGTGTGAGATATTTAAGATATCGGCGGGTATGTATAACATGTCATCACTTCCGTGTCTACTAACCTATGTTTTTCTTATGTTTTGGAATTTTTGAGATGAAGATTGATAATTTTTATAATTTGTACTGCAGTTCACGTCTTGGATGCTATTGTCGCGTTTCCCACAATGTAACCTCCAACCTTTTTCAGGTGCATCTTGAATTCTAGAATCTGTAGTTCAACGTACACCAGATAAAAGTAAAGTGTCAGTTCTAAGTGGAGGATGAAGGTTCAATTCTGTACAGATTCTTAAGTTCAACAAGATGCACCTAAAGCATGTCAGTAGTTACATTATCCGAAACATTGTGAGAATAACATTTAAGATGAGAATAGTAGTCTGAATAATTGAAATATTGTTTTACTGATTTGTTTGATTTGTTGATGTTGGCATGCATCATTTTTATTGCCTATACATCTTTTTCCGTGTGTCTGAATAATTCTGCCCCATTATGTTATTTAATGTGTTAAATACCTATATCGGACTAAAATTGTATAGGTCTTGCTCGTCTCTGTGCATTACGTATAAGAAACTACTCTTTTAGCATATATACTTTCAGAATAAAAGAAATGAAAATATTTAAATCCTATTTCTTTTTTACACAACGCACTCTCTCTCATATATATATATATATATATATATATATATCTTCTATAATATAAAGCTGAATGTGTGTATCTGGTCACGAATAGGCTCCTATATGGTTGACTATTTTAAAAAATTGATTACATATAATGATAGAAGATGTATCGAGACACAGAAATGGGTATGTTTGATCTGGCAGAACAGTGGTTCATTAAAATTGTGGGGTCTGCATGCGCGCCTAGTCCACAAAGTATGGAAATAAAAAAATTTAAAAAAAAACGTTTACAAGTGTTTTTGATATAGATGTACATAAGAATACTTTGATAAGTATGTTTTAACTTAAATAGTGATGGTATAATAAAATTGTGAGGTCTGCGTTTGCGCCTGGCCTCCATAGAATGGAAATAGGCACAAACTTTAATAAAGACTTTTCATATCTATCTGTGTAAGTATACTTTGATAATTATGTTTCAGTTTGAAGAAATATGGTATAATAAAATTATGGGGTGTTCATTCGCGCCTGACCTCCATAGAATGGAGTTTAACAAGGTTTTTTAATATAGATCCACAGAATATTGTGATAAGTGTTTCAGTGTGAACAGGTATGGTATAAGAAATTATGGGGTTTATCTATTTTATTCTTACTTTCATCATATTTTGCTTTGGTTTTGATAGCCCCAAATTCAACCCAAATTTACAACCTTTCCTTTTCATAACCTATCATACTTTCATAAATCGGAGTCCATTTTCTGTAGGCTGTTTTTGAACCCAGTCAACGACGGGTACTTTTGCTAGTATATATATATATAATCGATGCAATAAGTATCTGATAAAAAGCAAAACGTTAATTTATTTTTATTACACTAAAACAAAAACAAAGTGCTGTTCTAATGTATTTTTGTATGATAAATATAAATCTATCAAAAATCATACAAAAATACATTAGAACAGCGTTTCTTTATTGTTTTTGTATAATAAAAATAAATTAACTTTTTGCTTTGTATCTGATACTTATTACACCCACTATATATATATATATATATATATATATATATATATATATAATTGTTATCAAAGAGTAAATCTTTAACAAAGCAAAAACTTATCAAGAAAATCTCAACAATGGGAGCAAAAATTATATATATATATATATATATATATATATATATATATATATATATATATATATGGTATGATTGACAGGACCTGGGGGGGGGTCATCATAATATTTAGTTTTACATGCTGGCATGTTGGATGGCTTTTAGAAGTTGAGTTTAAAACGAACTTATTTCTTGTCAGGTCTTTATTCATCCTTCTTTTTCTAACGTTCATTTTTATCACTTTCTCACCTATTTTCCTTGGCCTGACCCTGTAAACTAAAGCTGCTACCTCAACTGTTCTACATACTCTCATCTATTCTTTCAATATGGCCGTACCATCGAAGTCTCCTGTTTTGCATACATTTCCCTATACTGTCCAAATTTAATCTTCCTCTGAGGTCATCAGATCTAAGACTCTTGTTACACACCCATCATATCATTTCTCTCCATGCAGCACATATCCTCAATCTTCTCTGGCCAAGTTTCACTTTCATACATTATCGCATTGCATACACATACCTGATAGATACTGCCCTTATTTGACAATACTTATATATTATTTGTGTAATATACTTTAAGTTGTGTAAACAATAGTTCCATATGTAAGTCTGTAATATACTTAAAATAGTTATGTAATCACTTATATAAATCTCACCTGTTTGTGTAAATGTATGTATGTCTGCCTAAAACTTCTCAGTGGCATCGGACCGGATTAAAACTAGTACTGTCTGAAAGAGTGATGTCTCGATCGAATAATATGTGAAAATTAGAAGAAACGGTAAATTATTTCCTATAGAAATGAAAGAGGGTAGCAAAAAATCGTTCCTTCATAACAATTTAGCATGCGCGAAAAAGTTCTTGAATTAGTTTAAATATAAAAAAAATGATGGTACAGTCGTGGTTATAGTGACAGCGTCGTTATCTTAAGGTTGCACGTTCATGCCGTCATATAGGATTTTTTTTTTTTTTTTCCGGTTTTTAAAGTTTTTATATCTAACAGGGTTATTTATGCCATTTTTTTTCATCCGTTTATTCTTTATTTTCCTTTTATTTTTTCATGTTCGCTGTTTTTTTTTTTTTTTTGATTTTGTTTTTCCGATTTAAAAACAAAAGTTTTAACATTTAAACAGGGTTATTTCGTTCGCTTATTCTTTATTTTCTATTTTATTATTGTTTTGATTTACCGCCCCCCCCACCTAACTACACCCAGGCAACGTCAGGTACTCTCGCTAGTTATCTTTGAAAGGATCATTAAGATGCCAAGTAGAAAAAAACAAAGGTGGGAATCCAGATTTATTTAGTATTTTTCGGCAGTTGATTTTTTTTTTTTACAAAGGCTTAACCACTTATTAAGATTCGGGGGCCATTTGAGGATGAGTGTACTGTAGTCAATAGGATAATGCCATAGTAATCGTTCGTAGTGGAAATTTGATAAATTGGATTACTTAAGAGGATAGTTCATCAAGAATTTGTTTACATTGGACTTGAAGACGACCATATTGTAGTAGGCTGGAAAGCAAGAAAACAGAAGAGTTTTACAGGCGGGCAGTTCTAAGAAAGTAAGCTTTGTTTATGGAATCATTTTCTTCTGCAGGCTAGAAACACAATGAAAACTTGAACAAAAATGATTTTACATTGCTGTTTCTCATATTTATTTCTTTATGTACAGTTGGCTCCCCACTAAGGGAAAAAAACGCAAGACGTACTGTTTTTTTTTTGTTTTTTTTTTAAGTTTGCTAACCTATATTTGTATAACCCATTATCATAATAAAAACGGCTATCATCAACTTCGTCATAACCGTTACAAATTATGTTAGGATCATTATTTTTCATTATTAGGCTCTTCCAGCCAAGTTAAACAAAAATCTGTTCTGAAAGTTCTGTTTGTTTTCAAATTTTCACTACATTTTCAGATCTGAATTAGACTATTCCTGAAAATTTCAGCTCAATTGGTCTCTCTAAACGGATTTCATAAGTATTTGAATAAATGCATAATTTTTAAATTTTCCTAATTTTTCAGTACTTGTACTTCAGAATGGTTTTTCTGTCATTGTCTTGGTCTTCTAATTTCTCAACCATCCATTGTCTTACTTTTCTGGAATATTAAGATGATTTATTAAAGATAAAAATGATTCATCCAAAAAGTAAAAATAAAAATGTGAAAATCCAAATCATGGTAGCCAAATTAGAAAAATCACATTTGAGATACCTGTTACTTAACATTGCCAGCGATTCACATTGCTGACCAATGTACTTTGCCAGTTTAGTTATTCAAAGTAACAATTCAATAGTTTTTGGATCATTAAATTGAAGAAGAATGTAAAAAAAAAATCGTAAAATTCCATATTTTAAAAAATTTTTATAACTTGCATAAATATTTATTTCTAAATTAGAACAATATAAAATTATGTATATTTTTAAAGTACACAAAAGGATGATTTTATTAAGGAAAAAAAAACTTAAGATGTTATCTAAAGATTGGTGTAAACTAAAACAAAATTCCTCCAAGGTATTCCAAGGCCTGAAAAATCAATGTGGAATGATTAAAAAAAATATTTCAAATCTAGAAATTCTTTAAGGACAACCGCTTAGTCATCCAAAAACATCAGTGAGGTCTTTAAACATAGTTTAATTTCTCCATTTAACTTTAAGGGATGAAAATTGTTTTAAAAAATTGCGACCAAGTATTAAGTGTATTATGTGCTAAAATCGACACTGTTTCTATCTCAAAGCATTTAAAGAATTGAAAATAGTTTCCTATAGATACTGTATTTTGTTATTAAATAATCTCTAAATAGGTTGATATGCCACAAAACAAATTCTTATTCATTTTTTTTTTTTTTTTTAATTTCTTGATATTTTTTTTATTTTATAATCTTACTACTTTAAGTTTTCACTTTGTTCTCTAGAGGCGCATGTTTGAAGATGGAATATCACAATGTTTTGGAGATATGCCCTCTCCTCTCAAGTGTTTAAATTTTCTTTATTTCAAGTTACGTTCTGTTATTATAGTTGTGAGTGTTGAATCAGGACCACGGTGAATGCTATGCTACAGCAACACAAAATCTAAATATGAAATAAATATATCTATTTCAATTATGTGTTGATTCCATTTAAAATTTATTTGTGCTTAGACTAATTAGATCCTTATATATATATATATATACTAGCAAAAGTACCCGTCATTGACTGGGTTCAAAAACAGCCTACAGAAAATGGACTCCGATTTATGGAAGTATGATAGGTTATGAAAAGGAAAGGTTGTAAAGAGATAGCTTCAAATTTGGGGGTATCAAAACCAAAGCAAAATATGATGAAAGTAAGAATAAAATAGATAAACCCCATAATTTCTTATACCATACCTGTTCACACTGAAACACTTATCACAATATTCTGTGGATCTATATTAAAAAACCTTGTTAAACTTTGTGACATATTTACATTCTATGGAGGTCAGGTTCGAACGAACTCCCCATAATTTTATTATACCATATTTCTTCAAACTGAAACATAATTATCAAAGTATACTTACGCAGATATATATATATATATATATATATTTTTTTTTTTTTACATGGGGTTCACCACTTTTCAAGGCTCGGAGGCCACTCAGGGATAAGGGTTATTGCGTGTACAGTAATCAATGAGATAGTATTGTAGTAATCATTAGTATTAGAGATTTGACAGAGTGTCTTACTTAAGGGGGCGGTTTGTCAGGAATTTGTTTATGTTGGATTTGAAGACATCCAAGTTGTAGTTAGGTGGGAAACAGGCAAACGGAAGAGAGTTCCACAATTGTGCATTTCTGAGAAAGAAGCTCTGCTCATGGAATCTACGTTTTGGATTTAGGCACAGATAAAGAGTGGGGAAAATATGTGAAAATATTTTTAAAAAATGAAACAAAATATTTTTTGCGGCATTTAGTTGTATATATTTTATTTACTAATTTAATTATTTTGTTTCAGTTTATGTGTTGATGTCTTGTTGAATGATAATCAAATATGCGTTAAAAAGAAAAAAATGTGAAGCATAGCAAGTATGTCAAAAAGAAAAAAATTAGTATTGTAGTGTTTTGTTATTAATTTAGAAAGAAAAGAAAGCATTTAGTTGTATTTCGTTATTTATTTTGTTTTAGTAAGCAGCTCGGTTCAGTGTTTTCTTTCTTAAATGAACATTTGTATGTTTTTATTTTTGCTGAAGAGAGCAAGCCAGTAACAACAACAAAGAAAATGATAAGCAGTTTACTGTCAGAAGAAATAGAAAGGAAAGCAACTATCTTTCCTTCTCTCTGTCTCTCTCTATTTACTAATGTCAACAAAATGTACTTAGGCACAAACTTTAATAAAGACATTTCATATTTGCATTCTATGGAGGCCAGGCACGAACGCAGACCCCACAATTTTATTATACCATCACTATTTAAGTTAAAACATGCTTATCAAAGTATTATGTACATCTATATCAAAAACACTTGGAAACGTTTTTTTTTTTTTTAATTTTTAACTTTTTTATTTCCATACTTTGTGGACCAGGCGCGTACGCAGACCCCACAATTTTAATGAATCATCATTATGCCAGATCAAACATACCCATTCCTGTGTTTCGATACATCTTCTATCATTATGTGATCAGTTTTCTATAATAGTCAACCATATAGGAGCCTATTCGTGACCAGAAACACACACAGACAGACATTCAGCTTTATATTATATATATATATATATATATATATATATATATGTGTGTGTGTAGTTTGCTTGAAGCATTGTATGTGATGTGTATATAATAGTATTACATGGCTCCTACAATACCAGAAATAGGAATGTCTGTGTTGAAAAGGAAGACAAAAACAAGTGATTTTCCATTTTATTTATTTTCGATAGTAGGTATCATTCAAAACTTTTATGCTGTGGTCTAATGTTCTGTAATATATTTTGTGGAAAACCCTTTTTTTCAAATGATAGGTGTTTCAAATCGGTTGAAATCCACTTGGATGGGTAATGTTAATGTTGTTTTGTGCTTATACTGTAGTAAATATTGTGTCAGCCACACCAAGTTGAATAAATTAAACTGATTTTATTCATCTATCTATTCATCTTTATAACTTATTGACATCAGGTGAAATATTTGTTGATGAGAAGAGCAAAATATCCAGGTTTTGTCAGATAACTTTCTTATTTAATAACTTGCAGTATTTTTCATTTACAGAAAAACTCATTCACAAGTATATTTACTTTCAAATAATGACATCAATTCATTCGCTCTGTCCACTATATTTTGTTATTCAAGTCTGGATTTTGCAATTACAACTTTGATGTCTTTAGCCACCAACTGTTTCGAATTCCTTCAGAGTTCCATCCTTTGTAGAACACCTATTTCCATTAAAACCAATTTATTTGAATCTTCTGAAGGCATCCATTTGCATATGGCTAAACCAGTTTAATTTTTTTTACTTTGGATAATTTCCTCCACATCGATTAATCCCAAACTCTTCTATTGGTCCTGGGTATGACCTTAAAATCTCCAATGGTGAGGCTTCATTTGGGGGCCGTGAGGAATATAGTTACTTAGTTACCATTGCTCCCAGGTCCATTTTTAGCTAGAAGTGATAATGCCTGTTAGGGTACCAGGTTCTACCAAATCAAGCTGTCTGAAGATACTGGCTTTCTGATCAAAAATGCACTGAACATTGATGTTATTGTTTTTTGTTGTTTTTTGTTTTGTTTTTTCTTTCTCTCCACAAAACTTAATGTTCTGCAAAGTCAAAAACAATTTACTTCTAATCAAATGAAACACTATAAATTTGAAGATATAAAGAACTTAAAGAAAATGAATTGGATTTGACATTAAATAACCACGGTAAAAGGGTTGATATATGATAAAACAACGAAACTAACTCTTCTATTGATGAACGTCGCTTGGCAATACATATACAGATCTTAGCAGTATATTCAATAATCACATTGTAAGTCAATTAACTCCAACTGATATTTTTATGTTATACATGTTTTTTTAAAGGATACCAAATAACTTAAATAGATTTCTATATTGTTGACAGTTGTCAAAAATGGGAGTAAAACTGGCTTCTCAGATTCTTAATATAGCTCAGACAGATGATGTGAACTACTGAATTTGCATTTCATACTAATTGGATAGTTAGTGTTTAAATTGGTAAGTTGGATAAAAATCATTTTTGAACCGGATATGTCCTGCATGTCAGAGGTTACTAACCTCTGATCTAGGTCAACTTTGTATTGTCATGTCTCCATGCTAAGAATACCATTTTTAGATGAATCTTCTGCTAATAACGAGAACATTATTCTGAATTAACGTGCAATTACCAGAAATAATTTGCTAATTAATATTTATAGTTTCTTGATGTTATTGGTGTTGCAGTGAACTTTTCATTTTTATGTAGAATGAAGCTGATTATGGACATAGTATTTAGTATTTATTATTATTAAACATTCCTGTAACCCATTGGGTGACAACTACTACCATAATTTATTTCACTTTTTTTTTTTTTTTTTTTTTTTTTTTTTTTTTTTTTTTTACAAGGCAGTTATCACTTATCAAGGCCCAAAAGTCAGTCGAGGATAAAGGTTAATGAATGTAAGGTGGTAGTATAGTAATCATCAATGATGTAAGTTGTGTAGAATTTGATTATTTTAAGGAGCGGTTCAACAAGAACTTGTTTACATTGGACTTGAAAGCTACCATACTATGGGCAGGTAGTTCTAGGAAAGAAATTTTGTTCATGAAATCTGCATTTAGATTTAGGCACAGATAGAGATTGGGGGAAATAGTTGATAGTGGTTGTAGCTAGTAGTGATTTCATTCCAAAAAATTTCATAAACTGCAACATATCTGTCAAGATATTTTTCTTGCATAATAGTCTTTCAAGCTCCAGACTCTGTTGCCTCACTGCATCTTCACGCTTGTTTTACAAATACCTATGACCCACTCAATTAGCCGCGAAATTCCATCCATTCACTGTAGAGGTTTCTAGATACTAGAACCCTAATAGGTTCTTTGAATTCCTTTCCTGCTCACTGTTTTCTCAACATGTAGAAATGTACATACAATGCAAATAAACATCTTGCTGCTTCACTCCCCACCTGGGTTGCCCCTCCCACCAACCTGATCTGATTATTATCATGATGATGAGAATAATATGAAACAAAAATACCAGTCACAGGATGAATAAAATTAATTTCCCAAAAAGAACAGTTTTGCATTACTTTGTTGCACCCCCACCCTTACAAAGATTAAAATCAAGCTATAAACCTTATCTGTATAATCCTTATTCTAATTTTAATTAAAACCTATTACATGATTTTGATTCCAGAAAATGTCTAAAATTTAAAGTTTAAGCTTAAGCGGTTTTAAGAAGAAATTGAAATTCAGGGAATCTTGCTTAAGTAGTGTTTAATGAGTGTGGATCAAATTTAATGCAAATGTGAAATATTTGAATTTTCAAATGGAAACTTTTAAATACTCCAAAAAAAAGTGAAATTTGGGTTATATTTGATTTTTAATATCTATTATTAAAATTTCACAAAAATTTTAAGTACTTGAAATTTCACAAAGACCTTTTCCTTGTGCTCTTTAAATGAAACTAAATTCAACTAAATATAGCCCACATAACCTACCTTTACGCCTGAGAAATGTTTCAAAATTCATAGTGATTGGTTAATTAGTGTAGGAATAAATTCTATACATACAAATATATAAACATATGCACATACCTAACTTTATATAAACAGATTATTATTCTTTATATATAGACTAGCCTGGGTGCCCGGTGTTGTCTGGATGTTTGGAGATGTGTGTTGAGCAAAAAAAAAAAATTTTTTTTAATAAAAGTGGTAGTAGGCAGGTAGGCAGGCTCGAACATATACCATGAGAGAGGAAAAGAATGTGAAAAAAAAATAATGTGACGTGTTTGATGTTGTGCCCATCACCAAATCGGAAGTGACATAGGTTTAAATTAAGGCTAGACAATCAAAAAGAGGGGAATACTTTCGAAAATATCGGTGAAAAAAGCGACCTCTCCCTGTAGAAAAGTGCCCAGTTGAGGGTGAAGGAATTAATGCTTTTGGCCAATTTTTCGATATTTGTCATCCGAAGGGTCAGGCTTCAAAATGATACCAATCTCGTGAAAATCTATCGCCTCTGTCAAAAGTTTTAGGCAGACATGCATACATTTAAACAGACAGGTGCGATTTATATTATAGAGAAGTCAAGAGATTTATTATTTCGTTTATTTTTGTGATGTATGCAGACACAAATATGTAAATTAGATAGCTACGCTACAAAAATACTTTTTCTTTAAATACTCATAAATAAATACAGACATTAAGAAATGTTGGGAACTGGTTGAATTAACAGACAAAAGAGAAATGGTTGACTTCGGTTAATTATAAATTGCATCTAATTGGAACAATTAAAATGGAAATTTAAAAATTTTTTGTTTTTTTTTAAACATAACTCAATCCCAAAACTAAGGTATATTTTAGGATGTATTTTGTGTTATTAAGGTATATAAGAAAAAAAGCCTTACCAGAACAAATAGTGATCAACTCGCATTTAGTATAATGTTGTTATTACAATGGCAATCAACCTGGTCGGGCCTAACTGACTTCTTCCCTGGCTTGTACTATATTTTGAATCATGGTGGCTCACACACAGAGGCCTTGAACCATATCTGTTAATCAAATGTGTTCAATCGATGTGGCTTTTCTACATATTAGAAGCTAAAAAGATGACCAAATCAATTATGATTTTCATACATTTTGGATTCTTTGTAGTTATATTAGCATTTAGGTTGATGCACTCTCTGGTCTTCTTTTAGATGTTTTTGAGACGGGCTGTAGCCTTAAGAATTTAAAATGGAGTTCTCTCCTTAACTCAATGGCAGCAGAAACTTCTCACTTATATGTTCATTTTTTTCTTCATTGCATTCACCGGGGATTGAACCTGTAATCTTCAGGTATAAGTCATTTTTATCATATCTCTTAATCAATGTTTGTATCCAGGATAGGGACAATTTTCTGGAATTATGGACACCTGAAGAAAAGAAAAACAAATCTGAGTGATTTTGTCTAACAATTGCAATGAGGATAACAACCCAATACCTGCTTCAAATAGTGACAACACCTCATTTCAGAAATATGAAAGACTAATGTTTTCATATTTTTTCAAAGATCAGAATTTTTTGTAATCTTTGTCTGAAAAAGAAGTTGAGAATTCTAGTCTTATTTTGTATTCATAATTGCAGAATCGGGAGTTTGGTGGTTTGAAAGGAGCCGAACTTAGACTTGTAAGAATGCTAAATCAGTTAAGTTGTATTTTTTGATGTCCAATGAATCCAAAGGTAGTTTGATTATTAGAAGACTATAAGGAGTTGGAGTTAGATAATTTGGAATTCTAGAAGTCTACCTACATATTTGTATCTGAAGTTGGATGTTTGATAAATATGATGAACAATTGACGTTTGAATCTTTTATTTGTGCCATCTAGTTTTTATTTTGTTAAAAAGAAGAAATGACTCATTTGCTAAATTCTGCCATGTTAATTGAACAAAATAAATAAATGACTGATTTTATACTTTCTTTGTGTCTGCGATCCTTTAGAAATGTAAAGTAATTTAGAATAATTTATTACTTTTCAAAAAGATAATCAGGATTAAAACATTTTAAATAATTATAATCCTCTTTTGATCATCTTTATGCAATACTGGATAAACGGATCTTCTATTGGATTAACTTTCAGAAAACAATGTTTTAAAAAAATGTATGCTAATCTGTTAGATTTTTTTTGGGGGGGGGGTGTACTGGAAATTAAAGGAAACATCAAAAGAAAAGTTACATTGTGAAACGAATCATGAAAGGATTTCTTTGGTTAAAACAGACAAAATTTAGTCTTATAGTAAGTGGTTGGCATTCACTCTACTAAAAGAAAAATATTTATGGCATATATCTTTTAGTTGTAATCAATGTAGTAACAAAATAAAACAACCAATGCAAAATATAAAGGAAATTTTAACACTAAATGTGTTTATATAATCTATTTATTTATTAGAGAATGTCAGATGCTTATACAAACAATTTAAAATCAATTAAAACTCTTTGAGTTAACTATACTCATTTAATGTGTAAAATCCACAACGGCTCAATTTCTCATCATATAGTGTGATAGAGCCAGATATGTGAGTGTGGGGATATATATGTTAGTAAAAATTGGAAACAGTTCTTTTGAAACATCTTTTAGGATTTAAGTTTGAAAATTAGCCAAAATTTGGTCCTGGACAAAACCATACTAGAAAGCAAATGTCCTTCATCAATAATATAGACAATATCAACAGAATGATCCTTCAGAATTGCCTTTCAGCAATCCAACCATATCTTGTATAAATAAACTTCAGTCTATGCTTAACTTGTTCACCAATTTTCATTCACAAATGTCCAACAGTCTATTTTATTGCTACTCAATGATAGACATTACTGGGTATAATGTGTAAAATTGTCAATAGCTCGATGATATGGGTTCTGACAGCCCTGGTCAGTTCAGAAATAATCTGGAAATTGTTTTGATAGACATTATCTTTGAGATAACCCCCACAAATATAAATCAGGGGTGCAGGTTGTTAGGTTTGGGGGGTTTGAAGCTCATTCAAAATCTTACCTGTTATTGATGAGACGATCACCAAAGTGGCCCCAAGTATTGAATGGCGCTAAAACAAAGATTGTTGGACATCCATGACCAAAGTCAGATATAAAGTAAAGTTTATTTGTACCAAATATAATTGGATTACAAAAAAGACTGAATTTAACGATTCCATTGATAGCATTTGTTTGGGGTCATTTTGTGTAATTATGTATTTCAGTATAGTTGCAAGAACGTGCTTGCCTTTTTTTTTTCTTTCTTTTTTTTTTCTCTCATTTGTCCATCTATAGAGAGAAATGGGAACAATAGAGCTAATTTATACTGGAGGGATGTTTCCATTTCTGTACTTGTGTTAAGGATGCATATAAGTTGGTTAATGGGTGATGTAGAATTATCTCTCCATAAATTTTATCTGCCATTCACTTCATCGAACACTAGCCATTATAAAAAAATCCTTGCCACATATTGATTTATCTGCCATTATCCCAGTTGTGAAGAAAACAAAATTTTATTAGGTCATGAGTATCAAATGATGAATATCTCCATAATCACTGAACAAACAAGAACAGAAGTTGTTGTGAGACTACATACATCCACCTGACAATGTAACCATAAGCCAAAGTCTTTAATCTGAACTTTACTCCTCCATATTGTATGAAATATTCCCAAGGTTATGCCATAGAAACATTGATAACTCAAAAACTATTTATTCAATGAAACTGAACTGTGGCACGGTGGTTACTGTTATCAAAGAACATCAGATCCGTACATCTAATTTGGAAAAATAGGGATTCGAAATTTCATCAAAATATCAACCATGACTGAATTTTTCAAGGTCATATAAGATGCAGTACTTCATTAGCTACCTATCATGCTACCTTATCAGGCTGTCTGAAAATATTGGCTTCCTGACCTAAAATGCACCAAACATACATATATATATATATATATTTTTTTTTTTAAATTTCTCTTTGCAAAACTCAATCATGCCATGTAAAGCGAAAAATGAAAGCACTAATTTTCCTCTACAAAACAGCCGAACCAAACATATGAAGATATAAAAAACTTGAAGCATAAAGACTTACCAAAAATGACTGAATTTGCTATTAAATAGTCTCAAGGATTTATATGCTATAAAACAACGAATCAAATTATTGACTATTATTGTAATGTTACCCACATTTACATGTAGCAGAGTAATAACTTGACTTTTCTTTTTTCTTTTTTTTCTCTTTTGTAACACATTTATTTCTGGGTACTTTCCTGAATAAAACGTGATTCCGAACGTGGTCGTCTTCTCTGACCCCTGTCCTTTCAAACATAGTTTCGAACATGCTCCCAAACATACTCCTCTTTCTGTTGCATTTTTTTATATTTTTTTCTTTATCCTTACACTGACATCATTTCACATTTCGTATGCATACACATATGCATGTCCACAGTCTGTTACACCATATGGGCCAAGTAATGAATCTCTGATACACAACCAAAGTTATTGCCAAAAAGTGTGACCTTTTTTCCTGACAGTAACCTTTGACATAGATATCCTAAAATTAAGTCTGTTTTAAATTAGACCATAACCAATATTTTGACCAAGTTTAGTGAGGATTGGTCAAGCAGTGTGGATGTTGGGCTGTACACAAAGTGACACATTTTGACCGAATACCTAACCTCCTTGGTAGAAATAATAAATCAAGAGTAGGTTTCTTCCTAAACTGACTTGACACAGACCTGTGTTTCTCTGATGTTGTGCTATATATTGATGAAAAGTACTAATGCACTACAGATTGTGCTATCGGTGATTTTTAAGTCCATCTGTCATACCACTTGGTGCTTTCTATAACCTCATTACTTGGTGGTGTGGCATTCACCTTAGGAGAGCTGAACTAGCTTTCTATAAAAAAATGTTTGATAGAATCTTTGAGTTGGTAGGCACGTCATGGAGATATATCAAGTACTACTACTACTACTACAACTATTAATATCATTACTATGACTACTAAAATTATAAACAAGATTTTTATGAAATTTTGAACATAATAGACAAGAAAAGGAGTCGAATAAGTTATGCTTGATTTATTTTTGAAAGAAATAAAAGAAAGGAAGTCATACGCAACCTGACTTTCTTCCCTAAAATTAAATGTACGAATGGATTAAAAACCTACTATACAGATTTTTATGAAATTGTCAAAATAGATGGTAAACATAAACAGGAATGCAATGAGTCCTGCATGATTTATTGTTAAAAGACAAAGGGGAGATAACTCTCTTTGAAAATAAATATATCCCTAAAAGTTACTCCTTAGTATACTGTTGTGTTATCTGTCCAAGTAACGTTGCTAGTACATAGACGTAGAAAAAAATGTCTGTAAATGTGTCTATATATTCGTTTTCAGTTAATATAGTGAAACAGATGACATGTTTGTAATCGGCACGTTACTGGGGATGTTTTAGTAAAGCTTTTCATGGTAATAGGATAGGGAGATATGAACGTGACTAAAACTCCAGATGTTTATGATTAGTTTGAAATTGGAACCACAAAAAATGAGACCAATTAAGAAATATTCGATTTTAAAGGGTTGTTAGACAGCAAAAAGAGGGACAGCTATTTCAAAACTTTTGTTATGGATTTTTTTCTTTTTCGATATTGAAGCAATAACAAGTTTATATATGCATCCGTAGAGTAAACTGAAACTAATTAACAAATCATTATGGATTTTTTTTTTATAGCTTCTAAGTGTAACAGTGGGTAATGTGGAGTATATTTAGTTTTATATAAAGGGGATGAAAGTGCGGGATGCACCCTTGAAAATATATGCATCAGGGGATTTAAAGTGTCCTGGACAAATTTTTGTGAAATTTTTAATTTAGAGGTTATAGGGAGTTTTAATTAGATATATTTTATTGATACCAATGAGGAGAGCAAGGGAGGCAAAACCTCCTAATACACACATATAATAAATAAAAGTTGCTCCTTACACCTATTGCGTGTGATGTTATCCTCTCCTTAACTCAAGCAGAGTTAGTAGTATGTGTGTATACACACACACAAAGAATACCTGTCTCAAGACAAGTAATACTAATTTTATGAACACTAATTTGTACTAAACTTAATGTTTAAAGTCCTTATTCAAATTTTGATCAAAATTTATTACATGATTTTTTTATTCTAGAAAGTGTATAAAATTTAAAGCTTAAACTTAAGGTGTCTTAAGAAGAAATTGAACTTCAGTGAAGTTTTTCTTCATTGATGTCTAATGGCTCTGGATCAAATTCAATGCAAATCTGAATTTGAATTTTCAAATGGGATATTTTTACCGTATTATACTCCTTAAAAAGCCTTTACGATGCCCTCCCCCTTAAAAAAACATGAGATTTAGAGAATATTTATTAATTCACGGCTAATAATTACCAAAATTTCCTAAGAATAGAAGCTATCTTAATGCTAACAAAAGACTTTCACTTCTTTCTCTTATTCTTTTGTATTAAACAAAATATCACAATTTGACTCGTGCATAGTAGCTGTGTTGTGGAGTTACATAATGCTTGATTAATTTAGAAATGAATCAGGCAATACAAATTTATATATATATACTACCAGACTATTTTATTGATTATTATATTGTACCCAATGTATTGTAATGATTTCAAAAGTTAAAAAAAAAACAATGACTTGGGTCCCATCAGCTAGAATCAAAACAAAAACAGTTAATGCTCCAGTTTTAGTTGTTACTATTTGAGTTATCAACAGATGGATAAAAGACTTTCAAAATTAATCAACTTTAACGTAAATGTATATTTGCACATAGATAAAAGTAACATGTTTAGTCAATTTAGTCTGGGCAAGTTCAAATTTTTTTTTTCTTTTCCAATTTTGACCCCTAAGCAATTATTTTCACAAGCTAAAAGCTAAATAGAATTTGTTCTACAGTTCCAAATCCCCTATATATTAAGTTTCAAGTCTCTAGACCAAAAATTGTCAGAAGTTCGGTAGAGACCATTCTGTACACACACGGTCACATTTATATATATATATATATATATATATATATATATATATATATATAATGTGCGTGTGCTAGAACTTTTAGATCCTGAATACACAATGTAGAAACTATGCATAAATAGAATTGAGTGTAATAGTGAAATAAAGCCAATCATCTAATAAGAAACCATAAAAAATGAAAATTTGATTAAAGTCCATTTCTTTTTGTTTTATTTTTTTTAAGGAATATGAAAATTAATCAATCTTTATGAAGCTGTTTGCATATCCATGACTGAGTATATTAAGAAGTTCATTTTGATAATTTTTAAATAAAAAAAGTAGGCTTTTAATATCGGTGTCAGTGCGACAAAAAAACTCAACTTCATATGTCTTGTTAAACATACCCAACTATGGCATGTATAATATATGAAAGATTTATTCCTAAACTAATTATAAATTTTGGAGCACAGCTGCTAAGTGTAAACGTAAGTACTGTTGGTTATATTTATTTGGCACTTCTGCATATGCGGACGGCTTTTTTTTTATGCATTTTACCAAACTGTTGCCAAGTGGCAATCAAAGAATAGGAGATGATAACTCATACTTTTCGGGAAATTCTTCAAAAACTTTATCTTAAAATAGATGTAAATCCACTAAACATGTGTGATATTGCATCGTTGATGTCTGAACCGTGGGAAACAGTTTTTTTGCAGGCTAATAGATTGCTGTCAGCCACAGAACAGTGTCAATGTGGACAAAACCTGGTATTGCAAACCAGCACTATTAGTAATGATGGATTCTGCTAGAGATGCCGGACTTATTGGAAGAAAGTTCCTCTAATGGAACTTATCATATTTATTTATATGTGAGCATATGAGATGTCCGCGTACAAGGACATTCACAGAGAATGTTTTTACAATTATATATTGATACATTTTTATACAATAAATGTTTTGGATTTCAAATAATTTTGTTTGGAAAAAAAAAAAATCTTGCCGTCTTATTTGACCAAGAAGAAATTGGAGTTATTGCCGCCTAAAAAATGGCGCCATCTGCGTAATGCAGAAGTGCCATTTATTTTAATGCAAAGCTTATGAAAATTTAGATACCTCTGATTTTTAAAATTTTAACAATAGGTATCAAACATCAATAAATATTCTCCAGATTTCAATATCTTTGGAGAATTTTCAAGGTTGTTAGGGGGTACAAATTCCCATTTGAAAATTCAAATAATTGAAATTTTCATTGAATTTGATTGATACATGAATTCGAAAAGATTCATAGAATTTCAATTTCTTAAGACCCCTTGAATTTGAAACATTTTCTAGAATCAAAATCATGCAATGGATTTTGATCAAAATTGGAATAAGGATTCTATACATTAAGTTGAACATCATAACTTGATTTTAATCTTTTGTAAGAAGCACATAAGAGTGGTGCAAAGCTATTCTGTTGAGGGAATTATTTTTACCCATTCTGAAACGAGTATTTTTCAAATATAATATATAAATTAATCCTGACCAAGCTATAGATATTTGTTTTGTCTTTTGCAGTATTTTTTTTTTTTGTTCTTAACTTTAAAATTACTAATACATTTGTTTCCGTATGCATTAATCTGTTGTTTTGTTTTTTTATATCGTAACTTTGTCCATCATAAATGTATAATGAAAGTTATTGATTCGTTTAGTATTTTATCCAACCCCAATTTTTTTTTTTTCACTGATAATTCCCCTCACCCCCCCCCCTTTTTTTTGATACATGCTCATGTTGAAAGCTCTGGTGTAAGGTACAAAAGATACAGCCTGTAGCTGGAACGAATCTTCATCACACACACAGATGAGCATGTTAATCGTGTAAAATTGTCTGATGTTTTGCAATATTAGTAACTGTGTGTATAGGTGCTCTGTCTTTTATTAGTGTTTTGGTTATGTATTCGACAGCAGCAGAAATAGTTGTCTAATCTACCATCTCATATTAATGAAAACACATTTTTCACTGTGTGGATCTTCTATAATGTTTCTAGTTTTTTCTTTTGTTCCTTTTTTTTTTTTTTTTTTTTTTTTACCCCCCAGTATATTTTTCACGATATAAAGTAATCGCATAGTCTCTCTACTTCTCCCCGCCCCAGTAGACAGAAGAGATCAGCTGTGAAAACCATCTGCTTAGTTCTGCAGACATAGCCCAAGAGAATATCTCTAGCTTTCCATCTTTCTTAGCTCACTACCTGTTACTACCAGGGTTGCAGATTTTGACTCGTAAGAATGCGAAAAGTCGTTTAGATTTTTTTTTTTTAATTGATAAAGAATCAACAGGCAGTCTGAATGTTAGAAGACTTGAAAATAAGAAGTCAGAATTGGATATTATGGAATTCTGAAAGTCAGTCAGACTATAACTTCTAACTGTACAACCCTGTTTGCTGTATTATTTTATATTTTTTTTTACTGCATTAACCTATCATTCACATTAATGTATATAGCTATAGTATGATAACTTATGAAATCTGAAAGTTATGCATCTGTTGGAAATTATGCTTTTTGTTGTATTTGGAATGAATTGGAAATGTTCACAGCTGATTTTAATTTCAGTATTGTTTAAATGTTGCTTGAATTTTTCTTGTTGGATATAAATTGTCAATTATTTAGTTATACATGTATTAACAGCGTTTTTGTTGAACATTCTTTGACCTGTGATCATATTTTTTATCAGTACACAGTTTTGGTTTAAGGCCTTTCTTGCTCAACACAAAAATGTCCATCTTAATATGTATTTTAATTTCACGTTTCCTTATTTAATCTTCAGACGATATTATTTTTGAGACATTCGTTCTGAATACAGTAAACATTAACTAGTAGAGTTATCCAGCGATTCCTGGAGCCATAACAAACTAAATAAAAGAAGTTAAATATTGAAACTTCTATCTCTCTCTCGTTCTATCCGTCTCTTTATCTTTCTCTTTTTTTCTTCTCCCTAACCTTCTCTTTCACCTTTGCCTAACCCATTCTTCTCTCTTGTTTTAATGTGTTGCAAAAAATAATAATGTAACTATCCTTTTTAAATGTAATACTTTAATCTTACATTTTATTGATCCTGGAAAATGTGGAGTAGAACAAAACACAATGACTTTCTTGATGCTTGCTCAACACAAAAACACTCAACCTACTTTAAAATGTTTTTTTTTTTTTATAACACATTTCCTTATTTATGCTTGAAGATGTTATTTTTTTTAGGCATTTGTTTTGAATATAGTACACATTTTGCACTTTAAAATATAAAATAAGTTTTAATTAATACTAACTTTAACTGTAATAATCGTTGCTGACTAAGGAATAATTTTTTTTTTTTTTTTTTTTTTTTGTGCAATTATAAATCTTGCGTCGACCTGTTTTCACCGTTGTCCATAATGGGATAAACTGATACACCACATTTTAGGAATAATGGACTTACCCACAAATATAGTTACATCTAACATGTTATGGAGTAGCAATTCATGGCAGTTATGGCCCCAGAATCATGAGGTGTACTTCTATAATATACTTTTGCTGATACCATTTTAGTTAATGATACCACTGCATTTGTCTTTATTATTAATAGCCTGCAATCAGCACCACAACTGGCCATGTAGCAGCATCAGCAAAAGGTCACAAGGTATATAAATATGCCAGTCTCTTCGACAAATGCATATTCCAAATAATCATTGTGATTTACTGATGTATGCAGATGAAACCTGGCTATTGAGAGTTGAGGACATGTGCTGCATAGAAAGGGAAATGATATGAAAATGATACGATGGATGTGCAATGTGAGACTTAGAGTTCTGATGACTTCAAAGGAATATTAAATCTGATGTAATTACTTATGGCAGACCCTGTATATAGACTACTAAAACTTTGAGAATGTTATCTTGTTTGTCATTTTTTTTTTTTTTTTCCATAAGACAATTTTTTATTTTTCAAATGTGATGGAATTCATTATTTTTAGCCAAGATACATATTTTTAATTACAATAAAAGTATATGTGGATTAATCGTATCATATCTTGGAAGTTTCTTTAAACCTTTAAAACTATATTTAAAAAAAAATGTCCTTTGTTGAAAATTATTTTGTCAGTAAGTCAATTAATTTCCTGCATTACTGAATCGTTTTTACTTACATGAACAAACAATTGTACCAATGTTCTGAAAGGGATCATCAGTTGTTGATCATGAAACACTGTTTCAGGGATTTAAAAACAAAACAGTACATTAAATCATGGCTCCCCAGCAGTGTTTACAAACTACTATCCCAGTCAGAGATGATGACGTTAGGCTTTTGCAGTTCTTGCTGGGAGTTGTTGACATTCTCCTACACTTATTTCTTGATATTCTCAAATGGCTATCCATCTGGTAATGACCAGGTTCAATGTTACTTAATTCTGATCATCTGATGAGAAACTGTGTATCAATGTGATTATGCTGTATATCAACCAGTAATTATTAAGAACTAACGGGACTGCATGGAAATTCCAGTGTTTTCTACAACAATCTTTATAATTTACTGTTAGCAATATCCCTTTTGAAATAAATGTCTCTTGTAGCAACCCCCCCGGGTTGCTACACTCTCAGGGTCAGTATTATAAGAAACAAATTTTTTTTTCTTCATAAAAAAAATAAATTTCACTGTCGGTTAAATATTCTTTAAATAAGCAAATACGTCTTCTTTATTTATTTACAATTAAGCAATTAAATTTTATTTTTTTTTTTAAATAATAAATATTTTGTCTTTTTACCGTAAAAATTATTGTAAGCTCAAATCAAAGAAACAAGTGTCATTTGTATTGTTTTGTTGAATTTGATTTTCAAACAATTGATTGCAAAATGGGTAAAGTTGGAATTGTTTACCTTATCAACATCAGATCAACTCGCCATTTTTGCTGATTGGACTTGTGTTTGTGTTTTTTTTTTGTTTTTGTTTTTTTAATTATGTATGGAAGATAACAAATGTATGAACATAAAATCCCCAAGGTTTTTGTATATAGATTAAATATAAATATTGAATCAATTTCCAACATTTGGTGATATTTAAATAATTGTTGGCAACAGTTTGTTTTTTTTACCAACAAAGCAACTTTGATATACAGTTGTCTTATTGTGTAACGACTTCCTGCTAAAATGATTTAGCACGTAAATTTACGAATGCATATGTCATTCAATTTACAAAATTTAAAAAATCAGCAAAAGTTTTTAATAAGATGGTACTCCTTATCATCAATAATATTTTTTTGTACACTTATTAATGAAATCAAAATTTCACATGTAAATATAACTTTTGTTTTATTTTCCTCTAGTTACCAGAATTATCCGGTTCAAATGTTCACATTGCTGATATCAACAGAGTAAATCAATTAATTAAAAAGTTTGTCTCCGATGGACCGAGTAAACTGCAGGTAAATGACTACATTTTTTTTTCATTTCCATACACCAAAAATAAAATTAATATGGCATGTCCACCCTCCACTTATTTTAAAAGAAATAGTTGAGAGAATATTTAAATAATTGTTAATTAAGCACAAAATTTTCACTTTTTTTTTTTTTTTTTTTAAAGTCAGCTTGTTCAATTTTGAGATTCATTTGATATAAAATGAGGTTGATAATTCCCAAGGACTTCTTTAGCACCTTCTAAAAAATTTTCTATTTAGTTTTTGTTTAAAAAGATCTTTGGACTATTGATTGAATACCAAATTTTTAGGTTATAAAAAAATAATTTTGATAAATATTGTTCGATTTTTACATGCTGCTCAATTTTCTATGTAAGTTTAACATAAAATGATCCTACCCTTGTTTTCAACTTGAAATTCCAAAAAGTCATTTCTAAACGGTATTATTTTGGCTAAATACTGGTGGAAAAATCAAGTCGGTTTACATTAAAAGAAAGTTAAACACATTTTATTCTATGAAAATTGAACAAATGTTTTTTGTTTTTCATATAATCTGAAAATATTTTACTTAATCAATGATGATTAGTTATTAAAAAAAATTTTTTTTATGAATAACCAAAATATTAGAAAGGGGAGTCATATACGTTTCCAAATTCATTTCTATCAACAGAATGATAACTTTAACCTTTAAAGATATAGCTTTTCAAATATGGTCAGATTTTTAGCAAACAATGTATTACATAATGATGGTTGTGTTTGAATGAGAAAATTTGAGGATAAAAGATGACCCCAGACAAAAGTCGCAAAATCATGTGATTTCTAGACAGATATTTTCAAGCCAGAAAGATGTGTCTAGGGCGCTATCCCCATCCTATGCACAGTGTGATTAGGTGTAGCAATGCAAGCTATAAATCTGTTTGATTTTCTCTTTCTTGTATGCATACAAATGTAACCAGTCTCTCTGATGTTTTCTGTGACCGTTCTCCTTTTTCGTTAATAAATTTTTTTTTATAAATTGACATCAATGTTCCAGTTATATCTCTTTTTCTTGCATCCACAGATAAATAAGATTACAACAATGACAACAAGGGTGTATAAGGGTTTATACATACCTAAGTGAAACGATTAGTTTATAAAAATTCTTGTTTTGTAATAGATTTAAAAAAAAAAAAAAAATGGGATTTCACAATCGGAAACTATTTTTCTTTTTACTAATTAGTTGCCATATACCAAGACCAAAAACCACCAGAGGATATAAGATTAATGAGATGGATAGTTAAATAATGATGAATAATATGAGAAGATTGAAAGCCACCATATACTACTTACTAAAAACAACAACCAATCCATAAAACTGCAATTCTTACCTCTTTGTTAGAAATATTGCTTGTAGAATGTAAGGACTAAAAGGCAAAATATGGATAAGAGAGAGTTATGAGACTTACCCCTATTTTGTCCTTTAGTCCTTTTATTCATATCTTAATAGTGAAAAATTTGAAGTAAGCAACCTGTTATTGTTTTGTGATATCTAATTAATATATATGCAATAGTGTGTACATATTTGTGTTTAATGACTTTAAAATCTGTATTTATTCTCTTTCAGGTCGTATCGGATTTCGATCATACTTTGAGCAGCCATACCTATAACAATATATCCACTTCTTCTTGCCATAGTAAGTTGAATCTTCCATTTTAAAGTACCTGATAAGTTATTTTTCAACCTTTCATTTTTTTGTACACTTGTATTGCACTCTCTCCATTTGGTGCTACCAGATCAAGCTGAAGATATTGGTTTCCTGGCCTAAAATGCATTAAGTGTTGATGTTATTGTTTTATTCCTTTTCCTTTTCAAAATTAAATAATGTTTTACAAAGTCAAAAACAATTTTCTTCTACAAAACAACCAAACCAAACTCCATGTATAAATATTTAAAGGTATAAAGAATTTGAAGCATAATAGCTTTCTTCCAAAATAACCGGATTTGGTATTAAATCATATGAAAAGGTTGATATGTTATAAAACAACCAAACAAATATTCACTCCAAAATAAAATAGAACAAGAGAAACGAAAGGAAACACAGACTGTTACTTTCTGTAAATATTTGTTGCAGTCTAGGTGTGTGTAACACCATCATGGAAAACTACCCCCCAAGTGCTAATGTCCATATCTTACATATCTTATTTTATTATTTTTTTTTATTTTTAAAAAAAAATTATTTTATTTTATTATTTTTTTTTTATTTATTATATTTTTTTAAATTTTTTATTTATTTTTTTTTTTTTTAGGCCTCTTTGTTATTGGTCATCAATTCATTTCCTCATCTCTTCTGAAAAACCATTTCCCTTTGACTGTCTCCTGACTTTCAACTGTCCTCATCTACAACTTGACTGTTGTAAAATGTTGCAAACATTTGACTATCAACAACTTCTTCAACCATCATAAATTTGTTGTCACAAAGCCTATGACACCCCCAAACATCAGAAAGTTGTTGTAAAACTCCTTGTAAATCCTAATACTAATTCTAAATATATCTTTGGTTTTTGTTCCTGTCACACCTTGATTACAATCGCACCTCGGCTTTCTTTTGTCTACCTCGGAGAACAAATTCCTGTCCATTGTGTTTCTACCAACCACATTTTTCACACCTTTGTTGCCCCAAACCTACTTCCTTTTCTCATGTTATATTTCTTTTACTTTTTACTCTACTTCTTACCGCTTGTGGGTGAGTGGGTGAGGGGTTTAATAGCATCACAGATGTAATCAAAGGTTTCAAATTGATAGAGAAAGAAACTAGAGAAAGTAGAAGACTTTAAGATCAAAGAGATCCTCACGAAGGCAATTCAAATAACAATTCACCAACTAGCATGAAAGATGGAAATGATAAAGCAGCAAAAATGAAAACTATCAGAAATATACTAGTTTTAAAAACGTATTTTATTAAGTCAGATATGTGTAGTGCAGATTAAAGTTGATATTTCTTCTAAAAATGTAACTTTTTTAATTTTATTTTTAATCCTTTAAAGTTATATTATAGTTTTAACATGAATCATCATATTACAAATGATCTTCATTTTGAATTTATTAGGTGTACTAATTTCACAAAAATACAGTTTTGATACTAAAAAAATTTGTTATTCTAATTGAAATTTATGTAAAATGTTGCCCGGGTGTTTGATGGTGTATGCTGAGCTGGAAAAAAAAAAGTGCTAGTAGGCTCGAACCTGTGACACAAAGGCAGAAAAGAAAGTGAAAGAAAAGCTGAAATCTTACCGCTACGCTATTATGCAACAGGACGTGTAAAGCGTTCAAATTTAGTGATGTCAATCAAAAAGTTGGCTTGCAGAAACAAGTTTAAACTCACGCAGGTGCCAAAATGAATGTTGGCTGAAGGCCAGTTAAGCTTTACACTTTCTGCCGATTTATTTATTTGTTTCCCCACAATGTTGGGGAAAACCAGCTCCACTTAAAAAGGGGGAACTTTCAAATGAATAGCAATTGTCTGATATAAAGGGTTTCCCTAACGTTGATCAAAGCTAATTGCTTTCAAGACGTCCCAGCACAAAAGGCTAGGAACCGTGAGTTTGCTTTATTTATATGAAAAAGACGAACAAACACGCAAAAGGTTGGAATAGAGAGAATTTTTTAAAAGTCGATCAACATAAATGCAGAGACAACGTCTGTTTTCAAATCTGAGATATTATAATTTAGGAAGTATGAGAAAACTTGTAAATAAATGTAACCTTCTTAAGAACTCTGGCGAAAAAAAAAGCCTTTCTCGGACATACAAAAATGCGCGCGGCCATTTTGCCTTTTATATATATATATATATATATATATATATAAGATTTAAACTTGAATATCACCTGAAGCCACCACAGCCTTTTATTCTATGTTAACTGATTGGGGGGGGGGGTGAAGAGGGATGCATCTAAAACCCTCTTAGTAAAGTTTTGTCTAATTACCACTTTAATATTAATATAAAATATTTTCAGGGTTTTTTTTTTCACTTTCATTTATGATAAAAAGATAACTGAAAGATGGATGACTTGTTTAGTTAATTACAAATTATGGTTAATTTGAGAAATTCAAATGTTTTTTAGACATAACTCAATCCTGAAACTAAGTCACATTTTAGCATGTATTTTGTGTCATTAAAGTATATATAGGAAGAAAGCCTGGTGCTTGTGCATTATAATTAGATATAAAAAAAGTACATTTCAAGTAAAAACATTATGTACTGACATGCCATGTCGAAATGAGTAAAAATTCATAAAATACGAAAAACGATTGAGTAGAAAATTTCCTAGAACTATTTTTTATAAAAAAATATTGCTATTATCGTATATTTTCGAATTTCCATTTTCTTTGAAATCATAAAAGTTAGCTCAAAACAAGGGAGATAAGGCAGTTTGTCATATAAAATTGACCGTAGTAGAAGAAATCAATAACAAAAATTTATTTTTTACTCTATCATTTATAATAATTTTTGGAATTTTTATAATTTCAAGATGACACGTCAGTACCTAATAGTGTTTTTACTTAAAATGTTGTTTTGATATGCAGTTATAATGCACAAGCACCGATAGCCTTTAGGAAACAAAACATTGATTTACTCAGCTTTTGTCTAATATCAGATTAGCAAATATAAATGATCTAATTTCATAGTTTAACAATGCTGATTGGTTTGATTTTATAAAAGTTTGGGGATTTGTCAATCTAAGCTTTTCTCATGACTTATAATCTTTCTTTGTAGGTGTACTTGACAACAGCCCACTTCTGCCTGAAGATTTCCGTCAGAAGGTAAGTACAAGATTTTATATCAACTCCTTGACAACATTCCTATATTGGAACATCTTTTAAAATACTTAATAATTTTTCAGTTTGTAAAAACATCTTGTCATTTTGGAAAAAAAAAAACATTCGCCAATAAATCTTCCCTATGGCAGTTATTTGTCTGAGAATGCCTGGATGTATGTATTGCAGTGCACTAAGTATGATCTACATATTACTTTAAAATATGAGAAGTCATAGTTGTTAATATGCAGCGACCATCTTTGCATAGTCAGAAAGATTATTTTCACAACCATAAGATGATGGGAATATGTTAAATGTATATGTAATTAGTATTTGCTATACATGGAGACTTCTCAACTATTGAATCAAAAAATGTACCTTGGGAAATATCTATTGAAGAATGAGTAGAGATGTTTTTGGTACTGCACACAGCACAGCCTAAACATCTAAACTGTTTCCTCTGCTGTACCAACATGCAGAAATTTAATGTGAACACATCTTACTGCACAACTCCCCACTAAGGATGGTCATTATAAATCTAGCTCCCTAATCACAGACTACTATTTACGTTTCAATGGAAATATTGTGACAAGACCATATGTTCTCCGTTTGACAGCATTGTCAACCCCAATGTTGTGTGCCGTGAATTTGTTCTCCTTTGTCTTATCTGCTTATGGCCGTATCATCATAGTTTCTCATACTGGCAGCCATCGAGGGGAGCGCACAGGTTCACAAGTATAAAACAGAACACAGACGCCGTTACATATATATTGGCTGGACTCTGTGTTCTTTGTGCATGTGACCATCCCGACCCTCTAATCGCTAAAGTTCACATTATATCTATTATCGAGGCTGTGTCCATCCATTGGTTGATCAACCCATTTCCCCATTTGCTCAGAGCCATGAGCTGTGTCCAAGAATGGTATAAAACTCAAGGCTGTTCGTAAACCGTTCCTGCTGTCATTAACTTGAAACTATCCATAAACCATTTCTACTGCTGTAAACTCATAGCCACTCTCCAAAGTGCCCACAAAGCAACTCTAAATATATCTATATCCATTGTTCAACCCTTTTGTTACCGTCATTACGACACCCGATTAACAATCCCATGTCAACCCTAGAACAACTTCATATCTATTGCCTTTTCACCAAGCCTATTTCCTATTCTTTTGTTATGCTCTCTTTTTCTTTTACTTCCTAACACGTGACAACGGTAGTATCACAATGTCTTGTTTGGAGTGAATAAAAGTTTTAAAAAAAAAAACAAAGAAATTGGTCAAGGTGAATTAAGAAAAAAAAAAAAACTGTTGATCACCTTCCCCTCTATTAATTTGGCTCGATAACCAGCCTGGCAGTCATACTTAATCAAAATAGGTAAAGTTTATAAGTGTATCTTTAATAATTTCTGAATTTTAGCTTGACAAACAGAACAAATGACAAGAACCTTTGAACCAAGACAGACCCCACAATATTATTGATATGGATAAATTAAAAGTAAAATGTGTTTCTTTTTTATCAGGTATGAATGTTGACCTTAAAATATTATTTGGTATGAATAAATTGAAAGTAAAATTATCTTATTAAAAACTTATACATGACACACTTTACAACAAAATATTATTTTTATGGCTCCTTGGCCTTTTGGTTAAGCTCAAAGTACACCAATGAAATATATGTGTATATATTTATGATTCAAAATTTTTTTTTTCAAATTTGCGTTTAACTTAAGTAGGACAGCCCCTGGAGTGAATGTGGTATTGTAGTGACTGAGATATTTCTAGTTAAGAGTAGGATAGACAATTTTAAGTATTTAAGACCAAAGGGTCAACAACAACACCCATTATCCCCACATTTTTTCTTGGCCTTGTGCCTAATTTGTGAACTTGTAATTCTTTATATTTTGTGCAAATGAATATTTCAAAGTGTAGTATCTGTTTCCAGAACATCAGCGCTATTTAATTTTGCAAGTTTTTATATAATAAAAAAAAAATCAAAATACGGACACACAAACAGAAAGTGTATTATGAGTAGATGAAATACCAAATGAGATAACTTATTACAATTTTGATGAATCAATATTTTATTTTGCCATTTTACTATTATAGTATGTTGATAGCTCATGATTAATATCATGATCATGATTAATCACTACTTCCGATAATTTATTCTTTTTGTAACCGTTGACATAAACAAAACATTGCTGTAGTAAGTTGCTGCTAGTTTTGACAAACGGTTCCATTCTCTCATTTGCAAACTTGCCAATTTCAACAGTTTGATATTGTAAATATTTTTTAGAGTTAACATTTTTTCTCTAGGAAAATCTAAGAAAAATGAGATAGTTTATTAGAAGGCTTCATTACAATGCGAAAATATACCATGTTGTAAGAAAGGAAAACTGAATATGGGGTACTTGTGCAGTTTATGGGTTATGTTATTTTTGTTTGTTAGGTGAAAGTACAGAATAGTTTTAAAAAAGCCTTCTATCTATGTTCAGAATATCTTTTTAAATAAGAGCATTATTATTTCAGCGTGGTCTGTCATCCACACAAGTACTAAATATTGAATAATAAAGCGATTTGTTTTTTGTTTTTTTTTTCCTTTTTTATTTTTTTTAATAAATCTTAATTTCTTTCATCCTTAATCAAAAAAGATTTAATAAAAAAAAACTTTCCCTTCAATCTAGTATATTTCTACATTGTAATTAAGCGTATTTGTATAGTACATATGAACTAGAACACATTCTTAAGAAAAAAAAAACATTCTGCAACATTGACAAAATTGCTTGATATAAATCATTGACAATTTGAACTTTTTTTTTTATTTTTGTTTTATGCTGTTAAAATATTTATTTTGAACTTATCAGGCTGCAGAACTACGGGACAAATATTACCCAATAGAAATTGACCCAAATCTCGATGTTGAAGAAAAATTCCCTAAAATGGTAGAATGGTATGTATTATACAAATTTTTTTTTTTTTTTCATTAATAGATCAAAGTGATAATGTTTTTTTAATTTTTTTTTTTTTTTATATAGAAACAAAAAAATTATTGTGAATTGTTTGCTCTCATATAATGGAAATAAACATTTCAAAATTTTTAAAATCAAAAATAATCATGAAATATTTGGTAACATCATTTGACAAAATACATTTTGATTCAAAATTCTTTAGATGCAAATTAATAATTTGGATTATTCAGACTATTCTAACTGTAATATCTGAATGTTTATACCAAGCACTTGATAAGGCAGAGGAGGGGAGGGCAGTAGTCCTAGATATATCTAAGGCTTTTGACAGGGTATGGCACGATGGTCTTCTCATGAAAATAAAATCCTATGGTATTACTGGACGAATGCTTAGTATAATTAGATCCTTCTTAAATGAAAGAAGAATCCAGGTTGTCCTTGATGGGCGTATGTCCAAAAAATTCGATATAAATGCGGGTGTACCTCGGGGATCGATCCTTGGACCTTTATTATTTCTGATGTTCATAAATGACTTACCTGATAAAATTGTCTCTGAGATGAGTATATTTGCAGACGACACCACACTCTATAGCAGGCACGTAGGGAAAACTAATGAGCACGTAATGGCCAAAACCCTAGAGGAAGACCTTCAGTCTGTAGTGGATTGGAGCCAAAAATGGATGGTAACATTCCCCGTTGCCAAGACAAAGCTTGTTTCCTTTAATAATTACATGAAACCTTACCAACCACCAATAGCTATGGTTATATTTTACCTGAGAGCACTTCGTTCAAGCTCCTTGGCTTAACGTTCACGGGAAACATGAGTTGGAATAGATACATTGAGATCATTGCTAAATTTGCTGCAAAGAAGGTGAGCTCTCTATCGTGCTAGGAAGTTACTTATGCCTGAAAGTATCCCGTACCTCTACAAAGCCACCATTCGCCCTTGTATGGAGTACTGCTGTCACATTTGGGCTGGTGCATCTGCTACTAGTTTCTCACTCCTGGACAGGGTCCAAAAGAGAGTCGCCAACCTAATAGGTCCTGAATTGTCATCTAAACTTCAGCCCCTGTCCCACCGACGAAATATTGCATCCCTCTGCCTGTTTTAGAAGTATTTTAATGGTGGATGCTCTGATGAACTACAAGCACTTGTACCCCCTTGATGAAAATACCCATGACAAACCTGACAAGCAGCAAAGTCCCATCCCTACACAGCTGAGATCCCTAGATGTAAGAAAGCCTTTTACTCTAATAGTTTCTTCTCTAGAATGGCAGGACTTTGGAATTCTCTTCTGGTTTCCTGCTTCCCCAACTGTACTGACATGCAGAAGTTCAAATGTAATGTGAACAGACATCTTGCTGTTAAACCCCCTACATATTACCCCTGGAACTTAGGTCCCTGATAGTAGCCCCCCACGTCAAAGTGGCAATATACCTTGTTTGGGGTGAAAATGTAATAAAAAAAAAAATTTTTTTAAATAAATATCTTGTTTAGTTGGAAGACGACATGGGTAGATTTTCATGTTTTCAGGTGCATCTTTTTGAATTTGGGAATACATTTCCAACCTATGCAATATTTCAAACTGAACTATTTATTTATTTATTCCAAAAGTGATCTAACAAGAAGCAGTATGTCAATATGATTATGCTATATAATTAACAAAAGATAATAAAATTAATTAATAAAAAAAAAAAATGAAACCATTTTAACAAAAATTAGCATAGTTATTAAAAAACTTTGTTTTGTTTTTTTTTTGTGTCATTTAAAATCTTATTGATTCATACTCTTTAATCTTTTTTTTTATAGCATTTTATATCTTACAAAAACTGTATATTTATTTTTTCATTTTTTTTAATGTGTTTTACTTTTTTCCTCTAGTCTCGTTTGTTTGATATAAAATCATTCACTCAAATAGCTTTCTGAATTCTACACTATTTTATTATTTTTTTTGTTTTTAAATACTCAAGTTGTATTTGAGTTTTCTATTTTCTTTTTAGGTATACACAAGCACATGACAATTTAACAAGGTTAAACATTTCTAAGGATTCTCTAAGGCAAATGGTTGCAGACTCTTCAGCAAGACTAAGGTATATTTATGAATGGTTTCCTTCTTTTAATTCTATTTCGGTTCACTCTTGACTTTTTGTGTGTACATTTCCCTACACAATAACTCTGTCAATTTTAAGTCTACAGACTCGAAATTCGATATACAGGGTACTGAGATTTGGGAAAATCTTTGCAATCCGTTTTCAGCCAGAAATTTGGCTGTTAAGGAGTACAAGTTCAACGATTTGACCTTTGAGAACTCTACCAAACTCCTCAGACAATTTTGGGTCTAAACAATTAAAATTTTAGATATAGGTTCCTTGGACATGGATCTAACTTAATAACTTGATTTGAGCCCAAAAGAATAAATGTTTAGGGTTCATAATAGGAGTCAAACTTTAAAAAAAAATTGAGCTCTGCAGGCTCTACCAAATTACTCCGACAATTTCTGATCTAAACATTTGTGATTTTACGTAAAGGGTATTCAGAGCTAGGGCAAGCTTTTTAATCGGTTTGGGTTGAAAACTTTTAGTTACCAATATATAAATGTTTGCATGTCTGCCTAAAACTTTTGACAGAGACGACGGATTTTACCAAGATCAGTATCGTTTTGAAGTTCGACCTTTCATATGACAAATATCGAAAAATTGGCTAAAAACATTAATTTCTTCACCTTCAATTGAGCACTTTTCTACAGGGGGGAGGGAATCGCTTTTTTCACCAATATTTTTGAAAGTCATCCTCTCCTTCCGATTGTCTAGCCTTAATTTAAACATAAGTCACTTTTGGTTTGGCGGTGGTTGTAACAGCAAAGACGTCAGGTTTTTTTTCCCGTTCTTTTCCT
The DNA here is from genome assembly GCF_053919585.1 of Euprymna scolopes. NCBI lineage: Eukaryota > Metazoa > Mollusca > Cephalopoda > Sepiida > Sepiolidae > Euprymna > Euprymna scolopes. Next base: position 70,291,357 of record NC_136491.1, on the reverse strand, counting down.
CCTTCACGGTACGGGTTCGAGCCTGTCTTCCTACTACCATCTTTTTTTTTTTTTGCTCAACAGACACATCCAAACACCCGGGCAACGCCGGGCTGAAATGCTAGTACATATATAAAAGTGAACGTGTCTGTGTGTGTACATTTTCCAACGCAATAACTCTGTCAACTTTCAGTCTACAGACACAAAAATATATAAAAAATGATGTACTGAGATTTGGGAAAATCTTTGTGATCAGTTTTCGGCCAGAAATTTGGCTGTTAAGGGGTCAAAGTCCAACTATTTGACCTTTGTGAACTCTACTAAATTCCTCTGCCAATTTTGGGTCTGAACACATGAAATTTTAGATATAGGTTCCTTGGACATGGATCTAACTTAATAACTTGATTTGAGCCCAAAAGAATAAATGTTAAGGTGTCATAATAGGGGTCAAAGTTTTTAAAAATTTGACCTCTGCGGTCTCTACCAAATTGCTCAGACAATTTCTGGTCTAAACATTTGAAATTTTACATAAAAGGTATTCAGAGATAGGGCAAGCTTTTTAATCGGTTTTGGTCGAAAATTTTGAGCTACCAATATATAAAAGTATGTATGTATGTTTGCATGTCTGCCTAAAACTTTCGATAGAGGTGACCGATTCTCACAAGATCAGTATTGTTTTTAAGCTCGACCCTTCAGATGACAAATACCGAAAAATTGGCTAAAAACATTAATTTCTTCCCCCTCAACTGGGTACTTTTCTACAGGGAGGGGTTGCTTTTTTCGCTAATATTTTCGAAAGTCATCCTCTCTTTTTGATTGTCTAGCCTTAATTTAAACCTACGTCACTTCCGCTTTAACGGTGGTCGTAACAGCAAAGATGTCAGAGTTTTTTTTCCCGTTCTTTTCCTCCTTTGCGATACGGGTTCGAGCCTGCCTTCCTACTACCACTTTTTTTTTTTTTTTGCTCAACATATACCTCCAAACACCCGGGCTGAAATGCTAGTAGATAAAGAAAATCATAAAATAAACTTATCATTATATTCAGTTTTAACATCCATTTTACATGTTAGCATGCATTAGATAACTTAGAAAGTTTTGATCCCTTATTGTAATACAGCTTTCTACTAGTTATTTTTTTCAAAGAACTGCAGGCTTTTGAAACTCCTTTCCTGCTGACTCTTTTCCTCCTACCTATATAGTTTTGATCTTTAAAATAAATAATTATCTTTCATTCTTAACTCCTTACATCAATGCTTTGTCTGGAACGATTTTTATAGAAAAAAAAAATGATTTCCCAAAAAATATCTCTGACCAGGTCTTTATTTATCCCTTTTTCTTTCAGGTTCATTCTTATCATTTCCTCATCTTTTTCTTAGCCTTCCTACCAGTATTTTCACTGAACAAAAATGCATTTCAAGACCTAATGTTTTTAAATAATCGATGATTATTGAAATAAAGAAATTGTTATTTTTTTCCTTTTGAATAAGTTTGATCAAAGAATTTTATTTACTTTTCTTGGTCAAATATAAAATTGTTTTTCTCTTTTTAATTGTAATTACAAGTCCAGTTCTCAAAATGAAGTGATGCATCAACATTTGAAACCTCACAATCTGTTTGATAATGAAAAATATGAAATTTTGCATATTCTTAAAACAAGCTCTGTATTGAACTCTGTCAATCCAACTTGCCAACTTCATTGTTTACAGATGTTGAATCATTGGGTACCATAAAAGTGGAACGTGTTTCCGGTTGATAGCCACCAAGAATGTGATCAAAAGACATGATATATTACATCATAGAGAAAAAAACATTACAAACTCTTCTGTCTAAAATACAAACATACAAAAAAACGTCCTATTTTATTTTTGATCGCAAATTTTTCCTAGGGAAGATTTTTTGAAAATTTTTTTCACCAAATAGTCACGGAATGATGGTAGATTGTATCCTTCAAATCTGATTGAAATTGAAATCTTATAAGTGGTCTATCCTTAATAGTTAATGTATTATATCCAGCCACCTTGCATCACAGTCACTTTCTGTTGGCTAAAAGGGCAATAAGTGTGTTCATGGGCCTGAGCCCAAAAACATATATTTTACTTGTTGATGTACCTACTCAAGTGGCAGTGAGCCGTGTCACTAAAGAAAATCAAATCCAACAAGGTAGGGTCATTTTCAATCCTTTGACTGATATCTTTGCATTTCTTGTTCTGCTTTGCAATCGGTTTGACTCTACAAGATCTGAATTTTTTGTAAGGACAGGGATTAAGGTCATCATGGAGGTTTCTCAAAACGATGTTTTTGAAATGGCATTTTCTTGTGAGAAATTGCAAATTTTGAAGAGGGATTCCTCAAGGCATTTTTGTAAAATCTGAATATTGTCAGGAATTATGGCTGAATTATGTCGACCATTGTTGCCTTTATGGACATCTGTCACACTTCTTGTCTCCTGAAATTTGGTCATCTAACACTGAATTGTTCTTCTATTAGATACATTGTTCATGCCAAAATCTTTCCTCCATTGCCACTGTCAGAAGAACTGATTTTGTAGCAAAATATGCTTCAATGGTTTTTTTTCTGCTGCTGAGGAATAAAGCATCCAGTTGGATCCATATTCATGTCAAAAGAATTTCTCAGGCCATCTGAAAAATATGGAAAGAAATTGTAATGCAAGTTTGAGATGAAAAACAAAAAGTGCTCTATTTGTTTTTATAATATAAGGAGCTCGGTATTATCATTAATGATAGGTGGCGATTTCACTCTCCATAGTGTTCAACCCACAAAGTAATCACTATATGAAAATACTAGCTTGATAAAAAAAATCAGTTTCCATACTATTTTAAACTTACTTAAATTTCCTCCCCCATCGTTTCTGGTCAGAATTTGTGCATTCATATGATATTTAAAAATGGATCAGATTTTTCAATACATTTACATTTAAATATAAAGAACTAATAAACCCTGTACATCTCTTACTTCTAGAGACTTGCTGTCCATCTGAAATAATATACTTCTATATTTGAAGTCCAAATTATATTTTTATTAAAGTTTAATGTTCAATTCCATTTACTATTTCAGATAAATGTACTATTTTTCAATGCTTAATTCTAAGTATACTAACTGTTCTATTATTATAAGATCAATCCTCCCAGGCATTATTTCCTCCTTTAAGAGGCAGTGTAGTATATGTTCATTCGTCATTTATACTATCAAAATTATCTGACTGGAGGAAGCATATTATTGCTAGTAAAAATAAGATTAAAGTTTTTCTTTTTTACTAGCCACCAAAGTTTCGTGAACTGACTAATAATAAAATAAAAAATACTGGTACTTGTACAGTTTAATCAAGTCATTAAAAAATGAAAATATTGAAAAAAAAAAAAAAAAAAAAAAATTTAAATTGTACATATCCGTTATGGAATGAAGTTCTTTGAAAAGAAATTTCACTTGATTTCATCAAGTAGTTTTTTATTTATTTATTTTTTATTTTATTTTATTTTTATTTTTTACAGCGAAAAACAATTATACTGAGCAAAAGTTTTGAGGAAGAAAAGATGGGTAGGAAGTGTCAGCACTTTAAATTGAGTTATCTCCCCGTGGCATGTTCACAAAATTTCAAGATGTCTTCCTTCAACGCATTGTCATAAAAACATGTTTTTCCGCTGTAAAAAAAAAAAAATACTTGATCAAATTAAGTGAAATTTTTTTCAGAGATCTTCAGTCCGAAACGGATATGTACAATATAACCTTTTTTCGATATTTTCATTTTTAATGTCTTGATTAAACTGTACAAGTGCCAAAATTCTTCTTCAGCAAAGTGTTACCACTGTCTACCAAGAGTTGCATCTCTCAGGCATATGTACACAGTGATGATGCATGGAAGTGAAACCTGGCCAATAGAGGTTGAGGATATGCATTGCATGGAAAGAAACAATACGAGAATGATACAATGGATGTGTAACATGGCTCTTCTTGACATGCACAATTCTGATGAATTCAGAAGGAGATAAAATCTGGACAATATGTGTAGAGAATAGGAAACCAGGTATGGCCATGTTGAAAGAATGGAAGAAAGTTTTTGGATTAATTAAATATAGAACACTTGAAGTGGTAAATTCAAGTCACAAGGAAAGATCAAGAAAAACATTGAGAAATGATAAAGATTACTTGAGTTTAGGATAAATAAAGACCTGGCCAGAGCCAAGTTAGTTTAGAAGTCAATTTCTAAAAGCCGTTCAACACATGTGAGCTTGTTAAACTGATGTTAAACCAATTATGATGATGATAAAATCTGGAACATCATGAAAAATTTAACTTGAAGCGTATAAAATCGTTAATTTTGACTAAATATAATATTTTACTTTATTTTATTATGTTCATTTTTAGGGATGGCTGTGATGTACTGTTCCAGAATCTGAAACAACAAAATATTCCATATTGATCTTCTCAGCAGGCCTTGGAGATATCATCAGTGAAATTCTAGAGCAACAATCTAAGATTTATTCCAACATGAAGATTGTTTCCAATTTTATGAAATTTGATGAACAGGTATGAAACAAAAATGGTTTTATGTTTTTTATGAGTTTTTATAGCAGTTTTTTGGTTTTTTTTAATGCTTTTTCTGTTTTTTTTTTTGGTTTTTTTTTTTTGTTTTTTTTTTTTGTGTTTTTTATGGTTTAAGAAGAAAAATACCAAAACAAATTATGTCTGTGTGAAGTGTGATCCCCCCCCCCCTCGCTTAACTGTAGAGGACCTTCTATAAATGAGAAGGAGCAACAATGGCTTTGACCAGAAAAAGTTCTGTTTTGATAAAAAGCAAACAATGATTATCTCAATCAATACAGGTTTCATAACTTACAGAAACTGAAGATTGTCGTATTCTCTGTGTTTGAACAGTTCCTTAAAGTACTACAAAAAGAAATGATTGAAAATGTCCTGTGGCATTGGTTGAAGAAATGATGGAAGAAATCCTCTTCAATGAAAGTTCCAAAATGAGGAAATGCACGAGATAGCAAATCTACCTAATGTGAAAATCTTTTGAACTCCTAGCAGAAATCCATCAAATAACAGCTTGTTGATTAAATTATTGACAAGGAGAAAACACTGTTTACAAAGAATTTCTTACAGCTATGGAGGTGTGATTGCTAGTAGAATTTAAAAGGTCATTTCAGGTTATGGTCTTTGCAGGAAAAGCTTTTAAGGAGTATGAATCTGATTAAATACCTAGCATTATGTGGAAACAAACACTAGCTTCATATATATAGACAACTGTTTCAGAGAAAATAGAACTTGTATTCATAATGGTTATAGTTTAAATATTTGCATGTGTAGAGACGAACTGAAATAGGGTGAATTAAAAACAGTTGAATTTTGGTGTTGGAAATTATTTGGCTTTAATATGAAGTTCCTTATGAAGTTTGAATTGTCATTGTAACTTCATTATAGCTATAAAGATTTACATGCATCACTTTTTTTTCTTTTTTTTTTTCTTTTTTTTTTTTTTTCCTTACATCATGCTGATTAGAACAACAGAGGAAGTATTCAAATAGCGAGGAGCTATAAATTTGATAGCTTGGGCAAAGTTATTTTTCAAGATGACAGGGTGGAACACGTGTAAGAGTATTCATTCTTTTGAAGGACAATGCCCAATATGGTTCATTTTTGACAACTAAAAATAAAATGAACTAATGTTTTAGATTATCTTTATTTCGCTTAACTTTTCTAATCTTTCCAATTCGAAAAACTGATTTTCTTTCTTTTTCAGAATCTTAATGATTGGTTTTGAGGATGAAATTATTCATACATTTAATAAAAACGAAAATTGTATTCACAAGTCTGCCTACTTTGATCAATTGAAAATGCGTACGAATATCATCTTAATGGGAGACTCGTTAGGAGATTTATCCATGGCGGAGGGAGCCCAAGAAAACACAGCCCAGCTCAAGATTGGCTATTTGAATGAAAAAGTAAGATTGTCTTCAAATAATCTCTCTCTCTCTCTCTCTCTCTCTCTCTCTCTGTCAATGAAATTTAGTAGGATTTGTAACAGATACATGACATATCTATTTTGTTTGTGTGTATGTATTAGTCTAATAAGTTGTGATTTTGTTGGTATAAACAGACATATTGATGTACAGGTGACTAGCACATCACTGGTATACGCACACATAACATGCTGATTTCCACCCACTCAGCTATTTTTCAAATCAATTTGAGTTGAGACATTAATGGAAACAAACTTAATTCATTTCTTATTCTAGTTTTGGTGGGAATTGTATTGAAAGATCTGAAACTAGATTACCTCTCTACCATGACATCTGCAACTCTCTTTGTTCCAGTATTCTCTTTGATTTATATTTTATTGGAGATATTGGTGTTTTACATCGAAGATGTGTCTCCTTTCTTATTCAGTTTCAACTTACCAAGTTATCTTTTCATCCTGACGTCCATTCAGATTAATTATCTCGCAAGTAAAGATCCATAACACTATGAAGACCAATTTTTAATCTCTGTGGATTATCCCGATGGTGGTTTTTCATGCAAGCAATTGGACTCCTAATATGCAACAGTGATTTAGATTCTTATTTAGAATTTGATTTAATTAAAAAAATAAAAATAAGGAAACATGTTTATGATAAATGTACTCGTCATGGAATGAAGATGTCATATTCCAAAAATCATAAATTAAGTAGTTCTTTTTTTTTTTTATATAGAAAATCATTTCTTACAATTTTTAGCGAGTTTAAGAGTAAATATGTGTCTATTATAAGGCTGATTTTGATCTCTATAGTTCAAATCAAATTGTCTCACCCTTATTTATAAAACCTGAGCAATCAAAAAATAGCATCTTGTTTCCTTATAAAATTTGATTTTTTTCATTAAAAAAACTGCTTGATCAATTTACGTGATTTTTTGAATATGACATCTTTGTTTGATGACGAATACGTACATTTTTTTTTTTTTTTTTTTTTTTTTTTTTTTTTTACACAGTGATCACCACTTATCAAGGCCCGGAAGCCACTCAGGGATAAGGGTTATTGCAAGTACATTACGTTAGTGTGGAGATTTGATGAAGTGTTTACTTAAGGGGGCAGTTCATTAGGAATTTGTTAATGTTGGACTTGAAGACATCCAAGTTGTAGTCCGGTGCAGGCAGACGGAACAGTTCCACAGGCGTGCAGTTCTATGAAAGAAGCTTTGTTCATGGAATCTGTGTTTTGATTTAGGCACAGATATAGAGTGGGGGAAATTTTTCACAGTGGATTCAGCTAGACGGGTGTTTTTCATGAAAGATTGGCGAGGGGGGACCAGATATTGGAGTTCAGACGAGCACCTGCCATGGAAATAACGATAAAACAAGGATAGGCTCGCAACGTCTATTCTGTGGGAGAGAGGTTGCAAGGTAGAGAAAAGGGCATCCCCCACTAAGCCACGAAGTCTATTTTGTACTCTGTCAAGGCAGGATAGGCTGTTTTTAGTAGCTCCTGCCCGGATATGGCAACAGTATTCCATCCTTGGACGTACTTGGTTTTTATATAGATAGAGAATTGCATCAGTAGTGAGATATCTTCTGGAGCGGTAGAAGGATCCCACCATCTTTCCAGCGACCTTGGCAACAGACTTGATGTACGTGTTCCATTTTAGATCAGGAGTAAAGGTCAAACCCAGAAGCTTGTCAAAACACGGGGCCTCACCCAGACGAGAGCCATCCATCACAATTGATGCCAGATGGGGATCAGAGCATTGATGATGTAAGGATAGGAGTTTGGTTTTGGATGCATTAAAGGTAACCAGCCACATCTTCCCCCACTGAACCACACACTCGAGATCAGAGGAGAGAGAATCAGAGAGAACTTTGTCATTTACAGCCTTTGATGTGTTGCCGCAGATGGTTGTGTCATCAGGAAGAGAGTTGGGCCCAGGATTGACCCTTGAGGGACTCCAGCATTTATATTGCAGGCCTCCGATTTTTGTCCATCTACCACTACTCTTATGAGCCTATTGGAGAGAAATGATTTAATGATTGAGAAAACATTTCCAGTTATACCGTAGCTGGAAATCTTGTGAAGTAGACCCTTATGCCATACTTTGTCGAAGGCCTTTGATATGTCAAGAGCAATTGCCCTAGAAAGGAAGCCTTTGTCAAGAGATTCACTAATCCTGTGGGATATAACCGTCAGCACATCTGCGGTAGATCTTGCAGAGTGGAAACCATATTGTGTGTCACTAAGAATTATTCCTGCTGAGGTGGTTGACTATTTCTCTATTTAATATGGATTCCAGCAACTTACTCATAGCACACAGGAGACTTATTGGTCTGTACTGAGAGGGAGATGACTTATCACCTGAATTCTTAAATACAGGGCAAACTGATGAGGTTTTCCAGGGAGTCAGAAAGCACTTCTTCTTAAGGCAGTGCTTAAATAGTTTCGTAAGTATGGGAGCAAGTTCTGGTTGAAGCTTTTTAACACTATAATTGGGATACCATCAGGGCCAGTTGCTTTACTGGAATCTAGGTTCTTGATTAGCTTGGCGACCTCATGCACGGATATTTGTATGTTACCTAGCTTGTTCTGTGTTATAGGAGGAAATATGGGGAGTTGATGGCCTTCGTCGCATAGGGTAGAATTAGCTGCAAAGTTCTTTGCAAATAGTTTGGCCTTGTCTGACGCTGATGAGATAACCTCTGGTCCATTGATGATAGTTGGAATAGAACGCACGCTTCTGTTCAGGATCCTATTTGTTATTTGCCAAAACTGGTGGGAACCAAGCCGCTGATCAGCTACCTTGGATTTAACAGACTGGGCATATAGCTCTCTTGCATTTTTTATTACTCTTTTACAGTGGTTGCTGGCAGTCCTGAAAGCAGCTTTAGTCTCAGTGCATCTATTACGTTGGTAGCTATGGAAAAAGTGATTTCTGTGTGCAATAGCAGCAGCACATTCTGGGGAGAACCATGGCTGGCTGTTAGGTTTTTGTTGGAATTTTTTAGATGGTATGAATTGGTCTATGCCTACAATTAACCATTCGGTCAGATCTGATACTATAGAAGACACTTCCTTTTTAAACATGGAGTGCAGAGGTAAATCAGATATGAATGTACGGAAGCTATCCCAGTCAGCCATAGAGTATCGGTATACAGTACGGTGGAGGGGTACGTCTGGGGACTTCTTACATTTCGTTTTTATCTTAACTGATACGACGGAGTGGTCGGAGGATCCTAGAGGAGAATGAATGGAACTTGAACATAGCTCAGGAGAAGTTGAGAGAAAAAGGTCTAGGAGGCTTGCATATTGACCGGGTGTATCAGGCACACGGGTGGGTTCACAAACAATCTGAGTGAGGTCATAAGCAATGGCAAAATCATGACAAAACCTCCCCTCATCGTCTGTCTTATTTGAATGGGTCAGCCATTCCACGTTATGGACGTTGAAGTCACCACATATGTGGATGTTAGCTAAGGGATGTGCAGACAGTATGTGGTCTATTTTCTCAAATATGCTCTTAAAGATAGTAACTCCGCTGTTGTGGGGCCGATAGAGGGCAAATATAAATACAGTGGTGTTAGCAAGTGCAACCCTGAAGCACATATAGGGTAAATTAAGATCTTCTCTAGAGATATCCCTGCCACACGGGAAGCCATCAGGCACATATTCCATAGCCATGGCGATCTTGGGGGGTCAGATTTAGCTGTTAAGTTAGAGTATCCGTTAATTATGAACTCATCTAGGGAAGTGGTCGGCCCTATTCAAGTTTCACTTAGAAATAATATGTTCGGTTTCGTCTCCTGTGATTTGGTTTCAACCTCTGGAAGGTTGGAACGTAGACCCCTGATGTTGGAGAAGGAGACCTGGTAGTAGGGGTCTACGTTGGAAGATGGGGTTCTAGGTTTAATCGAGTTTTTATTCTGGAGATATTTCATGTTGAGGTTTTGGGATTTGTGGAATAGGTCGGCATACTTGGTTAGAGCAGTACAGAGAGGGAAAGTAAGAGAGAAAAAGACAGGAAAAATTTTTTTTTTTGTAGCACACGAAAAGGTAAAGCCGTAACAATTACCCACTAGTATGGCATCGAGAGGCCCCACCAGAGACTACTGCATGGTCCAGATCCACTCACCAAATGGCAATACAGCAGTCCCAGTACTTTGCGCCTGCTGATAGGACAGCCTCCTTAGTGGTTAATCCAAGGTTCGGGTCCCTGACTATCAGGCGGATAACATCAGCCCAGACAAAACGTTTACCTCCAGCACCCTTACTAGTGACATGGCCACAAGGACAGACAGGGACAGAAAAATTTCCGACATCTCAGACTACTGTTCACCAAGTACTACCGACCTTTAAAGCAGCTTTTTCTTCACCCTTTGTCATAAAAATTTGTATTTTTTGTTTTTTAATGAAGTCAAATTCAAAATAAGAACAGTATTCTGTTGCTTCTTTTCTCATAGATATTTTATTTTTGTTTAATGTAACTTACTGCTCTTTCTACAGATTCAGTAAAAAGAGAAAGATCTGATCTGCTTATTTTTCCACATCACACTAGTGACTTCCTGTTTCTGACATAACTGTTTGGACTAGTAGAAAGACCTGATGTTGTTTTGGGTTATAATGAGGAATACTGTCCTTTTTTTTTTTTTTTTTTTTTTTTTTTTTTTTTTTTTTTCACTGTGCTCTTCACACCATATTTCTTTTCTTTTTTATTCTTTCCCACCCCTCCTCTAAGAAAATCATAAGCGATCTGAATACATACATATGGCATAGCTTTCATTAAAATTAAATATGCTTAGTTTTAAGGGAATTCTTCTCTCTAGTTCTCTTAGAAGGATGGGGTGGCATAGAGATTCAGCAGATTAAGGGGCATGTAAAGAATTGTCCATTTCCATTGTTTTCCCTTAAGAATTTCATATATATGATTTAAATTTCATCAAAATATGATATATTTGACGTTTGAAGAGGGGTTCTGCCCCATAGCCTCCCTTTGAGGTGGAAGGGGCACTTAAAGATTCTGAACAACTTTCATTTTCTTCCTCAGAAAATGTTACATAAAATACTTTGTTTTTATGTAGATTCTCTAAACTTTCTTTCTATAAAGAACACGTACACATACACATTGATATTTATTATAGTGTAAATCGAATTACAATTCTTTGCATGATATTTATTTGTGCATTAAAAAATTATTTTATTTTTTTACAGGTTGATGAATCTCTTGAGACGTATAAGAAATCTTATGATATTGTTTTGGTTAAGACTGAAAATGTAAACTTGGTCAATGCTATTGTTTCAAAAATTGTCCAATGAAAAAAAAAAAATGCCAAACAGAAAGAAAAAAAAAAAAATTGAACTTAAAAGAAAAAAAAAAGAGCCTCCCCCCCTTCCCCCGTAAAGAAAGTTAAAATACAACTTTCTTGGAACTTAAAAAATGTATCAATATTTCGGAGATGAATCTTTATTGCCTTTATTTAGATGTTTCAGACTGTCACCATTTTTGGTCATTGTCATTTTTATAAGGTTACCAACCGCTGTAAGAGAAAATGTGAAGAGTGCCACAGCTGAAATGTTATAACAATAACAGAGATAAGGAAAACCATCTGAAAGATGGAAATAATAAACTTAAAATTTATTACACAATTTTTCTGCTCCAATATTTTATTTCAGTTTACATGTTTCAGGTGATGGTTATCAAAATGGACTAGTTTTAGCAGCTGCCTTGTTATGTTTATTTTTTACGTTGTAGATAAATAATTAAATAAAATTTTAAAAAGAAAGAGACCTTTTATTTTAAATTCATAAAATCATATAGAATACTCGGGTGCACTACAACTCATCAAAAGTAAATCTATTGTACATAGCATTATTTATTAATTGCATCTCCTAAAATCTGCTAAGAAAGAGACCAAAATATGTTTGTTGAGGAATTCTTAACTTCTGTTTATTCACTGAGGTTACATTCTGAATGCACAGCTGTCAACCATTCCTAGTTTGTCAGAATGTTATTCTCTCCATCATTCTTGAATGAAGGCCTTCCTTGTCTAACACTAAAATAATGTACAATTGTATAAATTGCATTTAAGAACAATTTGCAGTTTGATTTCAGGCAAATATTGTAGAGTAATTCTTTTTAATTAAGTCTGAATAAAAAAAAAAAGTAGTGCACGCCATATTTGTTTACTTGTTTCTACTCGTACAAAGCAAAATAAAAAAACTTTACAAAAATGCAAAACCAAATAAAGTAGACATAAAAAAATGTTACATATCAGTGTGATAATCTAAAAGAAGTTCTGTAAACATCATGCCAATTTGCGGTTGTTGTAAATATAATCAATTTTTTACTATATAGTATTTTTCTTGTCAGATGCTTAAAAGGGAAATTGGTGAAGATTGTAAAACCCTCAGTATTTGAGCATGGCTTTCGAGAGGACGTTGCGCTGTTTTTGCACATATCGGAAACCTCTCTTTTACTTTAGGGTGGCAAAGTGCCATACCAAGGGAGATAACTTGTATTAATTTATTTGTAAAACATTTTCATTGAAAGAAACAAAGAAAAACAACACGGAAAATCAAATTACATTGGTTATTTGAATAGGCGATGATTTGTGTGGGAAGGGGTCCTAGAACTTAGTTGTAAAAAAAAATTGGGTTAACTGCCCTAAAATGCAAAAATGCATCAGAAATGGAGAGGTCATTTTACGTTAAATTTATATGTGAGACTGATTTTCTGCTCTGAATGGTTGAGTTCATGAAGGGCACCAACAGTCAGCATTTACCCTATTTCCTTCCATACCTTCACTTGAGTTTTCCTTGCTTTGTTTCTTAACATGAAAAAAAAATCTTTAAATTGAGTTGTTTAAAAAAAATATATAAAAAATAAGTTGCAATAAGTTATCTCCCTTGAGGTGACACTTTGCCACTTTAAAGACCACTTCTGCTCGTCTTGGTGGCTATTATGATCACAACACTTCAGCTGTTATATCCCATAGTCTTCTTCAGGTGCCTTTTGTTGCAGTCAGTCATCCATTAATTGCTAACCGAACCCTTTATTAAATCTACATCAGGATTGTGCTTATTCCATACTCTGGTTTTTATTTAGAAGTCAACTTAAAACTTTTTTTTAAATATATAGACACATTTTTATGATGTATATACTCACCACAGAACAAAGACATCATATTCTAAAAATTATGTACATTGATCAAGTAGTTTTTTTGTTTGTTTGATTTTTTTTTTTTTTTTTTTAACTTAGAAAATCAAATTTCATGACAAGCGAGATGAATGTTGGGAGCCGCCATGTATTTTTAAAATATGTTAAAATTCAAGGGCAACAATTCCATTCGACTACAGAGATTTTTTTGTATTCAAAATGATTAATCGCTAAAAGTCGTAAATTTGGATTCTTTTAGTAAAAAAAAATATATACTTGATCAAATTATGTTATTTTTGGAATATGAGATCTTCGTTCCATGGTGGGTACATACATCATAAAGATTTGTCTGGATTTTTTTTTTTAGTTGAATTTCATTTTATTTTTATATTTTTGTTATTTTTATTTTTTATTTTTTTTAAACCTCTCGTATCAGTTAGTGTTTTTTAATTTGGCAACAATTCAACACATAGTCTAGCAGATAAAAACATTGATTAAAAAATATTCTAGTGTTGTAAATTTACATTTGTTCACTGCACAGGTCATGATTGTCTATTTATTATCTTGATACAAATTCGATGGTTAGTGGCATAGGTTCAATCTTGTGGTCTAAATGCTGTAATAGCCAACATTCTAGTTTAAACAGCTTATTTCTGTTCATTAGGTTGCAGTGTTTATTCCTGTTTTGTGTTAGTCAATAATGTTCCATAATGTTTTAAACACACCAATAAAGCAACATTCTTTACCCAGGTTATACATACACACAAATGATATGCAGCACAATACAATGTTTAGGTGCATCTGTTTGTTGCTCTTGTATAAACACGTATCAACATCCATAGCTGTGGTTGAAAATGGATTTCCTTTCCAAATAACAGTACAACTCTGAGATTTAAAACAAGTAATATTTTATTTTGTGAAATTAAAACAATCTTGCAACAATAACCACAGCTCTCTCTCAAACCGAATGCTAAACGATAGTGGCTGTCAGGTTGGGCCCAAATGCCCATCTCTTTTTAAGACAGATAAAAACAAAAATTTCCCACTTATTTGGTTCACTGTCATTAGCGGTAGGTCACACAGCAAGTCCATTTGAGAATTGTCAGCTGTTAATCTATGTACATAGTAACTAACTAACCAGGGAGCCCATTATCTGGAATGAACATAACTTCAGTTAGATCTCAAGTGGTCTGCCTTCTTGGCATAAACCCTCGTTTTACAGAAGTCATTATTTTTGAAAAGGGATAACCAATTTCTTAGGTGTCCCTTTCTCTTAGCTCAAATATTTTTACCATTGCAAAGATGCTAAACCTGCAGAATTATGTATGTTTACAATGTGAATTTAATCTTCTGTAGAAACTTTAAAAAAATCTCACTGATATGAGATATTTAAAAAGTGTGAAATGTGAGCTGTGTGTCCCAGTAGATTAAATAAAGCGTTCCGGAAAATACAACAGCTGAAATGTTGCAAATGTAACCAGGATGAATTTACAACCTGTAAATCAATGGTCTTTATAAACCTATTATTGTACTTATATTTGTGGTCAGAATTATTTTCTGGTAATTTGTAAATGTTGCAACCATGTAAGAATATGAGAAAAAAAATTTAGGTGTTAAAGTAAATTTATTTTCATTATACAAATATTAATAAGGAACAATTTCCATTAAAAATCCAGTTAGTTTTATTCATCTAAAATTGAGAAAAGCATGCTTCACAAAAGCCGTAGCAAAATAAAATGGCAACCGAATTGTAACTGATGTTGTTCTAAACAACAAAATTCAAATTTTAACTGTAAATGATTTCTTATTTCATAATATTTACTAGTAATAGTATAAATTATTAATATTTACTTAAAACACCACCACAAAACTACTTTAAATGCCTCGACAAAATTTTTCTTGTGTTCTTCCATGGATGCAATCTTTGTAAATCATTTTGTTTGACATTTAATGTCTATGAAATTAACTGCTGTCTAATTGAAATGCCATGTTGCTCTGGTAATTATTAAAATATCCTACCTCGCAAGAATGAATGTTTATTTGATAAAAGATCATGGGTACATTGTTAAAAATCTTGATCTCAATTTCTATGCAATTTTTTTTATATAGAGAATGTCTTAGTGCCCATTGTCTTTTCTTTTTCAAATGATTTTTTTCATTAAAAACACGTCTTGATACGAATTTTATTTTTACCTGCATCTCCTCATTTATAATAACAAAGCTTTTCATGTAACATTATTTGCAATTTTAAATGCATTACTACAAAAAAACGAATCTCATCCACTTTTTTAATCCAGAAAAGACACATTTCTGTTTAAATTACTGAATGTGAGTTCTGCTTTTTGGTCGAAATCCATTTTTTTTTTTTTTTTTTTTTTTTCTAAAAACTGATTTCTGCCTAATCACCTCCTTAATTTTTTTTGTCCTTATTTGGCTGGATTTTATTCTTTTTAGCTTTCTCTCTATATTGTTATGTTCTACTTTTTCCACTTTTAACAGTTCTCTCTGAAAACGGAAAATCTTAATTTTGCCATGAAGACTAATACTTCAAACAATTCATAACGAGAGTATGGGAGACTTGTTTCAGCAAAGAATAACTTCCTGTCTCTTTCTGTCCACATGAGCACTCAGTGTCTTCCTCTTTATTTTGACTTTCTTGCACACCAAAATTGATATTTCACTAATTAAACATTTTTCAAATTATTTTAAATATATTTTACTACTTATCACTAGAACAGCATTCAAATTGGTTTTATAGGGTAGAATGATAAAATTATTGCCCTAAAGAAAACAATGCTACAGTTTTATTTTAAAACGTTTATTGAAAACATCAATTCAGGTAACTTATGAAGTAGAGCTGACATCTATTCAGTGTAGCCACCTTTAGCCTCAATCACCGCCTCAATATGGGTCTGGAACTGGGAGCATGACTTTTCCACACATGCTGGCAGATAGTGGCAATCAGGCTAGCTTTGGTGTTGTGGAAGGTCGTTGATGATGATTTTGACATATGACCAAATGAAGTCCAGCAGGTTCAGGTCAGGGAAGTGGGGGGGGGGTACAAAGTCGTAGCACTCTTTCTGAAGCCAAGCCGGAGTCTCTTTTGATTTGTGAACTGGTGCCAAGTCTTACTGCCACACCCAGGGTCTGTTAGCAGCTACTTGATTGCACCAGGGGATCACCACACTCTGCAGCACATCCAGGTACACTTTGGTGTTGACTTTCGCGCCGACTTCGAATATGTGAGGTGGCATGATGTGTCCCTCATTTGAAACGACACCAAAGACCATAGCCGTGGCCCGAAACTTTGTTTTCATCAGCCTGAGCATGCCCTAAAGCGTTGAATCATCTAGATTTGCATTTTGAGGGTGCTGGCAATGGTCCTGTTATCATAACTTGGATCAGTAGAGCATCTTCGATCTCGCTCATTGAACATTGTCACTTTCGGACATGATAGAAGGCTCTTGGAAATTGTACACAACTGACCAACTAGTAGATGGTCTGCAACAGAAAAAGAAAACCAGTTTTCATCAAACGGAAATGGAATCATTTCGTCTTTTCTAGTGTGACAATTTTATTGTTCCACCCTGTAGTTATTGTTTGGACTTTTTTTTTTTTTTTTTTTTAACTGACCGGTGTGGTGTGGGAATTCATTTCAATTTTAGCTTTATTTGCTATTGGCTACTCATCCTTGATCTTCATGGATTGAATTCAGAAGTTTTTTTTGTTTTTTAATGATTTTATGTACTGGAACAAAGAAATTGTTGTAAACACATATCAGTGATATTGCAGTATTTTTTTATTACCCATTATTTTAGTATTTTGTTAGCTTTTGATATTGAATGAGGTTGCATTCTTTTGAAACTTGCAAAATCTTATCCTTTCATTTGATTGATCAACCAAATATTTCAGGAATTTGAAATAATTGCAATATTTTGTTTTTCTTACCATAAGTTTACATGGAATACTATCAAGTAAAACTTATGATTGAACTTTCATACATTGAAATTAAATTAAAAATTCATCAAATTTGTTAGTTGGGTTTTTTTTTTGTTTTAGAAAAAAAAAAAAACTTTCCACCTTACAAAATGTAGAAATATCAGATTTCCAATTGCAAGCACCAATCTAAAAAAAATGGTTTTGTTTAAAAGTCTATTAATCATTAGAGAATTGAGACCATAGAATTATTTTCTAGATAATTAGCTGTTAAAGGCACTCACATGAGCCATAGAAACTTGTCTACAATTGGATAGTCAATTAGTCATAATTTCATAGTAAACAAATTTTAAAAATCATGAATTTTACTGCAACAATTGATAGTTTCCACGAATTGAGAAGTATTGATTAAAAAAAAAAATATTATACAGGTCATATTACATTTTATTTAAACATTAATTTTATTTATTAATTTTTTTTTAAATTTCAAATATTGCAAATTTGTTTTTTATATATTATTGGAATCCTTTGAGATGAGTAATTTGTATATTTTATTTATTTATTTATTTGTGGACTGTTATCCTCACCTTCATAGTTGTTGCTTCACGACGTTTCAGCCAACTATTCCTCTGGCCTTCTTCAGGTGGTTAACCATGATCGGATAGGAATGTGGAATCTTTTAACTGTATCCTTAGTTAAGACACTCAGCATTCCTATCTCATCATGGTTAACCACTGAAGAAGGAATAGTTAACAGAAACGTGGTGAAACAACAACTATGAAGGTGAGGATAACAGTCCACAAATAAATAAATTAAATATAGATTATTATTATTTTTTCTTTTATACATATTTCCTTTTTCTTGATATTTTTAATGATCCTTTTTAGAAGTTACTAGTTTTCTTATATGCACTATTTATCCTATATGCAACAAAACCTCATGATTAAATATTGTTAATTATGAATGCATTCTTTGAAACCTTTATGAAAATTCAATAATGTTCTATACAAAAGTCAACACTTTGTACAAGTAACTGAAATTCAATAGGAAAAAGAGAAGTGTACTTTCTTTTGTGGCGTTTTTTTTTAAATCCTTTTCCGCCAAATTGTACTTTCAAGTTGCCTTTCAAAAAAACAATTTGTTACTCTTATGGCTTATCAGCCCAACTGGTCTTCAAAGTAGAGGTTTATGCATGGTTCAATCAATAAATGAAGGGTTTGTTTATGTTTGTGCATCAGTTGCATGCTAACTTCCATCACATGTAGGTTTCATGATTAAAAAAAATATTTATTGCATAAAAAAATTCTGGTGGTATAGGGTTAATTCTTAAAAAAAAAAAAAATGCAAAAAATTTTTCTTGTCTGTTCACCTTTATTTTTTAATGTAAAATGTTTGAATTGGATTCTCCGCCCAAAATCTGTTAAAGTTGTTGAGCTGTTTTACTTAAAATGTTATGAATCATAATATTTTTGTAAATTCCAAAGGACTAATTTATTTCATGCTCTTTTTCTTAATAAAGATTTTTAAATGAAAAAAAAAAATCTTGTATTTTAATATAAAATGAAAAATCTCAATTGCACTATAGTGCATGTGTGATACTGTCTAAACGCTAACGTCCATATCATAGTTTTTCTGCTGAAGCCGAGTTTATCAGTTGATGTCAGCTCATCTTGATCCCCTAAAGTTCTCTTGATCTGCTCAGAGCCGCAACCTGCATTCTGCTGCGCGCTCTATGAAAGAGTAGCCTGATTAAGTGCTCACCCAACACAAAGGCATGCTCTCTCTCCTTTCTCCAATCTGCCTTAATGACCTGTTCACCTCCTTTTATGTCTTACTTAAAAAAAAAACAAAAAAAAACTGCCTTTCCTCATCATGCACTCCAAGTGCATAAATGAGTCAGCCATTTTGTCTCTCTTCTTTCACATGAAGCAACACATGTAAGCCCTTCATTTTGTTTGCAGATACACCACATGCTGTGTCCAAATCGCAACTGTCATCAACCGTCACAAACCCAAGGATGTCCGCCAACTGTTACAAAACTCATTGTTACACCTAACATTAAATCTAAACATTAATCTCCATTGTTCGATCCTTTTGTCCTCAGTATTGCCTCGCTTTAATAATCCTATTTTAGTTCCTTTTGTGTACGTTGGTGAACAACTTCTTATACCTTTGTTTTACTGATAAACTTATTTCTTCGTTTTCTTTTTGTTATATTTCTTTTTCTCTTTTTTTTTTCTTAATTCCTAACACTTTGAGGGGGAGCGCTGATAGTATCATGCATGAATTGTACACAGTTGTACACAGAACTGATATTGAACGAATTGAATGACATCCAAGTGACTCCCTACAAATGCTTTAATTTTGCTACCTTGGTGATGCCATCAAAACACAGAGATGCTAGTGTGATTGCAAGAGTTTAGAGTGGGTGGAGAAAGTTTAGGGAACTGCCATTACTAATCAGAAAAACGTTACCACTATTAAAGGAAATGTGATTATGTATGAAAGTAAAATCTGGCCAGTAAGGGTTGAGGACATATATTGTATGGATAGAAATGATATGAGAATGATCTGACAGCTATGTAATGTGAATCTTAAAAGCAGTATTAAATCTGGTGACCTCAGAGGAAGATTAAATCTGGACAATATAGGAAGATGTGTGTAGAGCAGGAAACTTCGAAGGCATCACATCATTGAACGAATGGATGAAAGTTCTTGGGTCAGTAGGTGCAAAACAGTTAAGGTAATGAATATGCATACATACAAGTTCCTCACAAGAATATGATTGGTTGATGCAAGCCAAAATACAGACGGGTATAGCAGCTTAAGAGAGATGTCAAAGGATATGCCTAAAGCATATTACCAGCTACAACTATGAACAAATGTTCATTAAATTAACTTACAAGATTATATTGCTTGATCACTGTAGACCAGACTACTCACCTACAATTATATCTTTCTCAGACAAGAGAAGGCCAAGGAAAACCTTGGAAGAAGTGAAAAATATACTTTTTTTTTTTTTTTTTTTTTTTTTTTGACATAGGAATAACCATTTATCAAGGTCTAGAGGCCACTCGAGGATGGGGGTTAATTAGTCAATGTGATTATAGCGTAGTAAACATAAGTAGTGAGAATTTTGTAAATTGGATTACTTGGGGGGACGATTCAGGTTAGTTTTGGAGTCAATTTCTAAAAGTTTAATGTATGCGAGCATGTAAAATGAAAGACTAATTATGATGTTGAGATATTCATATGAATTTTAGTCAAAATAAACTTATAAGCAGTTGCTAAGCTACATTGATGTATAAAGGTTACAAGCATATTGATTCAAACATAAAATTTTCTAACTTAATTTTGGGATCACGATTTCAGATATGGTACCTATTTTCACATCTATGTGTTTTCTTATTTCAGCATGCCTCGTCTTGACTGCAGCTATTTCACTCTTACAATGATTTCTAGCATCTAGATATTTTTGCCTATTTGTACTTGACTTATGATGGGTGATTCAACAAAATACATGCTGCCTTTCTACAATGGAAGGTGCACAATTTGAAGTGAACCATGGAGGAGAGTAGGGCTTGCTTTATTATTTCTGTGTGGGAACATGTGCTTCAATGCCTGCTTTGCACCATTCAGTTGTCTCATTGGCATACTGTTCAGCAGGAAGAGGAAGGGATGTTTCGGATGTGTCCTCTGATGGCTTGCCAATCAAACTTTTTCTAGTACCTTGTCACTTTGAGTGATAGCTCCTCAACTTAGGATCAGGAATTAAGGGTAGTGTCCACCGATGTCACAAGGTGATCAGTGTTTCTGAGTGGTCTATGTGCATTTGTTATGCGATCCTCAAGTACTGTGGCTAGGAATAGGTTTAGAAGTGAAACTTGCTTATCTTCATGATCTGGCAGGGGAGTCAGGAATGTGACTGTGTGTAAGCTACAGAGAAACTAGGAGTGCAGCTTTAGAAGCCAAGCCAATTATGGTGAATATTAGAATCACCAATCACATGTACTTGGGCATTTGTATCTAAGTAGTGTTGCATATATGCTATTAGACATGGTTAGGGTTCAGTCCATTTTACCACATACTCCATGTCCAAAGAGAGAATCAGAAGGATCTTAATCATTGCTGCTCTTCGAAGTGTTGCCATAGATGTTGTCTGTATACCAACAAATGATCTTAGAATATGATTTGCAAGGTCATTGATAAAGATCAGAAAAAGGGTTTAACCCAAAATAGATCCTTGAGAGAAAGGATTTGATGGTTGAGAGTACATTTCCAGATATTCCATAGCTAGTAATCTTGAAGTAGACATTTATGCCAAACCATATATGTCGAATTATTTTTTCTAGAAATGAAGCCCACATCAATAGATTCACTGATCTTGTGTGGTTATTACAGGCAACGCATCAGCTATCAATCTTGCAAGAGGAGAACCATACTTATTAGTGAGTAGGCGGTTTTTGTTGAGATGATTGACAACTTTGATTTATCACAGATTCAAGCAACTCGCTCATGACATACGGGAGATCAAGATGTAGAAAAATGATCTCCAAGATTTTTTATTATTGGCAGATTGAACATATTCTCCCAAGTGTTTTAAGCAATATTTGAATAAGAATAAGTTTCAGTTGCAGTTTTTTTAGCAGTAAGATTGAAATTTTGTCAACGCCAGTTGCTTAGCTGGTATCAAGGTTATTTATAAGTTTGGCAATATTTCAACACATATACATAATCTATATATATAAACGCGCAAATGTATGTGTGTATGTCTGCTAAAAACTTTCGACAGACGCAATGAAAATTCACAAACTCGGTATCCATCGGAGCTCCATCCTTTGCTCGAAAAATATCGAAAAATTGGCCAAAAACGTTAACTTTTTCACTCCGAAATCGACAATTTTCGACAGGGGGAGGGGGGTCAACAAAAAACGGTCCTCTCATGACAATGACCGATTCTACGCATGCATCAGATGACGTCATGACCTGATTTACTTTAAATAGGTGAAAAACTGAACAAATTTCATATGTCACATTAGCTCAGTTGATTAAGGCCTTAGTTCATTATCTAAACGTTTTGGGTTCGAATCGTGGTGTGATTTTTTTTTTTTTTTTTTTTAAATTTTAATTTTAATATCGAAACAGGCTTATTTAAGCCATTTTCATGTGTTCGTTTTTCTGTTTTCATCGTTCGTTTGCCTTACGTTAGTTTTTTTTCCTGCTTAGTGTTAACGCTGTGTTCTTTTTTTTGCTTCGCTTATAGCACACAAACCTACATCGTCGTCGTAACGCTTGACGACTTCCGGCCGCGCACCTGTCAATTTGGTTCTTAAATAAATTCAAACATCTTTCACTAACTCATTCTGACTGGCCGATTTTATTTTCAAACTTCGCCTCAGGGATTCGGTCATACAGAAAAAAAAAAATCAACCTATATGTATACCATGTCAAATTCCACTCACATCATACTTTTATACATTAAAAAAAAAAAAAAAAAAAAAAATGCCTTATCAAAATATTAAAAAATAAAATAAAAAACATATCGCTAATATATAAGCTGAAACAGAGGCCCTGTTGACCCATAGGTATTTTTTTTTTTTTTTTTTTTTTTAACCCTAAACAAGGTGTATTGCTACTTGGTTGTAAGGAACTATTTAAGATCATGTCTAATGGGATTGCGAAGAGTTGAGTAGCAAAATGTCTGGTCACAATACATTTAAACTTCTGCAAGTCAGTACAGTCAGGGAAGTAGGAAACAGAATTCCAAGGGAAGAAACTATCAAAGTAGGCTTTCCAGCAACAAGGAACTTTAACAGTAGAAGGGAGAGATTTTGCTGCTTTTCTACATGTTGCTTTTTTCACCGATATTTTTGAAAGTCATCCATTTTTTCGATTGTCTAGCCTTAAATTGAATTTACATCACTTCCGGCGTTCTTTTTGCCCTTCACAGTACGGGTTCGAGCCTGCCTGCCACCACTTTTTTTTTTTAGGAGGAGGAGGGGGGGCACTCCTCCTCCTAAAAAAAAAAAAATAGGTCTCACATTATGCAACAGATGTTAAATAATGTGAGACCTATTAAATTGGTAGTTGGCATAAAATGACCAAAGGGTTGACATGCCCCAATAAAACTCCACTTTATTTTCAGTTCACAATGTATTCCTCACATAACATCAACAACAAATCTTCTCCCTCCGACTGAAAGATTTTCATAAATTCCCATTTACGGTTCTCAAATGCTGTTTTCAATTCAATTCGAAATCCTTGTTTTGCACAAATTCAACCAAATAACTAAAAAGTAACAAAGCTCTGATTTGGCAGAAACCAGTCTTTGGTTGATGCCTGTTAACAAATTTTATTTACAATCGATTTCATAGAGTTCTGTTTAATCCCAATTAGTAATTTGCCTAGCAACTGAATCTATTTCTGTGACGACAATAACTACTTTTCTAAATTGTTCAATGTTAATTTTATGATCCATAAATGGATATTTGGTGAGTTCAAACGGTTTTTCCAATTACATAGCTATAATAAAAATAAAGACATAAAAAAAATAAAATAAAAATATATTCAAACTATTACAAAATAAGTTGATGATCACCTCCACCCTCTCTAGAAAATGAGATGGAAGATTTTGGTGCTTGTGTTTATTGGCGATTTTTTTTTTTTTTTAAACTAATGCATTTCAGGTTAAATCATTACACACTTATGGATCATGTTGAAATTAGTATATTACGAAAAATGATCCAGGATCAAAATAATTACAAGTAAAAATGAAAATCAGCTTTTTTTTTTTTTTTTTAAATGTTGAAAAGTTTGCAAGATCCAGGGGGAGGTAACTGCAATCAATTTTTAATAAAACACATCTCGGAATGTAATTGTGACTAACTTAAGATAATTCTAGCGTATCACGTATTGGATCATTTTTCACAATTTTTTAACTTTCAACATGGCACTGAAGTATGTAATAATGTTTTCACCTAAAATGCGTTGGATTAAAACAAAAACAAGAACACCTTCAAACCAAATTTTTTTCAAAACAGATGTAACGAGAAAGTTGGAAGGTCATTATAAGGCTTTATTGAATAGTTATTCAAACAATGATAAATGGAATTTTAGAGTTAATTGAATTCAAAGAATTCTTTACCAGGAAATCAAAATGGATTAAAAGAAAAATGAATTTATTCAAACTTGCCATGATGTCACCTAATTTTATTAATTCTTCAAATTTAAGAAATATTCTTTGTTCCTTATAATATATTTTAGTTGAAATGCCTTAATTTATTGATATTGTTAAAATTGAAAGAAGGCTCAGTTTTTAGAAACCAAACTTTCCAAAATTGTTTATAACACAGAATTTCTGTAAAATACCATAGAGGTATTTGTTTTTAATTTGACCATTTATTTGCATTTCAGCTTAACACGGTTCAGCTATCTACAAGGTTGTTAGAGTGATGGTCTACGCTGTTGGGAGGTTCAGTAGGGTCTGTTGTCCCTTTGGTAGATAGAGTACATTGCGAGAGCGAGCAAGTTGTTGAGCAATGTCTTCAGCTGCTTCCAATTTTCGTAATTCAATTAAACCTTCACCAGCATCAACAAAAGCTTGTGATAATACTTTGGCAGCTATGCTGTCACCCTCTGCAGTTGTTACAGCTGCTTGACGGATCTGTTCAGCCTATTGAGGAAAGAAATAAAAAATATTAAGTCTTATGCATCTAAAAAAAAAAAAAAAAAGTGAAGCACAATGAACGAGGCATAAAAAAAAAAAAATTGCTAAATAGGCATAAACAGAAAATTTTTGACAAATATGGTAAAATACTCCCAAAAATGGAGTCCCAGGGGCACACCCAAGAGTTATCGTGAAATATAGACCAAAAAAATTATATAGAAATCAGTTAGTTACAACTTTTCAGAAAGTTTTATAAAAATCCAAAGCAATTTTTTTTAATAAGCACAAAAGTGTCAATTTTAGCCATTTTAACTCGAAAGGCACTCCGGAGCAACCTGAGTTTTCCCGAAAAATTTGTTGTCACTTTTTTTACTCATATCATGTTTAATGTTTGCACAAAATTGCAAAATTCCAGGACGAACGGATAAGGGTGAATTTACAGGTCCACCCTCCTTTTGTCAGAGGACTTAAAAGTTAGGCTCTTGTCCAGAATTTTTAAAAAATTTTATCATGAAAAAAAAAAAAAAAAAAAAAAAAAAAAAATTACAATTGAAGTTAGTTTTATAAATACATGCAAGATGACATCCATTAAATTCATCTTGAAATATCACTTGGTGCTAATTCTATCAGAAAACGAATTGCAAAATTTATAATTTGGAATATTAAATCTAGTAAAAAAAATTATTGGGTTATGAAATATGCAATCTCAAAAGCACGTTTTATAAAAGAATATGACAGTTTGAATATGTAATATTGTATAGTATTTACAACATTTACTAATGCAACAAAACAATTTCATATTTAAGATAAGAATATACTTTAAGCTTCAATGAAAAATTTTTATGCCTATATAGTGAAACAAATCTTGAAGAATTTAAGGCAACAGATGAGATGTCAACGAACTAAAAGATAAGTTTACATAAAGATTAAAAATGGGTAGTAGTCAACTAACGTACTTCCTAACAAGGTGTGTCTGCTACCGGAAGCAGAGACGAGGCAAATCAACTCCTTCGCTTTTTTTCTCTCATGCATGTACTTTTTTTTTTTCACATTTTTCCAATCATTCTTTTTTATTTAATAATCATTGAAAAGTTTTGTTTTTTTTGTTGTTTTTTTTTTTGTCTTATTTTAATTAAGAATTATTGAAAACATCACTTCACAATAGAAATGCTGAAGAACAATAAAAGTGAAGGAACTGATTTGTCTTGCCACCGCTTCCAGTAGCAGACACACTGGAAGTTAGGAAATACATTAGTAGACCATTTCCTAAAAATGTTATATTAAGGAGTAAAATTTTGAGTTCTTAATCTTTTTTTTTTTTTTTTAGAATCCTAATTTCAATAAAATTCAGTATCTTTCTAAATGTACCTTAGTTCCAAAAATGATTACAATTTGATAATTCATTAATACATTTAATGAAATGTTTAGAAAAAAAAAAATACTTACTTTTTCTACTAAATATCTAGCCTTTTCAGCATCTTGTTGGGCAACTTGTTTCAACTCGACAGCTTCTGTAAATTCTTTGCCAAAAGTTAAGTGAGTCTATAAAACATGAAAAAAAAGTTTTCTAAATTTAAACTACAAAAACATTATTTCTTATAAATTAAATATGCATAAATTATAATTTAATTTTGAAAAATACTAAAATACAACTTTTAAGAGCATTGTAACAATTTTTCACAACTTTAAACTTTTTCTATGGAATTTACATTTCCCATCTAAAGCTTTCAGTATTTCATTTTAATAAGGTTCATTTTGATATTCAAATGTAAAATGATCCTCTAATTCTTTATCTGTGCCTAAACCTAAACATAGATTCCATGAACAAAGCTTCTTTCTTAGAAGTGCACGCCTGTGGAACTGTCTACAATCTGATTGTTTTCAAGTCCAACGTTAAGAAGTTCTTGATGAGCCGTTCCACTTAAGTTAATAAATTTACCGAATTTCCATTACTAACGATTACTATATTTGTCCAATTAACCCTTATCCTCGAGTGGTCTCTGGGTCTTGATAAGTGGTGATTCCTATGTAAAAAAAAAAAAAAATTAATTAAAATTTCCCAAAGGTAAACTAGATTTTGTTAAACTTACTTAGAAAATTGACTCTGCTAAAAAAATATACTTGAACAATTAATTTTTAAGTTTGTTTTATAATTAGAAAAGGTGGCAGAGGTTAACCACCTCGATTGACAACCTGATTATGTCATTCAAATCTAGTTCATTTCACATGGACACTTTCATTTAGGATGCTGGCAACTACAAGTACCCAATGTTTTTCTAGAAAGGATTCTGACAAAAAAAGATATCGGGGAAACCAATACCAACAATAGAATCATCTGATTCATGTAAAATCAATGAATTATCAGAAAAGTTGTCGCTTAATAATCAAAGGAACCTTTTTGAAAAACAAAAAAAAACAAAAAAATCTAACAATCTTTCAGACACGGTAGGGAAAGTGTTGTTAATTTGAATTTGATGTTAAACCTTTTCAAACCTTGGGAAAAATAAACAAAAAAAAACAGTAAAATGCTTATCCAATACTGTGTATAGTAGTAATATTTCCACCATTTTTATTTTGTTCATAAGAATTTTTTTTAAAGAGTTTTCTTTAAATTGAAAAAGAACTTTAATTCCAGTGCAAAAACAGGTCAGCACATTTAAGGAAAAATACAAATTAAGAATTCTGTTTAAATACATTCTTTTGAGATAAAAAGGGTCAAAAAGACGAATATATTAAGACGTAACTAATTTTTTATGAGAAGGATGTTGTAGTTTGCTTGAAGCATTGTGCAAGAAATTGTGTTTGAAGGCTATATCAATGTGGTTCATAAGAAACATTGGACATGAGTTAGTATACAAAAGAATAATGACAATATTAGAAGGAATTGCGAATAATTTTCAATTATATTATGATTATTTGTCAACATAATGTGTTGGGCAAGATGGTAGGTGTTGATGTCACTAATTTTCGAGAGTAGTATCTCTTCTGAGGAGAAAATAAAAGGCACTTGTACCCCCTTGACATAAATACCCCCCGACAAACAGCAAAATCCCTGGATTTAAGAAAACCTTATTTCTTCCCTAGGACTGCTAGACTTTGAAATTTTCTTCCGGATTCCTGCTTCCCTGACTGTAATGATATGCAGAAGTTCAAGTGTAAACAGACATCTTGCTGCTCAACTCCCTACATAATACACTAGCAAATTATGTCCCAGATAGTATCCCCTTACATCAAAGTGGCACTGTGTCTTGTTTGGGGTGAAAATGTAATAAAAAAAAAAAAAAATAATAAATAGAAAGGTGCTTATTCAGAATTCCCCAAATTAAAAACAAAAAATTTTTTTAAAAATCATTGTGTACAGAAAGAAATATTATATTCCAAAAGTCACATAAATCGATCAAGTAGTTTCATTTTTAAATAAGAAAATAAAATTTTACGGCTAATCGAGAAGCAACCATCTCCTGACACCATTTTGAAAACAGTCTCGAGAAACATGGGGGATAAAATAATTGAAATTTAAGAGATTTTTGTTGTAATGCCTATAACTTCCCATTAAAATTATATCTAAAAATAAAACTACTTGATAAATTTATATGATTTTTGGAATACAATATTTTCTGACACCTACATCATACAGATCTTTCTTTATTCTTGTTTTTTTTAATATAGGGTGAATTCTGGACAAGTATTGAAATAAATCCTAAAGACAACTTACCAATGAGATGTCATCCAACAGTAAACCAAATGTAGAAGCACGTTCTATGAGTTCTTCTGATACTCTCTGAGAGACAACCTCACGATTGGTGATCAATTCACTTGCATCAAATTGAGCCTGAAAAGTTTTTAAATAGCATTTAACAAGTTGAAATTATTCCATTTTTTTTAAACAAAGCCTCAAAAATATTGTTTATTTAAACTAAATAATTTCTCTTCAACAGCAAACATTATGTGCATATGCAGAAAAATAGTTTGTAGGATAGAATTCCAAAATACCAAAACTATTTTATAAGTTTCAGTTGTCAGATGGACTGCATGAATAACAAGTCACTTGTGATATTGCCTGACAATGTAAGGATAGGTCAATGTCTTATCTGGCAGTCTTCCATATTGTCTGAAGTATTTCTAAAGTTATGACATGGAAATAACTAAAAAACAATCTGAAATTTTGCTGTTATCAAAGAGTATTACATTCATCAAATTTGGTTGGTTGGTTGTTTTTGTTTTACGGCATATTAACCCTTTTCGGGTTATTTAATGCCGAATCCAAAGATTTTGAAGAAAATTTTTTTTAATAGAATATATTTGTTGTTTTCACATCTGTTTCTATTTAACTCATAGTTGGGACCTTAACAGGTACTACCACTCCGGGTCAGAGTGGACCTGGAAGCAATGGTAATTAAAGGGTGGCTCCACACTCCCCAAAGCCCACAAGCTGGGGCCTCACCACTGGATATAGTTTAAGGTCATATCCAGGACCCCCATTGAGGGACTTTTACCCTCTGCAGGGGGGCAGTCGGCGTATTCTAATGCCCCACCGACAGGGCCCATCAAATTTGGAAAAAATTGAAAGGAGAAATTCTGTCAATTTTCACTGTTTCAAAGTCAATGTCATAATTTATACTATAGAGTTACAGTTTATAAAGGTCTGGAGACTACTCAAGGATAAGTGTTAATGAATGTAAGGTGATCGGTGCTGGTGGAAATTGAGTAAAAATTATTTAAAAGGACAACTCAACAAGAACTCGTTTACATTGGACTCGAAAATAACCATAACAAGTAATGCCTTCAATCCTAACCATCATCAATGGACTTGAGATAATTTCTTCAGCATTTGACAAAGTTTTGCTATAAACTTTACATCAAATTCCACTGTCATCAAGGCCACCTATATCTTGAATTTCCTCCAGGACTGAAAATACGCTGATATCCATATATCTGTCCGTGATGTTGCCAAACTTATTTAGAACTTTGATTCCAATAAAACAACTGGCCCTGACAACAATCATAATTGGCTATATGGGCCAAATAGCGAGTCTCCACGAACAAAAGTGAGGTTATTGCAAAATAAGTGACCTTTTACTTAAATATCCTAAAATTAAATGTTTTAAGTTAGACCATTACCGATATTTTGACCAAGTTTGGTAATGATTAGTCAAGCAATGTGGTGGTATGCTATAGACAAACAAAGAGTAACAAAGTCACTCAAAAACATAACCTAAATCTTTTAAAACTTTTTATCCAAAGAAACAATTTTCACAGGAATTATTTAAAAATTGTTTTTTAGAAAGGGGGTATGTTTAAATCAAATAATAGCAATAATATTCATTTAGCACAAAAAAGAACTCTTATAGAAGGGGCAGGTAATCTTTTAATAGTAGAAAAACTTAAATAGATTAAAAGCAGACTTCATTAATTTGAATTCAAGTACATTTAACATTTTTTTGGTTTGTAAATTATGGCATTAAATTAATTTCATAAATCATACATGAAGCAACTGTGACTTACCACAATTGCTTTGAGAACCTCTGTCGTAATTGATGGTAGGACTCTTTCATCATAATCCAATCCCAAGTTTGTAAAAATTTTTGGTAAGGCATTAATTTGTGGTCGGAAAAGAATTCTCAATGTGATATTGACATTTTGAAGATCTGGGGGGGAAACAAAAAGGGTAAAAATCAAATTAGTAGAAAAGAAAGAAAAAAAACGTAGGAAAATAAAAATTACAACAATTTAATTTGATGTTTGCTAAATAAATCCATTTACAAATTTATTACTTTGGTTTTGTTTTAATACACAGAATGAATCAGCTTTATGAAAATTATTGCAGGTGCTTAATATTGACAATAGTCTTTTCTTGGAGACGGGCCATCCTACTGGATGCCAAACATTCACCCACTATTTCAGAGATTGCAACCAGAAGATCCCTTTAAGATTTTAACAGTACCTTTAAATGCAATTGTTAGAATCTCTCTTACACTTGGCTTACTGGATATATTTGCTAGTTTTTTAGTTTAAGTTCTTCATGAGCTAAGTGCATCCTATGATTGCTGAAATGATTTGAAATCTAGATTCTTTTCATATCACACATCAGACCTCGGTATTTAATTCTCTTCTTTCTCTCAGCTCTGTTTAGGACAGCATAATTGGGGGGATGCCGACTTCAACTAAGATTGCTACCTTCTCAGTCTTGTCCCATATCACCGTGTCAAGTTTAACAGCTGCATTTTTTTTTAGTATGTAACTGTATGGATTACATAGGAATAGTATAATTGTGTTCACTTGTTTCCTATGTTTCTTTCTGATATATGTTTTAAGAACTTGCGGCTACACTGGATATTCAATTTTAAAATTAAATGTACATATGATCTGTTAGATACATTGGGTTATTAGGTATAGTTAATAGGTAATGACTTAAAAGTCGATCATAGTTCGATATGAGGACAAATACATGATTTGTTAGCTTGATCATGTGACATAGAAAAGAGTTGAAGTTAGATTTCAGTTACAGTCAAAATTTTAGTGAAGAAACAAGTGGGATCTTGTTGGGTAATGAGCAAGGTGCAAGTAAAATACTTGCTGAAGAAATAAAGAATATTGACTTGTTAAATGAATAATATATATTTTAAAACAAAATTGTTGTCCCTCTTGTAAAATGTACCTGCATACTCAAAGAAAGGATCTTAAACCTGACAAATGAGAAAAAAACTGTAACCCTCCCCCTATATATTGAAAAGGAATATACAATAATTGGGAGGAAAAAAAAAGAAAAAGAAAAAAGAAAAAGAAAAGCATACCATGTTTCCATTTAGATAAACTATCATTGGCCAAGGATTGCGATAGCTCTTTTAAAAAGTGCAAAGTAAGAAATTTAAAAAGCCGCAAAAAGTTTTTAAATACATTTTTCTTTATAAACTACTTCTCAGTATCATTCACCAAAAAACATAATTCATATTTACCAATAAGTAACAATTATGATCATTGGTTCCAATAGAATTAACACACAATGCGAGACTTAGAAAAGTCATTCAGTTCTCACTCGAGATTTATAGTCTAACATTTTGACAGCATTATGTGAATTATTAAGATTGATCACTATTCAAAAATAGTCAAGCAAGATTTTTGTAACCTGTTTCCTTGCAATGAACAAAAGCCAAAGGACATTAAAGTAATTTTGAGATGGGGAGAAGGTTAAAACTGATGCACTAATGTATCAAAAATTTCAATATCTCCAATTTGCATGAAATCTAAAATATAGGTATTGCAGACAAAGATTCCAAATAATATCAACATTTTAAAAGGCATAAGCACACAAACCTCTATTTTAACATCTAAATTAATGAACTGATCATTACAAGTTTTAAAGGAAAGCTTCAAGGTATAATGGTGAATTATGTGGACTATAAATTATTGCAATTTTATGCAAAGGGGACAAAGAAGGAAGAATGCTGTCTTGAAAATAAATGGATTCAAAAACTATGAAACAGAATTTTGTGAAATTTGGAACAGATAGACAGTACGATACTGTACAGTACAAGTAATGAGCTATATTTAATATATTTTCAAAAGGAATGAAGAATTTAATCCTTGAAAACAAATCTACCCATAAAAATTACTTTGTCACTATTATACTGTTGCATATGGTGCAACCTCCAACCCAACTCTGGCCACAGTGGGTATTACTGCTCGTCTTCTAATGCTTTCATAAATAATTTAGTACACGAATGTTAAATGATACACCGCCAAAAATCTTCATTCGCATGTGCTGTCATCTTGAAACTATCCAATTTACAGAAGGTGATTATAGTCAGCTAACGTACTTCCTAACTTGCGGCGTGGCTGCTCCCGGAAAGCGGTGACAAGGCAAATCAGTTCCTTCACTTTTTTCTCTCACCCCTATATCTCCCCTGTGCATGCACTCGTTTTTATTACATTTTTCTGATCGTTCTTATTTTATTTGATAAGAACTGAGAAGTTGTTTTCAGCCTTATCTTAATTAAGAATTATTTTCAAAAGTATTTTTTTGTTTTTTCTTTAAAAAGTATCGAAAACACTTTTGCGCTCTTTTCCGGTTCAAGAATTATTAAAAATACTTTTAAATCTTTTAAAACTATTTCGGGAATAGTATGTATTGGGTACTTTTTTTAAATTTTTTTATTTTGATTTCAATAATTTTTTTTTATACTTTCATAAACATATTTATGATAAACTAGCAGGGCGACCCGACGTTGCCTGGGATTGAATAACAATCAACAAACGTTTCACACTCCCATATTTCTATTATCATCAAATCGATTAATTGTTTGCTCTAGTTAGGGACCCATTGTGGTGTACTGGGAGAAAGTTTCACATGCCTCTCATAGTGATTTAGTCAACAATACATTGTAGTTTACATTGCACAGTAGAGAACCTACTGTTGATTTTATAAGATTACTTTTATATATAATAGCTTGAATTAAAGTTTAAAATGTAAACAAGTATCATGGTTCAATTCTTCCCTAAACAGAAACATTTATTTCAAACATATCCCAGTCATAGAGAAGCTACTGTTGATTTTATATGCCTGGCCTTACTGCTTGTGCAGTGGTAATAGCTTGAATTTAAGTTTAAAATGAAAAAGTCAAGTATCATGGTTCAATTTTGCTTTAAACAGAAACATTCATTTTGGACACGCCCCTGTCATATCAAAGAACCTACTGATGATTTTATATGCTGAGCCTTTCGGCTTTTGTGGTAATAAAACTTTAAATGCACTTGTGATGTTAGGCTGTGTAAGGTGTTAACTTCGCTCAAAATTGCCGGTTTCTTCTTTCACCGGAGTTGTTTGATTATTGATACATTCTGATACAAAATCTATCTAAGAACACTGCCAGGCGAATGAACTACCTTCGTGCAAAATTTCATAAAAATCAACCAAGCCATTTTTGAGCCCATAAGGAACACACAAAGTTCCTTTTATATAATAAAAGAGATTTCAATAAAAACTTTTTTCTATTAAAAAAAAAAAAAAAAAAAAATTCTATAATTTCATAAACATTTCTTATAAAATTTAAAATAAAATACTTTATTTTTTAATCAAAAGTGCAAATTGTGTTATCTTTATCTGTATAATTTTGTTAATTTTTATTGTATATTTTTCAATAATGTCCTTTTCTTATATT
>NC_136491.1:69612484-69652484 GCF_053919585.1 Euprymna scolopes | reverse complement strand
ACAAGGTTTTATTCAACTGAATTTCTTCCAGTTTACTAACAAAATATATAAATTTAAAAGAGATATAATTAATAAAATAAAAAGGTTATGTAATTTAAAAGAAATACACGTACTCACAAAAGCAGAACTTTTTTTACACATTTTTTTCTTTAAAACCATAACAATGAGACTAACAATTACCTAGATCTTAGTAATTATTTGTTTAATTGTACTGTTTACTTAGTTAACCTAAGTTGGTATTACATTTATTTTACATTTACTTTTTTTTTTTAATTATTACTTTTAGACTGTGACGTTTACACCCGGAAGTAATGAGTCACACGTAGGTCGCTTTTATTCATTCCTTTTGGTCAAGATCAAAGTGTAGTATCTGTTCTTCAGATGATGCACTTCATTTTCTGGTTCTCTTTCGGTGGAGGAGAAATCCTTCACGACTGAGACAATTTTTATTTTTGTACCTTTTCTCCACGTTAAAAAACGACCCTGGTGTCTAACTCTGTCCCGTGGGGAGGCATAGTAAATAGGTACAATATAATTGTTTATAATTGTACTATTCAGAAATATTATTTATAGTTCGTCCATTTCAGTTAGTATACATTTCCTTTACGCTTAATTAATTTACAATCATTAATATCGTTAAACAATTCCGTTTAAAACCGAAATTATGCCACCCAAACGAAATAGAAACGAAAGTGAGGAAGAAAGAATGGAAAGATTGGAAGCTAATAGACTAAGAGTTGCTGCAATTCGCTCCAATGAAAACAATTCAGATAGAAAAAGACGTCTAGAACTTAACAGGATACGTCAAAGAGAAAGGAGAGCAAGACTGTCAGATTTGGAAAGAGAAACCCAACGTGAAGCTGACAGAACTAGACATGCTGTAAGGCGGTTAAATTCATCACAAGATGAAATTCAAGAAAGGCAAAGATATGCACTGGAAAGAGAAGCAATATTACGATCGAATGAATTATATGAGGTAAGTAGACGTACACAAGGTCAGTTGAGAGTGGCTCAACGACATCAGAATGAATCGGAAACCCAACGAAGCTTTCGCCTATACCAAGGGCAACAACGAGAGGCTGCATGGAGAGAGAGTATGACTTTGCCCCAGCAATTGACAGAAAACGAGGCAGCTAGACAACGAATGACTGCTTTGAGACACCATGAAATAGAACACTGCAATAGAAAAGGATTGCTCTACAACAAAAATGACTCTCTCACTACAGCTGATATAGGAAAAATGGACAAAGTATGTCAACATTGCTCAGCTGTAAAATTTAAAGGAGAAACCCCTGGTTGTTGTTGTTCTTCTGGCAAAGTTGTGCTTGATAGCTTTCCACCACTGCCTCAGTTGCTTCAAGATTTGCTCTCCTGCAATGGTCCCATCTCTAAAGATTTTCTGCAAAATCTACGCTGTTATAACAATTGTTTTGCAATGACATCATTTGGTCACAAAATTGCGGCAGTACATGGGTGGAATCCTTCTTTTAGAATTCGAGGCCAGGTTTGCCACCAGATTGGGAGTCTTTTACCACCTGAAGATGAAACAGCAAAGTTTATTCAAGTCTACTTCTTGGATAGTCTGGAAGAGGAACTACATAATCGGGGACGTGACAGTAGACTCAATAGAGACATTCTCCAAAGTCTGACTGAATTTTTACATGAGAACAACAGCTTTATTTGTCAGCTGAAAACAACAAAGGAGAGGATTGAAGAAGAACACTTGGTAGAACATAAAGTTGTCATAAGGGAAGACCGAAGGCCGCAAGAAGAGCATCCACGGCGATTCAATGCTCCAACAACAACGTATGAGATTGGAATATTAATGGAGAATGAACCAACAGCTAACCGGGATATTGTCTTGCGTTTTAGAAATGATACATTAAAATGGATCTCCGAACTACATCCCCTCTACGATACTTTAATGTACCCGTTAATGTACCCCTATGGTTCTCCATCTTACAACATCTACATGAAGGCATCCAATGGGCGAAAAGTTACCCAACAGCAATTTTATTCGTACCATTTAATGACTCGGCCTGGAAACTATTTTCTCTGCTACCGAAGGCTATTTCAACAATGGCTGGTGGATGTGTACTGCAAGATTGAAACAGAACGTTTACAGTTCCTGAGGCGTGAGCAACAGACCCTGAGAGCTGACAATTATAGCAACTTGAGAGATTCAATTCTTAGGGAGGATGGGAATCCAGAACAGTTTGGTCAACGAGTTGTACTTCCGGCAACTTATACAGGAGGCCCTCGATACATGTTTGAGCGTCAAAGTGATGCCATGGCATATGTTCGGCGAATGGGCCGAGCCGACCTCTTCATCACGTTCACAAACAAATCCAAAGTGGACAGAAATTACAGAAAATTGTCTTCAAGGGCAAGACCCTCAGGATCGTCCAGATATTGTTGCCAGGGTTTTCAGGCAGAAGCTAAAAAAGTTACTTGAATTTATTAAAAAGGGAGGATTTGGCAGGCTGAGGGCTTTCCTGTACAGTATTGAATATCAAAAAAGAGGACTGCCGCATGCACACATCCTCACCTGGCAGGCCCCAGAGGACAAACTTCTACCAGAAAAAATGGATCTCTGCATATCTGCAGAGATCCCTGACAAAGAGGAAGATCCTGATCTTCATGCTAAAGTGATGGCACATATGGTGCATGGACCTTGTGGACCATTTAATCCAAATTGTCCATGTATGATTGACAACAAATGTTCCAAAAAATACCCAAAAGAATTTCTTCAGTGTACCGAGCAAGGCCAAGACTCTTACCCCAAGTACAGGCGAAGAAAACCAGAAGATGGAGGCCAGACTGGTACAATAAGGATGAAGAGAAATGGTCGGTATGTTAATCAAGAAATAACAAACCAGTGGATTGTTCCGTACAACAAGGTCCTCCTTCAGCAGTTCAACGCTCACATTAACGTAGAAATTTGCAGCTCGATCCAAAGCATCAAATATGTCCTCAAATACGTGAATAAAGGATGTGATCAAGCAGTGTTTGAACTACAAAGAACTGATGGAGTAGCTAACCAACAAGGCCAAGTACAAAGTCACATTGTGGATGAGATCCAGCAGTTCCAGAATGCAAGGTATGTCGGCAGTTCAGAGGCGGCCTGGAGGATATTGGAACATCCCATCCATGAACATTTCCCCCCAATTGTACAACTTTCTGTTCATCTTGAAAATGGGCAGCGTGTCATGTTCTCAGCTGATACTGCTCTGGAACGAGCCCAAGGTCCACCGCCTGCCACAACTTTGACAGCATTTTTTCAACTCTGCCATGAGGATGACTTTGCAAGGGGTCTCAAATACGTAGAAGTCCCTGAGTTTTACACTTGGAACAAATCGACAAAGAAATGGATGAGAAGAATGCGTGGGGTACAAGTTGAAGGTACTGAAAATGATGATATATAGAAGGCACCATGCATTGGGAGAATCTACACGATTAGTCCAAAAGCAGGGGAGTGTTATTTCTTACGCCTGTTGCTCAATGAGGTTGCTGGTCCAACTTCATTTCAAAATTTGCGAGCATACAATGGTCAGGTGTTTGAAACATACAGAGCAGCGTGCCTTGCTCGAGGCCTTCTAGAAAATGACCATCACTTGCATCAAGCAGTAGGAGAGGCAAGTGCCACTCAATCACCTTCAAATTTACGAAGCCTATTTGTGATAATTGTAACAGCCTGTGAGCCAAGAAATCCTCTTGAGATCTGGATGGCTTTTCGTGATGTAATATCTGAAGACATTCTTCACAGATACAGGCAAGAAGTTAACAATCCAGAAGCAGATTTTAATGAGGACATCTACAATAAAACTCTTTGTCTAATTGAAGAAAAAGTTCTCCTTATGTGCGGTCAACCATTGGCAAGCTATGGATTACCTGCACCAACGCAAGGGAGAGATGAAAGACTCGCGAGAGAGTATCAACGTGAAGTTACTTATAATCTTGAAGAACTTTCCCTACAAGCAGAAAATATGCAAGAAAAACTGACCGATTCTCAAAGAGAAGTTTACAATTCATTCATGGCAATGTTGGAAGCACAAGGTGAAATGAACAAAAACATGATGTTTCTTGATGCTCCAGGTGGTACGGGCAAGACTTTTGTAATCAATTTGATCCTTGCAAAGATTAGATCCATGAGAAAGATTGTGCTTGCAACAGCATTCAGTGGCATTGCTGCTACTTTACTACAAGGTGGCCGCACTCTTCACAGCACTTTTAAAGTACCCTTGGATACTCATCGAATGGATCAGCCAGTTTGCAAAATTACTGGTAACTCAGCCTTGGCAAATGTAATTAGAGACACCTCTGCAATCATTGTAGACGAAGCCCCAATGACGCACAAGAGTGCTTATGAAGCAATTGACCGAACACTGCAAGACATCACAGGAAACAAGAATCCCATGGGTGGCATTCCAACCTTATTTTGCGGTGATTTCCGTCAAATCCTCCCAGTGGTTAAAAATGGCACAAGGGCTAACATTGTCAATGCAAGTTTGAAGCAATCCTATCTCTGGAGGCACGTTATAGTGAAGAGACTGACTACTTATATGAGAGCCTCTATCTCTGATAACACAGCTGCAGCAGACTTCTCAAAATTGCTTCTCCAAATCGGTAATGGTCAGTTTCCTATCACTTCTTCACCTGACACAATTAAGATTCCAACTGCGCTTGGTAAATGTGTCGGTAATCAGAAGCAACTGAAAGACAAAGTGTACCCAGACCTGCAAAACAATGGAAAATCACCGGATTGGCTTGCTGAGAGGGCTATTATTTCGCCATTAAACAGCAATGTGAATCATTTGAACAATTCAATAATGGATGAATTTCCAGGAGACACAAAGCAATACAAGTCAGTTGATTCGGCTACTAATGAATATGAAGCTGTTCACTACCCTGTGGAGTTTTTAAACTCTTTGGAGATATCTGGAATGCCTCCACACATTTTAAATCTCAAAATTGGATCGCCAATCATGATTCTTCGATCCTTGGAACCGCCAAAAACAACAAACGGAACCAGATGTGTTATCACCAGATTGCACACCAATGTACTTGAGGCCACCATTTCCTGTGGTCCCTACAAAGGCGAAACCGTTCTACTGCCAAGGATCCCCTTAGTTCCATCGGACTCAGAACTTCCATTTAAATTCCGGAGACTCCAATTTCCTGTGAAGGTGTGTTTTGCAATGAGCATAAACAAAAGTCAAGGTCAGACATTTAACACCATTGGCGTAGACTTGACATCAGACTGCTTCAGTCACGGTATGTTCTACGTCTCCATCAGCCGGACAGGAAGTTCAGAAAAACTCTACATTCTGGCTCCAAATCAAAGCAGCAGAAATGTAGTTTACCCTGAGGCTCTTCAGTGAAAAGTTCGAGAAATGGATATGAGGAAAAACTGACATGATCTGATTGTGGTAAGTTTTTAGTATTGAATGTGCAAGATAAAATTTAAGCAAGAGTTGAAAATTACTTCAATGAAAAATTTACTATGTAACATCAAGTAACCTTCCTTTTTGATGAAAATGTTTTGTGAAGTTCCTGATTGAATTTCAGTCACTACAAGAGGTAGTTAAAATGTTAATCACCTTATGCAATCCTTGCTCTTACAACATCAACTTACTGGAAAGGTGCCCACAGATTTTGGTACCCGAGTGCGCAACAAAGCTCCGTGCGAAGCACGGGTATCTTTGCTAGTATATATATATATATATATATATATATATATATATATATATATATATATATATATATATATATATATATATATATATAATCAGAATTCATATATCATCATGACGATGCTAGTTGGATATTTCCTCTCTTTGAGGATCTTCCTCTAGTTGAAACAATATGTAAACTCATTCTGGACTCACAGTAATAAATTTCTTATATACTGCTCTGGCTACACATTGAGCACTCAAGTCCGGTTTTTTCACCACTGGTATATATATATATATATATATATATATATATATATATATATATATATATATATATATAGTCTAACTTATATACATATATATATATATATATATATATATATAGTCTAACTATATATATATATATATATATATATATATATAGTCTAACTATATATATATATATATATATATATATATATATATATATATATATATATTTATATATATATACAGTGATGATCATATTTATTGGCACGGTAAAATAAAAGTTAAATTTTGTCTAATAAATTCTAAAAAAAGGGATTAAATTAAAGAAAATAACAAAGTATATTATGTATTTTTAACTGGCCTTTCCGATGCAGCAATCGGATTTTAGAAAAAATAAATAACAAAGGAACAACAAACATAATTGCAAAAAACCCTTGTTCAAAATTATTGGCACGGCTTTGTTTTCCTTTTAGTATCAGTATAATATCAATCAATTTCCGGTTTACGTGCTTTCTGAACTTTTTTATAGCCATATTATGCTTGTTTAACGCTAATTCAGTGAATAATTTTTTTCAGATAATTTTTAGATAGCGATTTATTTAAACTATTATAAGTGACTAAATTATAATTTTCAATCGCCATGGTTAAAACTAAGGAACACAGCGAAGACGTCAGGAAGCTTGTTGTAGCATGCCATACCAATGGGGAGGGCTATGATAAGATTTCAAAGAAGCTAAACCTTCCCAAATCCACTGTTAGAGCCATAATAAACAAGTTCAAATCGCAAGGCCACGTTATGAGTTTAGAGGGTAGAGGGAGAAAAAGGATTCTTTCCCCAAGAGATGAACGGAAAATTGTTCGACAAGTAAAACAAAACCCAAGGATCTCTGTTGGGGAGATTGTTGATGAACAGAGCACCTCTGGAGTGAATGTATCTCGACATACAGTTGGTAGAGTTTTGAAGAGAGCTGGTTTAAAAGCATGTCGTCCGAGAAAGACTCCCTTATTGAAGCCTATGCACCTGAAAGCAAGGCTAGCCTTTGCAAAACGTCATATTGATAAAGATGTTGCATTCTGGAAACGTGTTCTATGG
Source organism: Euprymna scolopes (assembly GCF_053919585.1). Taxonomy (NCBI): domain Eukaryota; kingdom Metazoa; phylum Mollusca; class Cephalopoda; order Sepiida; family Sepiolidae; genus Euprymna; species Euprymna scolopes. Next base: position 69,645,467 of record NC_136491.1, on the reverse strand, counting down.
ACTGACGAAACGAAAATAGAGTTATTTGGCCATAATAAAGTGTCTTATATTTACAGAAAATCTGGCGAAGCTTTCCTGCCTAAGAACACCATACCCACAGTGAAGCACGGTGGAGGCAGTTTGATGTTTTGGGGATCCTTTGCTGCCTCTGGACCAGGGCGACTTGTTAAGGTCACAGGTAGCATAAAAAAGGAAGATTATGTTAAAATATTGGATGAAAACCTGAAAGACTCTGCTAAAGAGCTCTCACTTGGTCGTCGTTGGTGGTTCATGCAAGATAATGACCCAAAGCATTCGGCTAAACTGACTAAGAAATGGCTTGAGGACAATCATATTAATGTTTTGGAGTGGCCATCACAAAGCCCAGACCTTAATCCAATTGAAAATTTATGGAGAACATTAAAATTGAGGGTAATGCAAAGGAAGCCTAAGAATCTTATTCAATTGGAGGATTATTGTCAGGAAGAGTGGGCTAAAACTTTTACTGAAGAGTGCAACAACTTGGTTGTAAACTATGAAAAGCGACTGAGGAAGGTAATCAAGGCCAAAGGCTATACAATTGATTATTAAATAAATCGTGCCAATAATTTTGAACAAGGGTTTTTTGCAATTATGTTTGTTGTTCCTTTGTTATTTATTTTTTCTAAAATCCGATTGCTGCATCGGAAAGGCCAGTTAAAAATACATAATATACTTTGTTATTTTCTTTAATTTAATCCCTTTTTTAGAATTTATTAGACAAAATTTAACTTTTATTTTACCGTGCCAATAAATATGATCATCACTGTATAGTCTAACTTCATATAGAGATATCAAGTGTGACAGCAATCCAATGTTGAAACACCTTACGAGTCAGAACTCGAAACATTGTAATGGCTGACGATGATAACAAATGCGCGTTTGTGTTGCTAATTATTGGAATTTACTTTGACAGCTTTACTTAGTTTTATGGACCTCGTTGTAAAGGAAGCTAACATTTTAACAACAGGTCTAGAGTGAAGGCCTCTTCATACTAAGCCACGTTTGGGTTTATCTTGCATATCAACCGGGTTGTCTAATTTAATGTTGAAACGATTCTTTGAATAGAATTCGCTGAACACTCGTCACTATTTTACGTTTACCTAAGGGGGCTTGCGGATTAATACCTTTCCCAGCGAAATTAGTACATAATTGAATGCATTAAATCCGTTAGGTACAGTTTATTCTATATCTCGTGATGATAGCCATCGAGTCAATCGCGCATAGACTTATTCAGTGAGAATCGAACTTTCTGTTTTGATTTATGGTACATGTCCTTCAAATAATTTTAATACACCGTTGTAATAAATATTTCCTTCGAATGAGTTTGATACACCGTTGTAATACATCGTTATAATAAATATTATTATGGTACATGTCCTTCAAATAATTTTAATACACCGTTGTAATACATCGTTGTAATAAATATTATTATGGTACATGTCCTTCGAATAATTTTAATACACCGTTGTAATAAATATGTCCTTCGAATGATTTTAATACACTGTTGTAATATATCGTTAAAATAAATATTATTCTGGTACATGTTCTTCGAATAATTTTAATACACCGTTGTAATAAATATTATTATGGTACATGTTCTTCGAATAATTTTAATACACTCTTGTAATAAATATTATTATGCTACATTAGGTATATCAGAATTTTGGTAAGAATTTTTGACATCCCTAACACGAAACTGCGAATAAAATATTTAAAAAAAACTCGTAATTTCTCCTTTAAAAGTGAGTTGTTTATTTTCTTTATGGAATATACTTCCAAAATAAACTATTAAAGTTGAATAAAAAGTAATAGAAATATTGTTTTATTTAAAAAAATAAAAATAAAAAAAAGCAGTAATGAAATTAATTGAATTTTACGAGTTCAGTATTTTTCAATTTTTAAAATTTAAAAATCTATCAACATTTTTTTTTTTTTTCTATTTTTACGATATTTTCAGGGTCAATATGAAATTTTATGCTCTTTCCAATAAACCGAATATAATATTTTAGACAAACATTTTTTTTTTAATTCACGCCCCATTTTGAAATGCCTATTAAAAAGTAAATAATTAATTTACTCACCAAAGTTTTATATATCACAAATTGAAGATAAAAGATAAATAATATATTCACATTTAAAACAAAAAAATTAGTGTTTTTTAGAAATTTACCTGTCCGAAGTTTAAAACCTTTTTTTTTTTTTAAACACGTTTGATTGTTTATTTGTTTGTTTTTCTTTGTTTATTTTTTAAATGAAACCTTGGTCCTTGCTCCTTTAATTGAAAAATAATTAGGGTTTGAATTACATTTTTAGAGTAGTTATAAGCTTGGAAAGACAGGGAGTCGAATTAATTCACGCCTCCCCATTTTGAAATGTCTATTAAAAAGCAAATAATTAATTAACTCACCAAAGCTTTATATATCACAAATTGAAGATAAAAGATCAATAAATTTAAATAAAATTTAAAACAAAAAAGTGGTGTTTTTTAGAAATTTACCTGTAAAGTCCGAAGTTTAAAACCTTTTCTTTTTAAATAAGCTCATTTTATTTGTTTATTTTTTATGAAACCTTGGTCATTGCTCCTTTAATTGAAAAAAATTAGGGTTTAAATTACATTTTTCGAGTAGTTATAAGCTTGGAAAGACAAGAGGTCGAATTATTCAATATTTTTCACAGAGTTTCTGACACACCTAATGGTACATGTTCTTCAAATAAGTTTAATACACCGTTGTGATACATCGCTGTAATAAATATTATTATAGTTAATGTTCTTCGAATAATTTTAATACACCGTTGTAATACATCGTTGTAATAAATATTATTATGGTACATATTCTTCGAATAATTTTTATACACTGTTGTAATAAATATTATTATGGTACATGTTCTTCGAATAATTTTTATACACGGTTGTAATATATCGTTATAATAAATATTATTATAGTTAATGTTCTTCGAATAATTTTAATACACCGTTGTAATATATCGTTGTAATAAATATTATTATGGTACATGTTCTTCGAATAATTTTAATACACCGTTGTAATAATATGGTACATGTCCTTCAAATAATTTTAATACACCGTTGTAATATATCGTTGTAATAAATATTATTATGGTGCATGTTCTTCGAATAATTTCAATACAACGTTGTAATAAATATGGTACATGTCCTTCAAATAATTTTAATACACCGTTGTAATAAATATTATCATGGTACATGTTCTTCGAATACTTTTAATACGCCGTTGTAATATATCGTTGTAATAAATATTATTATATGTTCTTTGAACAATTTTAATACAACGTTGTAATAAATAATATGGTACATATCCTTCAAATAATTTTAATGCACCGTTGTAAAACATATTTATAGATAAATTGAATTGTTGCAAAAGATTTCCTAGGTTTCTTAACACGAAGACTTGATTTATTTGTCGTGTCATTAAATGATTAATAAACCTTCAAAATTTATTTTTGACCCGGTCACCGTTTTGGCTGTTCTGTAAGCATGGTATGGCTTATTTAATCTCAATGTATATAAATTTATCATCAATAAGTCTGATCCCAAAACTAACCGAAGCTTCACGTTTTTATTTAATATGTTTGCATATTTTTCTCGTCTTTTTCGTTTGTTCTGCTGTGTTCGTACCCAACTTTTAATTTTGTTCTTTGCTCTACAATGGGAACTTTTATGACCAATTCTGTCACAAGTCCGGAAAGTTTTTGTGAGGTTGGACAGTCTTTAATCCAATGCAGGGCTCTGCATCGATAACATGAACTTGGCGGTGACTTACTTTGCTTTTCAGTGAGTTGTCTTTTTAGTGTACGGGGGAATAATGTTTTTGCTTTTTGATTTTTTCTGGTGAATATGGTTTTGACTTTTTATGCGGTTTTCTTACGTATGTGATGACGGATTGTCAATGCTCTTTGGCTCCTTTTTCACGCTAATCACTCGTTGACAGTCTTCGGACAATTTTTTAGTCTCAGATTTGACTCGTTTTTTAATTTAGTTAAATCTCTGCATCGAATTTCCGCGCTTTTACCGATACGAATTCTTGTATGTATAGCAGGCATTTGAAATCGTCAGCACTTAGTTCAGCGAGTTTAAAATCGTTGCAATGTTTGTTGATTATTGAATGCAACTGTTAAATAGTCGTCGTCATCTTTCTTTGTTGAATTCGGGCATTTCCATCTTTTATTAAATAATGATGTTTTCGAGCTGAACAGTTCTGTTAAGAGTTTATGGTTTCAGAAAAAGTTAAGTCACACGTTTTTCCCGGTAAAATGTAATTCACGAATTTGTTGTGATCTGTGGGTCCCAGTTTTTGAAGCAATAAACGGACTTTCTTGGAGTCCACCTAATCAGCACAATTAATATTATACAAGTCCTCATACCTTCTAAAACGAAAGTGTTGTAGCGAAAGCGCTGTCTTCGTTTGGGGCCTAAATGAAATTGTCTATAGCGTTCCAGATTGAATTTCGTTAGAACGCTATGTTACTTTCTACGACTTGTTTTAGTTTGTTAAAAATTGTAGTAATAAGTCTGTTATCTCTTGTTGTTCCAGTAACAGTTTTTGAAATTGTTTTGTTTTTTGTTTGTTTGTTTTTGCTACAAATCCATTTGATTTTTACAGATTAGTTCCAAAATTGATTTTAAGTTTTCCATTGTATCTTATTTTTCTATTTAAAAGAAGAGGGAATAAAAATGAATATAGCTCTGAACGTGTAAAAAAAATACCTTATGTTTTTCACATAGCTTTTTTCTTAACGGTTAACGTAGTTTAGTTCTTGCGGTCGAATGGAAAAATACTTCTCTCACTCAGTTAAAGTTCATCTACTTTTCTTGTCAAAAAATTTAAAATCAAGTTTTTTGTCACATTCAATGTTCTATTTGAGAGAAAATCCAAGGGAAAATCGAAAACCGGGAAGTCACGTTTTAGTTCAATAAAAATATCAACTTACTAATTTTTCATTTATAATTTTTTTCTTTTGTTTTTTAGTTGATACGCCAAACTGAGAGTTGGTGGTTCCTAAAAAAGAACCGTTTAAAATCTTGTTGAATCAGTGCAACTTTCAGCGTTACTTATTGGTCTTTAAAACGTTTAGTCATCCTGTTCTACGGTACTAGTTCTCTAAATGATACACTGCTAGTATTTCTGAAACACTATCTGATCGTTTAAATGCCAATGTCGATGTTGTTTTTAAGGTGGGTCCTTTGAATAACGCATTGTTAGTTCAAATGGAGTTATTGTGGAACACTGGGGTATTTTAAATTTAACTTTTCAATGTGCGTTCTCGAATCCTTATCGCCAATTGTTGTGGGAACACTGGGGTATTTAAAAATTCGGATTTTCCTTGAGTTCTCGAAATATTGTCGCCAGTTGTTGTGGCCTTAGGAATGTGTTCCGAATACGCGAACAACAGGTTTATGTAGAAAGAATATAATGCACAAAGAAAGTGAATACAAAGAAAGGTCATCAATATTGACCGATTATTACGTCTGTAGTCTCGCGTTAGGTCGCAATATTTCCCCCACGAGAATATTAACTTTGTGGTTTATATAATGGTTAGCAGAATCCATTACGAGTGAATAAGTCCTAATAATACTGTAACATTTCCAAATCAAATTTTTGGCAAGAAAAAAAATAGCCAAGTGTAACAAGCCATGTAAAAAGACAGATTACTTATGTATCCATATACAGTCTGAAGCTTTGTCCAATGCGATATTAAATCTTGGTATGATAGACATCGTCATTGATATCATCATTACCGCCTCTGGTAAGCTATTACACAGACAAAGAATGTTGACTTTCCTCTGAGTGAATGAAAGCGACTATGGTACATCTTTTGCTGGGTCTTGTGGAGACTATGATTTGGCGCTAAGGTAAAAAAAAAATTTTTTAATAAAAATTCTCGCAAGGTAGACTTGAATTTTTATTGATGATATTGTACGTGAGAACCGAGTCCTCTCGCATTTTCCACTTCTCAAGTGATGGGATAATCATGCAAAGATCAGCGGCCATCCAGTCGTTTTGCCTAGAACTATTTGTACTTCTGTAGGTAGATAACGGTTTCTAGTAGTTTGTTTCACGGATTAGCGACCCGAACTGAAAAGGAAGCTTTCTGAAAGTTCAGCTGAAATCGTCTCAACTACATCTTCTTGACATGTTTGTTGATTTAAATATGAGTCTTATTGTATTTTATGTAGTTCATGTTGCTCGTATTTGCCGTCCGCTTTATTTTAAGTATAAAAATTACAGAATTCCTAAGTTTGTAACCACGTGATTACGGAATAATTAATATTAGAAACCATTGTGGTTTCTGTAACAATGTCGATTTCAAGACTAAAAGATTCGAATGCAGCTACAAAACAAGAGTATGGGGATTAGAACACAAGAATTACTAGTATTTTAACGATCTCCGCACATGAGTCATGAATTACTCAGTATTGCTAAACACAAATAACATTTTATTCAAACTAAAAACATTTATTTATTGGAAAAAGATCGAAAAAAAATGATGTTAAGGAGAGATAATGGTTTTACCTTCCTAATAAAAATATTTAAAGAACACAGCACAATAGAAATAACAAACTTCTTTTTAACAGTAGCAACGAAGAATATTTTAGTCGTAGCAGGAGCTGGCATGTCAGACTGCGAAAAGGGAAAAAGGAAAAAAAGTTCTTTTCAGGTCGTCGTCGGTCAACGAGTACTGTGTCGTCCCCAGCTAATAGCAGTTATCTCCAGGTGGAGGCCGTCAATGCTAAAGCAAGATGTTTGGTGGACAGGGGACGAGAAAGGATATATGTTGCTAGGCTGAAGGTTCTGTTCTATTCTGACCGACTGTTCCCTTAAGACGTTTTAGGGAGTAGATGAATCAATGCGCCCTGTTAGCTGATAGGTCAGCCTGTGGCTGAAGAGCTCAGAGGGGGGCATTGATTCACCAGAGAAAATAGTTCTTTGTGACTACTACAAATGTGTTAGAATATACGTTATTTTATTTAACAACTCATGTATTCAACATATATTATAGACATATCCATCATTAGAACGAAAAAACTAAGTACGGTTAACACGATTATTCACAGTTGACATTTATAAAAGACAACAACGTACATTATACAAAACAATAAAAAGTCACAGTTCTGATTTTTTTTAGATGAGGAAACTGGTGTTTTGACCTAGCGTGAGTTAAATTAAAAAAAAAACTGTGTGTGGGGGGATCTCTTCTCTTCCCTTCGGCCCTTTCCACACAAAAGAAATGTTGCTATCCTCTCACTACTGTGTCAGCGTGTTCATAGTAGATGCTCAACTGAGCTCCAATCCCTGCAATTCCCTGGAAAAAAACATCAAAAGCAAGAACCAGTGGCACATTAGTATAAAAATAAGTTAATTTAAAGTGAAATACTAAAATATTTGAAAAGGAATTACCCAAAGAAATCAAGAAGTTTTAGTTTTTTTTACGTATTCATGATAAAAATGATTTATTTTTCAATACATGCTAAAAATGTTGGCGCTTCTCTTCCTCATGAAAAAATTTTTTTATCATATGTACCCGTGACGGAAAGAAAGGATCATATATCAAAAATTATGTAAATTGGTCAAGTAGTTTTATTTTTATAAAGAAAATCATTTTAAAATTTGCTTTTTTTCTTCATGTTAAGTATGTCTTTCTAAAATCTCGATTTGTAGTCGTTTCCTTTGTTCTTTTAAACTGTTTTCGAGATGGCGTCCCGAGATTGTAGCTCAGAGTTTAGCCATAAAATTTGATTTTCTTATTTAGAAATAAAACTACTTGATCAATTTATGTTATTTTTGGTATACAATATTTTCTTTCTGTCACGGGTACATTTATCATACAGAATTTTTTTCCTTTTTTCGTGAGTGGGATTTTTTGACAAGCACCAAGATATATCATTACAATCCGATAATTTCTTTATTTGTGTTTAAAAGCATGGAATTCTTTATTTACATAAAAATTGTAATGCTGGGTAATTTTGACATTCTACAATTGAATTATTATTGAAATAATAAGAAATATTATTCTAAAAAAATAAAATAATAATACATTACGGCATTTGTTTATGTTTACATGTTGTAATTTTATTCACGAAATTTAGTGATTTTCATTTTTTGTTTCGAATATTTTTTATTAAGATTTATAAGTTTTTCTTAGATTATTCGGGCTATTATTCTCACTTTGGACGTTATTCGACATTCTTCAAGTGTGTCCTATAAAATTCAAGAGTTTTACGTTGAGCTTGGGAAAACTATATCAAATTTCAGGCTTTTAAAGGTCCAGTTCGAAATTGCGAATAGATTTTTGGAGTTCAGCGTAGGTTCAACAAGATGCGCATCAAGAATGATGGCGGTTACATTAGGCAAAACGTTGTGAGAATAACACCGACTATGAAAATAGTTCAAATGATACAAATAATTTTCATATGATACTTTGTTTTACTGCGTTTTGAATTTAATTTTTTTTTTTCTAAGATCTTCTTTGTTTTACTAATAAATAAAAACCATTTGAAATATCTTTCCAGATATCTGGGTTACATTCCACAGTTTAAATACAGAATAGCAGACACATACGGTACTACGACGTATAAAATTGCTCAAGTAAGACACATTTTGCTTTAATCATTTCAATTTTGTCTTTGTTTACGAATCTGAAGATCTCTTAATAATACTCTGACAGCTTTTCAAACGAAATGACGTCAGATTGATTTAAAGAATAAATGAAACATTTAAGTGACGTCAGAAACTTTTATTGGTTTAATGAATCAATAGAATAAGTTGTACCTATTTACTATGCCTCCCCACGGGACAGAGTTAGACACCAGGGTCGTTTTTTAACGTGGAGAAAATATACAAAAATAAAAATAAAATTGTCTCAGTCGTGAAGGACTGCTCCTACACGGAAAGAGAACAAGAAATGGAAGTGCAGCATCTGAAGAACAGATACTACACTTTGATCTTGGCCAAAAGAATAGAATAAGTTGTAATGAACGGGGGGGGGGCAAATAAAGAAGCTTTATTTTACTAAGATCTGTCGCGGTGTCAATTACATTAGATCTGTTAGCTAAGAAAAACACATAACCAACACGTCACAATCACGTGTGCTAAAAAATAGCGACGACGTTTTTTAACAACAAAGAAAAAACATAAAAACTCAATTTTCCATAACTAAACAAAAATTACAGACTTTTATTTTGGACGGAGAAGCAAATATATACAAGAAATACCATTTCCCCACTGACGTCCAGCTACTACGTTTTAGTGCCCATTGACGTTCAGCTACCTGCTCCACTGCCCACTGAGGCCCAACTATCCGTTCCAGTCCCCTATGACGTCCGGCTACTAGCTCCCAGCATCAGATCCCGTCTATACGACTCAGATCAACCTGAGACACGCAATCTTCCTACCTCAGGAACGCAAGAATTTCAATCCCGCGAGACGTCTGTTCTCGCGCCGGCTGATTCTGATACACAATCTCCGTTGCCATACAATTTACTGTTTTTTGCTTGGTAAAATAAAACATGATACCAATGATTTTAATCGATCATCTGTTTGTCACCTCTCTTTGTTGTTGCTTTTACTTCTTTGCTGTGTGTCTACCTTTTTAGTTGTATAGACGGTTGGCATATCAACCCTTTCGACCTTCTGCAACAGAGCTACACAAGCGTTGTGAGAATAATGGCCACCGAAGAGAAAATAAACAAATCATTTCCCAGAAGTAAAAAAGGACATTGGACATTTTTTTTTGGGGGGGGGAAGGTTGCAGGAAACGATAATCAAATTCCTTCAACACAAAAACGAATTAAAAGACCGGATTATGGTTTTTCATACAAATAGATGTAAAAACATTAAAGTGAAAAGATGTTTGGGCATTTTTAATCATTTTTAAATATCCTTTCCAAAGGCATGTGCACATTCTAGTTTATCCAGCAAGTGACGGTGCAGAACAGGATTACACACACGCGTGCGGGTGCATATATATTGTTTACATTTGAACCACTTACGCTTTTTTATGTGTTTTCAAATTCATAATGATCTGTCAAAGTGAATCCTTTATCTATAAATGTATGAACATGTAAACATGCATAACTCTCTCTCTCTCTCTCTCTCTCTCTCTCTCTCTCTCTCTCTCTCTCTCTCTCTCTCTTACACACGTACACACACACACTCTGTATAAATAAATATATATATATTTATATATATATATATATATATATATATATATATATATATATATAGTAAATGAATAGCAAAAGTCTCTATTCCAAAGTTCATGATGTTTATCATCTTATAATTTATTCTTTTAATTCAGTTGACATTTACAATTCTTGACAGTATCTGTTTTGTAGCACAAAATCAATCACTTAATTATTATATCAATTAGTGAATCTATTTTGCCATTAACTCACCAGAAGAAATAGCAACAATTAATCCATCAAAAGGAAATAAAGTGCGTTGTGATATGATTAAAATCAGAAAATTGGAAGAGTCAACATCATGAACTTTTATCATTCATTCACTATATTGCTCTGTAATTACATTGAGCTTTTTAAATGAGGATTGGTACATATTATAAGGAAATAAAGTATATTCCGTGAAGTTAAAGTAGATGAAGTAAAAATTTATGAAATACAAATGGTGAAACAATGTAACACCAACCGGTTCCTATGAGATAAGCGGGATGCAAAGAAAAACACAAGGATTGAACACAATAGGGTGCGAGAAGTAACGAAATTAAAACACTTCCAAATAATATAAAAATAGGTTCATTAAAGATTTTAAAAAAGATTCAACGAAAAGAATATATTCAAAATTATGGGGTTTGGGATATTTCTAAACGTATAGACTGAGCGAAAATCCCGCGCTTGTAGAATAAGCAAGTATATAGTGTTCGTTTGGGTAGGAGAGTTGAAGAACTGTTTCGTGTTATAAAAAAATTATAAATGTTTAAAAATAAAAATTGAACAGCCCGTAATTAAACAAAGTTGAAGGGAAAAATCGCCGTTAAGAAAGCGTAAAAGGTAAACATGGTTAGATGTAATGAATTTTGTTTTCAGGGTATTTTTGTGGGGTGTGTTTTTTTTTTCGAATAGTTAATGTGTACATATATATAAGTGTTAGTGTATCAGTACTAAAATTTCAAATAATGGGAGCTTGATATGGTTGTATTTGGATTAATTTATTTTTAAGGGTTGTGTCCTGTAGAGAGACTAGCCATATTTGTAAATGTCGAACGTGTTCGTTTCTGTTTTAAGATGGATTTCGGAATAATTGGTTTTTCAAGTTTCAGCCAATGGAAAATGAGGGAACGTCAGAAGGGAGAAATTGTTATTTTTGTAAAGGGAAATGGAAAGTTAATGGTGTGTATATGGGTTTTTGATCCAATTACGAAGGGTGCAATGTCAGTATAGTAATAATATGTGTACTTCTTCCCGGTGATGACTTGACATAAGAATTAGAGGGAAAAATACGAACTACTTCCTCTGTATATGTTGGCGATAGTAATGTAATGTACGATATAATGTAGGATTTTATTATGAGGAATAAGTGTGTCTAAAACGGCGTTTTAAAGTTGCATGAGATGGTGGATAATAGTTTAGATATAATAAATTTGTACGTGGCATTTGTTATTGCAAATCTACGGTAATTTGGTCCAGAGTGGAATTTCTGTAATCATTTTATTATATATATATATATATATATATATATATATATATATATATATATATATATATATTGCTATTATAAGCTCATGATAAAACATTACCTTAGCAAGCTAATTAAATTTTTAATCTGACGTCATGAATTTATGCCATATTTCAAAGCATGAATTCAAACATAAGCGATGATAAAACATATATAAATAATATAAATGAATGTCGATTATTTTAATAGTCAAAAACAATTTATTCTGGTTGAACTACGTTAAACACAATTTAATAGTTGATATATACTAGAATTTGAATTTGTATGGGTTAATAATTCTAGTATGTAAAAAGGAAAAATATAAGATTTGATTTTTTTTAATCGGGAGTAGAATCGAAAACCGCAAACTTGACATCACACACTTGACATTATATATATATATATATATATATATATATATATATATATATATATATATATATATATATATATATATATATATATATATATATATATATATATATATATATATATATATATATATAAGCTTTAAACAAGATATTCGGAGTCATACCGAGTTGGGAAATAATTGTTTAAGAGGAAATCGAAAATTCGTTAATAAAAACAATTTCAGAGTAAATTTATATATTTATGAATTAGCGATTTAAAAAAAAATCTAAAATAAACCTCGAGACGTCTTTCAGCCGATACATTATCAAAAGAAAACATCGGCGGTTACGATTAAAAACAGGAAAAAATAGTAAATACCGTTTTAAAAAAATAATTTTTTTTTTACAAACGTGGGGTAGGAAAATGGAAGAATAGGGAGAGAAAAAAACTATTAATTGTCGCCAATATCAAGGTATTAAAAGAAAAAAACCCGAGCAAATATCCAAAACCCGAGCAAATATCGAAAGGCAGATAATTCATATACACACTCACAATAATATATGTATAAAAAAATAGTCGTATATATATATATATATATATATATATATATATATATATATATATATATATATATATATATATATATATGTTCGTTTATCTATTCACAGGAGATTCCATACTTTCGACGTTCAAAAGCATACCTAGAAGATGATTTAGATGTAACGATTGATCCGAAATTTCCGGAAGAACAGGACAAATCAACGCCTTTCGTACCTGGCCAGACAGGTAAGCAATACAAACGATGCACGTTTTAAAAGATTCATAAATAATAACGAGAAGGTGTGGAATATTGAACAATTGACAAGTAGCACCGCCTTTTGCTTTTGATCATTGATTTAAGTTTTGGAATTGTGTTGCAACTGAATTTATTATACGCGCCACTACTAAATAATGCATTAAAGAAACAAAAGTAAATTAACAGAAAACTGAAAACGGTTGCCGATTGTATTTGGAAGAATAAGTCTCAAACATGGCCACGTGTTTTTCGACTTGATTATCTGCAGCTGTGGAAAACATTACAAAGAAGAAACATGGCTGACCTCTGAAACTTAAATTGAGTGAATATGAAACGACTGTACTTATGAGTGATATACAAAAGTCAGATATGGCTTATCACGCGTTAATAGAAATGGACAGGTACTCACCAGTGTGTGTTTGGCAAAAGACTTTTAATTGATGTAGTCTGGTAGCAGACTACCTGAGTGTCGGGCACGATATTCCATTTGGTCAGATTTAATAAACTTCATCTGAAACTGGAATTTTCTAGGAAATTAAACTCAAAAGCTGTCCCCAGTCGCATGTATATTCCAGCCAGGGGAGGTGACAACGTTTTTTTTTTCTACAGGAGGCTCTCACCATCCTCCTACATACAGCGCTTAGTTTTCTAAATGGTTACCCGTTTGGTATTGATTGGGTTCAATGTTGCTTAACTTTTATGATGGAGAATGAGATGCTTTAAATAATTAGACCATATAGTAGCATAGATGTACATATGTATTCAATATAGGAATTGTTGAATAAAAAATTAGTGTAAAAAAAACTTGTAAATATAACGATTTGTTACGCTTTGTGTAATTAATTATGCCACGCTTTGCGTGATTGTTCATTAATTTATAAATAACGTTGGATTTAATTCCGTCAGAAAAATAAGCGGACACGACCTGCATAATCAATCACAATCATCTAATATATAAATATTAAAAAAATCTGTGGAAAATATATAACTGAAGGAGACCGGAAGATACAGCGACCTAAACATATTAATATACAATGTAAATAACTCTTACATATATATTAACGGAATTTTGGGTTCGTCACCAAAATCCGTTTTTCATGGTAATAAAAATGAAAGAAAAAAAGGAAAAAAAGCATTTAAAGCAAATTTGTCGGAAATGGAAAACTAAGAGAAATGAGCAAAAGAAATACAGACCCGAAATGTGTTTAAAATGATTCAAATTTATTAAAATGAAAGTCATCAATTGCCTTTATTTCCCAAAGCTAGGGTTTTAAAAAAAATCCTTAAGCAACATTTAAAATAAATAAAAATAATACAAAAAGACGACAATTCTTACTTGTAAGAAAGGCTGAAAGAAAAGAACATATGAAAAACAGAAAACAGTTCTTTTCAGTCCTTCTTTTAACAAAATGTTCAGTCTTTCTACAAAATGTTTTTTTTTCTTTTCCTTAAGGAATAACAAGCAAATAAAGTCTCTTTGACCTTAATTGGGAGAAAGAGGTAAAATATTTTCCCTTTGTGTTGCTCAGATACCTTTAAATTCAAAGGAAAGAAACGAAAACAATAAAGCCGCTTTGGTAGGCTTTATGTGTACGAATAAAATAATTCACGGCATAAATTCTGGTATTAATGGAATATTTTTGTTGTGAATGAAACTTCGGTTGAATAATCTTTCCTGGAGGTCATATGTGCCGATAATCTGCTCGACTTGACGGCGAAATTAATTTCTGTTTTTACAGAAAAGAAATCTTCAAAACACGGCAGTTTCTTTTGTTAATCCTTTAGAGACTAATTATTTTCCAGTTGGTAGACCTTGTTGCCTTTTAATAACTGGGACTAATTTTCCAGTAGATAAAACCTTGTTGCTTTTTAATAACTGGAAGAAAATTACAATGAAACTTTACTAAGTCATTTTTCTAAAGGAGAAAGAAAAAAAACGTGACGAATTTAACGCCAAATCTCTTTGACGGAGCACAGGCAGGTGATCTTCGAACTGATGAAAATAGGCAAAGGCCCTCCCTTCCTCGCCCCCCCCTCTCCAGAGGGAGGCAGAGTGGCAGATTACTGGAAGGGAATTATAACGATGATGATGATGATGATGATGATGATGAAGTGACCTGCAAACGACCGGTCAAAGAGTGCATTCCTCTCGCTAAATGTCGAATGTTGAATGTGTGTATAATAAATAAATAAAAATTATTTCTTTATTAAAATTTTAACGCTCTCCCTACAAGAAAAGAAAAAAAATTATTGTAACAAAAAAGTTTTTAAAACCTAGATCGGGTTAAAATTTAAAGAGGCTTAATCTTTTACTTGTTTTAAAAGGTCGAAATTTAATTTTTTTAAAATTAATAAAAACACTTAAAATTTCGAAAAATATTCATTTTCTATTTGTTTTTAGGGAGTTTTCTTTTTAAGATGAAAATTTAAGATGAAAATGAAAACGCCTGTCCTTGATTATGGAGTTTAAATTACGAGGACTAACAGGCAAGTCGGAACTCCCGAATCCATAACAAGCTGGTCATATCTACTCCAAAAATAGGAGTGGGACGAACGTGGCTTTTCGTTTGATTAAAGAAGCTACATAAAACCGAAATATATTTCCTGCATAAACTGTGCACGGAAAATGCAGCAATAAAGGTCTGCCAAGCTTCATACATCAAGCCCGACAAACCAAGACTGACAAGTCTTCTAAAAACATCCAAGCCCCTGGCGCTTGAAATTTCCAGGGTAAGATCCGAAGCTCCAGGTTCCAACCTCGGGGATTTTACCTCAGTCTTACAACATCTTAAAAAATCTGCGCCCTCACAGATCTTCAGAGGGGCTGCACTGCAAATCATGCAACTAACAAACACACCAGATCCTACAGCCAGGCGACACTCGACTATAAAAATCCAGTCAAGCTTAAGTTTACTGAACTCTCGCTTCAAAAATCCCCCCATGACCCACACACGGAGACAAAGGGATATAGGACCCGAGATCCTGAAAACTTTGGAGAGACTTTCTCTCCTAAGGTGCATACTTGCACCAAATGAAATACTGAAAGCAAGTACTTCTAATGAGACAAAGATACTGAGCTTATCCAGTACCTTTCCTTGGAAGGAGTTGTAACAAGTCAAACTCCTGTCCTTCGCCTGATCATTTTCAGAGTTTTTTGCTCGGTGCAATGGGCTCATATCAGGCCTGAAACTACTTTCACCTTGATAAGGGTACGTTAAATGGTCAGTGGTAATGTACCTATTAGAATTAACAAGCGCATCAACGCCATCTTGGCAACTGCCCAAATCTAAACAATCTCCCTGACTATCAACGGACTGCTTAAAAACTCTAGCTGTTTCCCTTTAATAATAGACACAATGCCTCTATCCAATTCCCACTTAAATTCCTCCATGAATTGCATAAAATTCCAGGGATCCATACTCAACAAACTATGGACCAAACTAGAGTACTTAAAAATTCCTAACAAATTGACATTCTTTCTAGCTAGATTTACGGCAAGCTGCAATCTAGGCAGATTAAATTTAATTACCGCACAATTTTCTAACTGCGGCCTGACCCTCACTAAGCCGAATTCGCCAGTACTTAGAGAGTTGGTCTCAGCAACCGGGCATTCTGGTTCAGGATCGGAAACCTTGACCGGTATTATCGTCGGTGTATCAAAGAGCACCGGGATACTAATAGAATCGCCTAGCTTACCACTAGCTAAACTACGCATAGCCTCTCTAACACCATTCTGGAATGCATCTACCCGAGAACCATCCGCGTCAAGAAATTCTAAATCCACGATCGAAGGAGAAAAACAAGCATAGACTTGCTCAGTCAAGTCAAGAAACGTGTCTAAGCCCTCTCTAATCTCAGTCATATTTTGTCGAAAGATAACTTTAAGACAATTTTTGTCTGAACTCATAAAGCTGAGGTTGAGAACAATAGCATCCACCGCAAATAACCTTTCCTCCACCAATGTACGGTAAGAAGAATTTGAAGACATGCTGAGGCTTTTAAAATATTAAATAAATGTAAACTAAAACTGAATAACTATCACACAGAATTCTACCTAAATTTTAAAGTGATTTTTCTCCTATAGGCAGTTAAAACAAATACGCATTAAACTGGGGTTTGCGTTAGTAATAATTTTAAATAAAATTGTACAAATAAAATTATCAATTATTCACTCTAAGGTGTAAGTGGACACAAAGTCAGGCTTAACGAAGGAGAAAATCCAATTCCAAGGATGCACTTTGGATTGGGACAAATTAAATAATCTTCGAAGGAAATTTATTTTTCAAGACTGAGTGTTACGAGAACAGGTCGCCTGTTCTTGTAAGTAAGTAAAAATGAGATTGGATAGTCCGAGAATTCGAACCTGGGAATCTAGGTTTGGAATTAAGATTCAGGAGAGATTAAAATAAATAACAGATATGTTTATTGAAAAGGAATTCGTTGTTTATAAATGTTATTGAAAGGAATTTGATGATTCAATTCTGTTTATGAAAATGAAATTAAAATAAGGAATTTGAAACGAACAATAGCAAATGTTAAACATATTGAGAAATAGGTTAGACCAAAAATAGGTTAAAGAATTCTTGTTGGAGATATGTATGCACGTGAGTTCAGGACACGTGAGTCCGGAACATGCTCGAGCATAAAGAACGAGACACGAAAGGATGTCCAGGCCATGTGATCGATCTGCACGTTGGCCATGCAATGACGTCATGGCTAAGAGATGAGTTCTCAATAAAATTGGAGTTTTAGGGAGACAAACAGATAGCGTCGAGATAGTGCCGGGGCAGCGTCGAGACAGAGTCGACAGGAAGGTCAGACAAAGCTGACATTGGGGAGAAGGAACCCACCTTTGGAGGCGAAAGGCTAGAAGTTGAAATCATGTAGGACTTTGAATTCCTTGATGTGAAATCATTGACCAGTCAAGAAATAAAGGACGTCATCATTTTGTAACTGCTGTCTTGTGTTGTGTCATTCTACAAACAAAGGTATTGTGAAACATTTATAAGAACTTTGTGTATAAACCCACCTAAGTAATGTGTCTCTAACATCTAAGTAATGTGTCTCCCTCCGTATGAAGAGATAATGACTGCCTCCTTTTGTGATAAAAGACTGATAATCCTCATCTCTAAAATATGTGTTAAGAAAATATATGTTATAGAACATTCATAAACTGTATAAATGTCTATTTCTTCTATCTATTTATCCCCCTCTCATTGTGTATTACATGTCCCTGTTCCACTCTGTTAAAATATACTCGATATGTGTCTCTCTCTCTCTCTCTCTCTTTAATACGAACATCAACAACTATATAATATAATATACATCATCTCTCTAAATATAACAACTTCATAGCATGAGGACAAAAATAAATTTCTTATATTAAGTGCAAAAGTGCAGCAGAATTTTTCTAATTTTTTCTTCTAACAGAAAAACTATCAATTTTTTCTTCTCTGACTGAGGACAGAAGGAATTTTTTTCTATGTTAACAAGTGCAAAAGCATTTTTCTTCTTATAGGAAACTATATATATTTCTTCTGAAAGGATAGAATAAGTTTTTTTTCTATCGGAAAAATACAGTATTTTCTCTTCTTTCACTACGGGCAGACGAACTTTATTATTTTTCTTCTAAATAGAAATCTACAGAAAAAGTTTATATTCTTACAGGGAACACAATAAATTCTTCAATTTCTTAACTAAGGGTAAAACAACCCTATTATTCAAATTGAAAAAGTACAAAGAAATTTCCCTTTTTCTGGCCAAGGACGGACGCAAATTATTATTATTATTATTATTATTATTATTATTATTATTATTATTATTATTATTATAACAACAACAACAACAACAATAATAACAATAATTTAAACTTTCCTAAAGGTTATTTAAAGATTATAATTTACAATTAGTAAAATAAACAAATCAAGCACTTCATGTATATCATATATAAATTACTACACATTTAAGATTATGGTATGATAAGGTATATATAATTTGTAATTTTATATATGGTAAGGATTAGAAATTTTAGTATTAATAGTTACAGATTAGAGATAAGAAATTTGCATTAAAGATTAGAATTAAAACATTATTGAATTATAAATTATAATCAAAACTTTAGAGGAAAAGTGAAGAAAAACTTTGAAGAAAATGTCTTGGCAGTTTTCTAGCCAATAAGCAAGGAGTTAAGATACACCGTTACTAGGTCATAAAATTTTAATACTACAACAGAAACATTTACACACAGATATATATAGATAAATACATCAAGTGAGAGCAGATATATGCAAATAATGGAAATTAAAATATTATCTAGACAAACTATATAATATATAAGAGTACTACATAGTAAAGAAAAGGGGGCAATAGATAAACAAACAAAAACAACAGAATAAATCAAAATAAAACGAAATAAAACAATAAAACAGGCAGTAGTAAAAAGAAACAACTGAAATTTGAGCCGTATGTATGGGTTAGCTACGAATGGTATAAAAGTGTTACAAAGATGGTGTGGGTATAATTTAGTAGATTTACCTGTTTATGTAAAATTCAGTAACTAGAATAAGTGGTTCAATAAAATATAGGTGTAGGTTATATGAGAAATAGATTAGATTATGTTAGAAGTGAATTAAGAGGGAACAAGTAGGTGGCTTAGGAGGTGTGATTTATAGTGCTTGCAGTTAATTGATGTCTCTTGTTTTTTATTTGGGATCCTATTCCTATCTTTAAATTTCGTAATAAACAACTTTTCATTAAGGCATAGAAAGAAGGAGGCATTTAAGTATTGACAGGTTTACTTTTTTTATTTTTCATTTTCAAGTTAACAATTGGTGTTGAATTATTTTTATTAGTAATCTAAGGAATGTGATGTCTTATTATAATCTGGATTCATGAGGGAGCATTTATGGCCGATATATTTTTGTTTGAATGTATTACTTTTGTGGTTGATATAGTGTGATTAGTATCTTCATACGCTTTAATAAATTCCAGAATAAAAGCCTCGTAAACAACAGAGTTTGTTAGACAGTTTTGTTTAAGAGGACATTCAGATGGTAGTGAGAAAGCAACATCATGAACGTTCAACAACCTAGAAGGGAAGGGTGTTATCTTTCTCTATTTCTATAGTTAAATGTAGAGCCCCATAAGGGAATTCAACTTTTACCATATCCCTTCTGTTTTTCCTCCCCTGCGATGCCATTTTAATCGTCTTTTACTCGAGCTCTGGAAAGATTTCCGTTAATGTTCGAATGTGTTTATAAATTTTGTACGTCCAAATATTTATTTATCTACATATAATGAGAAAGAGGGGAATAAGGTGTGTGTACTACCATAAAATGATAATCGAATATAAAGAACGAGAAATACAACAAAACGTTTGGAATCAACACTTTTTATGCAATTATAAACGTTATGTTCTTTCTTATCTTTATGGAATAATTGTGTTTTTATTCCTTACGTAGGCTGCGTCCCACAATTGACTTGCAGATATTGTCCGGCGTATGGACAAGATGATCCGTTTTGTGATGTCGAAGGGCACCAAAATGAGTACAGATCTCAGCCAAATGCTTTTAACGAGTACATTCCTCCACCAATGATCCAACCATCGCCTGAGAAGTATTATCTTCGAGAAAAACTCAGCGCGCCTAAAGACAACTATTCACATCAAACTTCATATCTGCGTAAGTATTTCATAAAACATTTAAGGCCTTCTTTTAAAATACTTCCATAAAACAAACCGTTAATTTTACATCCTGTCAGGTTTGAGTCTCCATGGAACTGATCATTTGCGTGCGTCCTCAAATCAAACATTACCACAAGGGTTTTCACTAGTTAAATTTGCTTAAGTAATAGATTTAATGGTCTATAGGTAGTTTCAGAAAAGATATTGTAGTTTATATTTTAATCTAACATGAATGGAACATTCGCAGATTTTATATGAATGTTAAATGGGGATATCTCCTGGAACAAATAATAATGAATTCAATGGATAGTCTTTTTGAATGAAAAAGAAATACATGATAATTCTACAAGAAATGATCTAAACATGTTCTGTTAATTATTTGTTAGATTGAAAAGAAAGTTCTTGCGGAATTTTTTATTTTGATTTCAAATGACGTATTTTCCAATAAGTTTTCATTATAATACCTTTACTTTATATATCATTTTAGAGAACGTTTTTCGCTCTATCTAATCGTTTCAATTACAATCGTTTTAAAAGAATTGTGTCTTCTTTTTAGAACATTGAATACAAGATGGAAAAAAGCAAATTCGCACAATTTTCTTATTTCAATTCAAGCTAGGCCGAAAAGCTGATAAAACAGCTGGCGATATCAACGAAACGTTTGGCCCAGGAACCAATATTAAACGCGCAGCACAATGATGGTTTTAAAATTTTTGTGGCGGCGAGGAGAGTCTTGAAGATGATGAGCGTAGTGGTCGGCCATCGAATGTTGACAACGATCAGTTAATATCCTTAGTGGAAGCCAATCTACGCACAACTTTTCGAGAGCTTCTGAATTAGATGTAACATATACGACAATTTCCAACCACTTGAGAGACATTGGAAAGACAAAAAAAACTTCATAAATGGATGCCTCACGAATGGAACGACAACCAAAACGCTATTATGAAGTGTCATCTTCCCTTCTTTTACGCAACAAGAACGACCTGTTTATCGACCGTGTTGTGACTTGCAATTAAAAGTGGGGTCTTTACGAAAACTGGCAAAGCCCAGCTCCGTGGTTAGATGCTAACGAAGCCCCACATCACTTCCTGAAGCTAGAGTTACACCAAAAGACGGTCATACTGAGTGTTTGGTGGCCTGCAACCGGTCTCATCCGTTACAGTGTTTTTAAAACCATTACAGTGGCTAAGAACTGTCAACAAATGGATGAAATGCATCAGAAACTTCGACAACAACACCCAGCATTAGTCAACAGAAAAGGCCAAATTCTCCTCTACAGCAATGTTCGACCGCACGTTACTAAACCGAGCCTGCAGCAGTTAAACAAATTGGACTACGAAACTCTGTCTCATCCGCCATACTCTGCAGACTTCTTACCTACCGACCACCACTTTTTCAAATATCTCAACAACTTTCTGCGTGAAAAATGCTTTATATATATATATATATATATATATATATATATATATATATATATATATATATATATATATATATATATATATATGGTTGTGGGTTCAAATCCTGGCATAGCCAGCTGCGCTAATACATCGTAGATATGGCGAAACACGCGCCTGTTGATAACTGTTTTAGCTATAAAAATGAATATAATATATATATATATATATATATATATATATATATATATATATATATATATATATATATATATACGCTATTTATCTATTGCTATTCTTGACGAAGCAGCTGTGTTTTTCTGACTACATAACAATACCACTTAAATGTTCGATGTTTTTTTTAATAGTTTCTATATTCATTCATTGGTTTATTTAAATGTCACTAAACATAACAATATATGGATTCTTATTATACATAGCATACATGCTCGAGTGACAATCTGTACCTGCGTATGGTAACAAATTATCAATCGTTTTATTATTTTATTAAATTAGTATTTAAAAAATTCTGTTTCTCATGAATTATTGAGAAATATGGATCATTTACTGACCTGCAAAGATTACTTTTATATATATATATATATATATATATATATATATATATATATATATATATATATATATATATATATATATATATATATATTATTTATATTTATGTCTCGGCAGCAGTGTGAAAAGCATATCTTATTTTTCTTTTATTAATATTATTGGAATTTTTCCCCTTTTCCCTTGTACATATTTGTGAATTATTCCATGGATATCGGCCTTTGGATTATTTTGGACCACCTTCCAATTACGGGATTTCCTTGGATTTTATTTGTGCAAATGGAAATTCAATTAACTTCCTTGAAGTTATATTTTTGGATTTTACCGTCATTGGATTATTTATCTTTCACCAGACTATCCATTCACGTGTAATCACCTTTTTCTTCACCATATTCCCTCTGCTTCACTTTTTTGTTATCAAGATCTTTGACTTACTTGTTGTTTCATCAAATACTTTTGTATGCAAAATCCGATCCCGCATTTTGCTAATTCCTACCCTCTGATGAGAAGGAAAGTATTTCTTCGAAACGTCGCGGATTAAGGACTATCCACTTATCAAGTGTTTCCTTTTCAGATTAAATATGTTTTTAACTCTTTTTCAAAGTGTTTTTTAACATGTTTTATTAACTGCTTGCTCGTATTATAAGCTCTATCTCCTATTTTATTTTATCGAGCTTTTACATCTGGCTGAGATAAATTTATAAATATTAATTCTTTAATATTTATAATATACTTTAGTTTTATATATATATATATATATATATATATATATATATATATATATATGAAGTGAACGTGCCTGTGTGCCTGACTGTCTGTCTGTCTGTCTATGTACATTTCCTTACGCAATAACTCTGTCAATTTTTAGTCTACAGACTCGAAACTTGATATACAGGGAACTGAGATTTGGGAAAATCTATGTGATCGGTTTTCGGCCAGAAATTTGGCTGTTAAGGAGTCAAAGTTCAACGATTTGACTTTTGAGAACTCTGCCAAACTCCTCCGACAATTTTAGGTCTAAACACTTGAAATTTTGATAAAGGTTCATGGATCTAACTTAATAACTTGATTTGAGCCCAAAACAATAAATTTTAAAGGGTCATACATAATAGGGGTCAAATTTTAAAAAATTTGACCTCTGCGGTTTCTTCCAAATTACTCAGACAATTTCTGGTCTAAATATTTGAAATTTTATATAAAGGGTATTCAGAGATAGGGCAAGCTTTTTCATCGGTTTGAGTCGAAAATTTTTAGTTACCAATATATAAATGTATGTATGCATATATGCATATATGTTTGCATGTCTGTCTAAAACTTTCGACAGAGGCGACAGATTTTACCAAGATCAGTATCGTTATGAAGTTCGACCTTTCATACGACAAATATCGAAAAATTGGCTAAACACATTAACATCTTCACCTTCAACTAGGAACTTTTCTACAGGGAAGGGTCGCTTTTTCGCTGATATTTTTTAAAGTTATCCTCTCCTTTCGAATGCCTAGCCTAAATGTTAACATAGGTTACTTCAGATTTGGCGGTGGTCGTAACCGCGAAAAGGTCAGACTTTTTTCCACATTCTCTTCCTCCTTCGCGGTACGGGTTCGAGCCTGCCTTCCTACTACCACTTTTTTTTTTTTTGCTCATCATGCGCATCCAAACACCCGGGCAACACCGGGCTGAAATGCTAGTATATCTATAAAATTGAACGTGTCTGTGTGTGTGTGTCTGTCTGTCTGTCTGTGTGTCTGTGTACATTTCCCTACGTAATAACTCTGTCAATTTTTAGTCTACAGACTCTAAACTTAATATACAGGATACTGAGATTTGGGAAAATCTATGTGATCGGTTTTCGGCCAGAAATTTGGCTGTTAAGGAGTCAAAGTTCAACGATTTGACCTTTGAGAACTCTACCAAACTCCTCCTACAATTTTCGGTCTAAACACTTGAAATTTTATATATAGGTCTCTTGGACATGGATCTAACTTAATAACTTGATTTGAGCCCTAAACAATAAATGTAAAGGGGTCATAATAGGGGTCAAAGTTTAAAACATTGTCCGTTTTTTTTTGTTTGTTTGTTCTTTTTTGTTTTTTGGTCAGTATACACCTCCAAAGACCCGGGCAACGCCGGGCACCCATGCCAGTCTATATATCTATAAAATTGAACGTGTGTGTGTGTGTGTACATTTCCCTACGCAATAACTCTGTCAATTTTTAGTCTACAGACTCGAAATTTGATATACAGAGTACTCAGATTTGTGAAAATCGATGTGATCGGTTTTGGGCCAGAAATTGGCGATTAAGGAGTCAAAGTTCAACGATTTGACCTTTGAGAACTCTACCAAACTCCTCCGACAATTTTTGGTCTGCGCACTTGAAATTTTAGATATAGGTTCCTTGAACATGAATCTAACTTAATAACTTGATTTGAGCCCAAAACAATAAATGTTTAGGGGTGATAATAGGAGTCAAAGTTTTAAAAGAATTGACCTCTGCGGTTTCTTCCAAATTACTCAGACAATTTCTGGTCTAAATATTTGAAATTTTACATAAAGGGTATTCAGAGATAGGACAAGCTTTTTCGTCAGTTTGGGTCGAAAATTTTTACTTACTAATATATAAATGTATGCATGTATGTCTGTTTGCATGTCTGCCTTAAACTTTCAATAGAGGCGACGGATACGAACTAAGATCAGTATCGTTTTAAAATTCGACCTTTCATACGCCAAATATCGAAAAATTGGCTAAAAACATTCCCCTTCAACTAGGCACTTTTCTACAGGGAGGTGGTCACTTTTTTCGTCGATATTTTTTTAAGTTATCCTCTCCTTTAGATTGTCTAACCTTAATTTTAAAAAATGTCGCTTCCGGTTTGGCGGTGGTCGTAACAGCATAAACGTTAGGTTTTACCCCGTTCTTTTCCTCCTTTGCGGTACGGGTTCGAGCTTGCCTTCCTACTACCACATTTTTTTTTTTTTGCTCATTATACACATCCAATCACCCGGGCAACGCCGGGCTGAAATACTAGTATATATATATATATATATATATATATATATATATATATATATATATATATATATATATATATATATATATATTACGACTACGTTTATTTTTTATTTGTTAGCTTCCAGAATTAATTCTATTGTTTGTAAATGATTGGGGGAGAGTGATTTGCTAGTCTGCTTTTAACAAATAAAATTGTATTGAACAACCTTGTATAAGTAAAAGTTGCTCAATATTATATTTTTTTGTTCGAAAGTATATTCACATAATCGACTTTTTTTTTTTTCGTCGCGCACTTTTTATTTAAGAACCAATTATTAGGTACGTGCAATATGAATGGCTGATCCCCAAAATGCGTTATTCATTTCATATGCCCAACGTTTCATATTTTGCAATTTTGATTTACCAAGTGGTTTCTGCCATTATTATTTTTATTTATTTATTTATTTGAACGTTCTCGGTCAATATAGCCAAAATTGTTTTTAATAT
Organism: Euprymna scolopes; assembly: GCF_053919585.1. Lineage (NCBI taxonomy): Eukaryota > Metazoa > Mollusca > Cephalopoda > Sepiida > Sepiolidae > Euprymna > Euprymna scolopes. The sequence continues at coordinate 69,619,446 of NC_136491.1, read as the reverse complement.
TTGAGGAATATTGCGAAAAAAGCCCTTAATGTCCGTGTTAATGAAATCAATATAACTCTGAGAAAAATTAATTTCTCGAACTAATGATACTGTCATTGAATTAAGCAGTGTTTATTCAATATTTTCACACAAAAAAATATAATTGCAAAAAATATTTAATGTGATTTTAATGATAACAGTTTCCAGGAAAATTTTAAAGGTGATATTATGAGATTTACCTTTTACGCATGAACGTGTAAACATGAACGTAAGAATTTTTTTTTTTTATATATAATATTGAAAATTAAAAAATAAATTTGAAATTGAGGTTCCGGGTTACTAAGACAAAAACAATTTTTAAAATGGGATAATTTTTACTAACAGTTAATTTAAAGAAGTATAGTTGGACAGAGTGACAAAAAAAAATAAAATGTATAACTTACATATACTTTCATTAGTAAATTTCATTAGTAAATTTCATTAGTAAATGATTTTATTTTTAATTTTATTGAATCATTAAGAAAGTGTTGTTTTAACTTATTTTTAATGAATAATGAAAAAAAAATTAAGAATAAATCGAGTAATGTAATTGCTAAAATTGACGCAGTTTGCATTTTGTAATGAAAAATTTTGTAATTAAAGTTTTGAAAATTTTATAAAAGTTTTATTTCAAATTCTAAGGGAAACTAAAAGTAAATGGACGTCGTCAATAATTTTAGAATATTACTGAATAAAAAAACTTGCATCGAGTTAAATATTAATTTTTTTTTTAGAGAAAAATAAAATTCTTACTTGTGTACATTAAAAAATATTCTAATTAAATAAAGCTTTTTTTTATTTCAACAAAATTAAATTGATTAAAAGAAATTATTACAGTTCCTGTGATCCGTACTTTTGTAAAAATCAGTGGAATTTATGTTTACATTTGAGTGAGGCTTTTTTTAATACCGTAAATTGCTTCTTTTTTTTGGGGGGGGATAATTATGCAATTTTAGTTTTTTAAAAATATGCACATTTTCTTTAGTTTTGTATCTTAAGATTTTAATTTACCAATTATAATTGAAATAGTTTCAGAAAACTTATAATGATTTTTCCAGGATTTTTAAAGTTGATTTATTCGGACTTGAAATTCGAATGAATTTATGTTGTTTTTTTTTCAAAATTTGTCACTGTAATTTGTAGAATAAGATATTGTCGAACGTTGCATGGTCACTATCATGTCGGAAGTCGCCAATATGTAGGACAAAGTCGAGAAGTCTCGTTCTAACATTTAAAAACAGCTTTATTAGATTATCTTCGTTAGTAGCTTGTATAGAGAAAGGGTTAGCATTGGGAAGATGTTCCTGTGTGGAGACGTAGATTAAAGATCAGTTCTATTGAAAGAGACAGAGTCTATGTATGTTTGTGTCTAAAGTAGTTGTAGCAGTCGACACTCGCTACAAACAGGCAGAAGCTAATTCTCTCGACTCTTTGAAATCCATTTTCTCCCTGGCTTGTCCAATCACAAGCGAGCTCTCTATCACGTGACAGAGTATATAAAAGGCGAAATTTGAAACTCTCAACCTTCTTTCTCGCTGTTTTGCCCAGAAGCACATATCGCCTGGGGGTTCGACCACAGGCAGAACGTGAGTACTACAAGCTAACATAGCGATCTTTCAAACTCTCATTTGTTTCCACGTGCGATACCTTAACGAACATTCTTTGTCATGCTAAAGAACATACACAACACACATACACACACACATACACACTATGCTAAAAAACATACACCGACACTCACACACACACACGCACACACAATACTCTTTCTTACCACGAGACACTAACCCTTTGTCCTGTCTCTACTATCGGATGCACGCTCCTACATACGTAAACACACTGAAGTCTTTGCTCTTTCTCTTTTTACCGGCTTCCTTCGTACCGACGGCTATTACCTGTAAACGGGACTGAACTATTTTCTACATCAACAAGCCGGCAATATATTAATTCTATCTTAACGCAAGAACATTTAAACCTACTAACCCGTTTCTCTCTTGTACACTCTACTAACGAAGATAACAAATAAAGTTTGTTTATTAATCTAGAATGAAACTTCCATTAGGTTGTCTCCTCATCTCTATACAGTAGTGGAAACGCGAAAGATTAGAGACAGTACTGTAAAATGAGAAAGAGTTCGTTGTGTACCGCATTGAGGTCTCTGTGTGTGAAGATAACCATGTTGGCTTGTCTTAGTCTTAGTCGAACCCAGAGCCCGAAGGCCGGGTGAGTTCTGTTGAGTCCTAAGAAAGAAGTTGGAAGTGGGCAGGTCCGTTCCACGGGGAGTTGTTGTGTGTCCAAGATCTATGAAGAAAGAGAAACTCAGTAACGTGACTGAGGTCTGGCTTCTGGCTGGACAAGCCAGGAAGGAAGCAGTGGCGGATCGTGCCTAAGATTAGTTGGGGTGCTGCTTCAAAAAGTTTTACCTATTGTTTTAATATTGTGTAAAAGGAAAAAAATATTCGAATATGTAAAAAATAAATATTTAAACAAATAATAAACAAATATTCAAATACATAACAATATGTGCCTAAATCAAAACGTGGATTCCATGAACAAGGCTTCTTTCTTAGAACTGCACGCCTGTGGAACTCTGTTCCGTCTGCCTGCTTCCCACCGGACTACAACTTGGATGTGTTCAAGTCCAACGTTAACAAATTCCTAATGAACCGCCCCTTAAGTAAACACTTCATCAAATCTCCACATAATGTACTTACAATAACCCTTATCCCTGAGTGGCTTCCGGGCCTTGATAAGTGGTGATCACTGTGTAAAAAAAAATACAAATAATCAATCGCAAAAACTTTTTTATTAAAAATATTCTTTTAAATTGTGTACACTTTACAGAATAATAAAAATAATATATAAATTTATTGCGTTTAAACTTTACAGATTAAATAAAAGTTTCGTTTTTTCTGCAAGCAAACAAATGAAAAACATTTTTAAAATACATTTTATTTACAACGTTTTAATAACTTATTTTTATAAAAACAAAAAACTTTGAAAGTTACTTGCCTTCCCACGAGGGCAAATTTAGGAGTTTGCTATTTGAAAAGAACGTTTTATTTAATATCAGTTTTATTTACAAAATTTGTTTTTAAAAATGTAGTTATAACAAAACGTATTTGTAAATAAAATACAAAATAAAGAAGTTTACATTTTTGTATAGCGGGCAAACAAATAACAAATATTTAAAGATACGTAATTTTATTTACAGATCCTTTTACAACTAACTTCTTATATAAAAAGAACAAACTTGGCTATTTACTGACCTTCCTAAGCGGGCAAAGTTCGACATAAGGTAGAATTTAAAGATTTATTATAAGAAAATAGGGCATCATATATTAGATACAAGCATTATTTTTTTAAAAATCGGGTTTAATGTAGCTTCCCCCTACAAAAAAAAAATTGCCTCAGTCTAGAAGGATTTCTAATTACTTAATTATTTTAATGCGTATTATCTGCCCCATTTGCTAACAAATTCAATGTAAAGTTTTAAAATGCATAATTATAAAAACAGTTTTTTACTCACCAGCACATTTTAATTAAAAAACTTTTTATAAATAAAAACTCTTTGTTATCATAATAAACACAGGTACACAGTCTAAAGCAAACCCCGAATTTTACGAATCGTCTGAGATGTGAAGCTGCGAGAAGCGGCAGTTCCTCCGCGGCCTTTATCGGTTGTATAAAGCGCGCATGCGCACAAGAGAATTTCATTTAGAAATGTAACTGTGAATTTCGCAGCTCCAAGCAAGCTTTATTTTTATTTTTCTATGAATTTGGGGATGGTTACCGACATCAAGCCTAATGATTTTATAATGTACATATAGAAAGAAAAAAAAAATAATAATAATGATGATGATGATGATGAAGAAGAAGAAGAAGAAGAAGAAACAGACGTATTATTTTTAATTTTATCGTTAATATTGTGAAGAGATAACTTGTGGGTGTTGCAGTTCTACAGCCCTATGCAAGATCCGCCACTGGAAGAAAGTGTATTAAAAATCTCCAGACGCGAAAATTCGCCCCTGCTTGTGTTCGTTGCAATTTCGTCTGCTACAAATTTTTTAAATACTTAAATATGCATTTCCCCCTTTTAAAGGTTAAATTTGGTCTTTTATCTTTCAAACACAATTAAAATTGAAACGTGAACAAAATGAATAAATATGATAAGCTTCTTTTAAAAAGCACAGTCGAATGTTTTTTCTTTGTTTTTGTTTTTTTTTTGGGGGGGGGGTGTTCCTTTCTTTTTTTGTATGTTTTTTTTTTTTTGTTTTTTGTTTTTTTGTTTTTTTCCAGCCATTTTTGCCCGAACCTAGCAATTATCTGTATTTCAGTAATTGGATACTCATTGGCACGAGGTTGGATTGTTAAAATTATTTTTATAGTTAGCTGGTCATACTGATATAAAGGATATTTATGCTAATTAATTTGCAAGATTTTGCGAGGTTAGTTACTAATCAACTTTTAAGGCAGACGATTAAATTCAGATGGTCACCGAAATGTCTGCGAAAGCCCGAGAATGATATTAAATATTAGCCCAGCGTTGAAAGCCAAATATTTTAACAAACCGTTTTCTACACACAAATTATTTGAGGATCAGCGTAGTCTTGTTGAAGCCTGATAATGATAACAAGCTGTATCCGGTATCGTGTTGTTCACATAAGTTTAATATACATCAAATGAAGTATTGCATTGTACAAAAAGAAGTTTTAAACTTAATGGCAAATTTGTAGCATTTTGATATAAATGTAACTGCCAGTATTTATTAAATATATACAGGTTGGTGTTGATGGACAAAATGAAAAATAAAAATAGGCAGTTTCAGGCTCGGTGAATAGCACTACAGGAATTTAACATCGATTCAGCACATCTGTGAAAAGTACTGCTAATCACTCCAGGGTGTAAAAGAAGTTCTTTTATTCATTTATGTATTTTTTCGTTAAGAGTGGTAGAGTGATATGGTACAGAAAAAGAAGTCAAACGCAGAGTTATCAAACGTGAAACAGATGTCACGCCAGGCCAGTTTGAAATGGCTCAGCGGGAGGGCGGCGATCACGTTGCACCCTTTTGAAAATAGATCAACAAGAACCACAACAAATAACTCTGCTAGCTGAAAAGAGAACAAACTTGCTATCCGGAGGGCATTTTCAATTAGGGCGCTGTAGCAAATATTCAATTGTAAGATATATGGACTTGTTAATAAGACCGAGTCTCACACATTATCGACAAAAGACAACAAAACAACTAACGTAAACAAAAACAAACAAGTCGGTGCAAGACGTTTTGTCGGTCTGTAGGAGATGCGTTTTAAACCATTGTCATTTATTTCGTGCATATTATTACTTAAACATATCACCATGATTAATTTAGAACCTTTTTTTTAGCATTATTAAAGCATCATTCATATTTTTATGCAATATTTTCACTCATATTTACCCGAAAACCTTTTTTTAGTTAACAGAAAGGTGTTATATATGAAAGAGGACAGATCCCAGTAATTAGAGGAACAACATAAATAAGTTTTAAAATAATATTTATTTAAAAAAAAAGGCTAGAATTGAACCCAATAATCAAATGTTAAAAGTGAATGCATATTTCTATTTAGATGCGATCCCAGGAATTTAGTGAATTGCTATTGTTGTAGAAATAATTATAAAGCAAAGATGGGTCAATAAGAAATAATAGACAACGCATTGGGGAATTTTTTGTGTTATAAAGGTGTGTGGAGACATGTGCATATATAGAATCCACGTGAGGTACTCTCACATGTTTCAGAACGGTTCTAACGTTACAAAGAAAGATAGTTTCAATATATTCAGTTAACAGGGTTCGAAATCAGTCAGAGTTCAAAGACACAGCTGGGAGTGACAGCAAGGAGACTCGGGGAAGAGGAGAGTTAGCCGAACCCCTTTTGGGAGCGAACCAGAAAGGGAGTCATGACAATGTAAAACTGCAAAGCATTCAAATACCTAATCATCATCATCATCATCATCATCATCATCATCATCATCATCATCATCATCATCATCATAACCAGCTGGAAGAATAAAATCATCATCTTATTTGTAAGTCTTCTTTTGTCACCATTCAATCTGAAAGGTAATGTGTTTTTGTGATTCATCTTTGTAAATGAAAATTTATATGAAGCACCTTCTAGAAGTGTAACTGTCTGTCCGCATCATCAATAATTTATCTCCCCTCTGTGTTAAAAGACTGTCTATTACACGTCTCTCTCTCTCTCTCTCTCTCTCTCTCTCTCTCTCTCTCTCTCTCTCTCTTCGCCAATATCAGCCTCCTATTATAAATATGAACTGTGTACCGTCTATTATAAATATCGCTATCCGTCCCCATTCTGTGTACTCATTATGTGTCTTCCTCGATATGCATACCCCACTGCCGCTACACAACAAAGGCAATCATCTTCCATCATAATAATGCTCGTCCTTACACATCACTACTGACTTATCATAACAGAATTTGGATGGAAAGTTTATTCTCTTCACCTAACTCCTTCGCGTGATCACTTAGAAGCGACGTTTCTAGCCATAATCTCCTGTCAAAAACAGCCTTCAAAAGAGGACTGACAAAGGATTTTTAAATCCCCTTCTGTCGCCTCGCCGCCTGTCTCTCGTCATTCAAGTGAGGCCTTGTGCACGTATTTCCACTCACAGCTGAAGCCACGATTGGGCCCTTGAGATTCTTGACTAGGACTCTGGCGTGGACCAAGAGATCGTCCATTTCCATAGTATTGATCTCAGTGATTCTCTGTATGTTTGCGGAGATTTCTTCTGGGAAGCCGTTCACTAGGTATAGCTTTACCGTCATCTCCAGGCTCCTCTTCACGTAACCAGCCAATCTTGCCAGTCTCTTAATCTCCGCAGCAAAGACGTCAACAGACTCGCCAGACCACATCAAACTTGCAAGCTTGCCAAGTGCTTCAA